>NC_137230.1:6199945-6799945 GCF_949987685.1 Ammodytes marinus | reverse complement strand
CGATCTAAAATCTGGGTTTTGGATATCGGCCGATAACGATACTGTCCGGTATCATAGTTATTTTACATTACTTTGTTGGTGGTGATGTTATGTGTAAGGTTAGGAAGGCTTAAGCAACACAGCAATTTAAAAGAGCAACAAATATACACAAATGGATATGGGCATAGCTTAAAAGCAACCCCGCCCTCTGGTTGCGTCCGTTCAGCATCGCGCAGTCAATCCAGTGCTTGCTCAGACATACTTTGAACAGTTTAACATGAACGATCCTTGTCCATGGTTCCCGCGGGTACTTAACAAGTCTTAATAGTCTTAAAAAGTCGAAAAATAAATGTTGTGAAAGGTTGTGAAATTAAGGTCATACATTGTCTTAAATGTATTCTTAATTTGCTGAAGGTATTACTTTTTGCACACAGTGTTTTAAGATGATGGGAGAAATTGTTGCACGCACAATAGCCTACCATAAATCACCTAATACTGTGCCGTTGATTATGGCATCTTCAGGAGTGTTGGAGAATGCAGCCAGTATTTGCGGACTTCTCTCCACGCAGGAATTAATGGGCACTTACTACTGTTTGGTTAAGATGTTTGCAGTGTGTCAGAGGACTGTCACACTCTCAGTTAAATATGTTTCCTAGCAGAAGATTACGGCCATCATTAATCCATATCCCCTGACTCATGGGATCTCCGTCTTCGGTGCACACACCCAAAAGCCCCATTCCATTACTTATGCTGGGAAAATAATTAGTGCAGAGGTTTTGCTCAGCCAGCACTTTCTCCTCGCGTGTTGAACAGCATTCATCTTTACCTGATATACAGCAAATCAGATGTCTGCTCAGAATAAAATTTGCTTTAGGGAAAGGGGACATGGCTGAAGGATTTTATGATTCGAGAGATATTGAAATAGAAGCAGAGGGGGAGGCCAAATGCAGGGGTAAAGTAGAGGGAGAGGAAGAATAAGAAGGAATGATGCAAGGGAGAGCCCAGCTTCATTTGGGTAGATAAAAAGGATGTGCTTTCTCATTCTGAAAACAGGCCTGAGGTAAATTAATGTGCACCAACCTCAGAGAACATTGTAAAATGTAGATGCACAAATGTGTGTTTAAGATAAATCATGGAAATTCAATATAGTGCTTCTCATTTTGTTGTTTTTCCAATTTAAACGTGTAGTTTTTGCGAGGCACAGCAGGAGGGTTTTTATTTCATTTGTACAACATATTAGTGTCAAAAGGTTTAACAGAACAGGTGTTAGCTAGACTTTATTTTATTGTATAAAAACAATACTATGTGCAGGTCTTAACAATGCATTTTCTTTATGTTGTTAAGAAAACAACATATCATAAACAGTAGGGATGTAATAGTTCTCTCTACCCACGATTCAATACGAGTTCACAATACTATTTCAGCTACGTTTTTTCTACATAGTTATGTATTACCTACTACATACAGTAGTTTTCCTTTTTTTGGTAGAATGTAGTAGTTACTACTTTTTACTTCAGGCGCCACCGCCTCAACTCCAAAGAAGCCTTTGGGAAGGTGAAAGCAGTAGTGCATTGTGAGGTTGGATGAAAGCCAGGTGCACGGGCTGCCACTCTGCGTTAGGAGTTACTACTCTCTCTCTCTCTCTCTCTCTCTCCCTCCCTCCTGACTGTCTCTCTGTATCCCTGTGTCCTTGTTTCTCCCTCTGGACTGACTGATAGGAGCTGACATTAGCCTCCATAGCTCACACTGTATCCACTGAGCCCATTCTCAGACCCATGTATTGTAATGCCTTAGCTCTGTCTCCCTCTACACACCCACAAACCTAATCACCCTGCCCAACCTTTTTATATATACAGTATGTTTGTCTTCTTGTACTTCTATCTCCTGTTAGATCCTCAGAATGCTGACATTTTTATGGCAATCCTTAGGTAGGTGAAAGAGTCAGCTCACATGTGTTCAAGTGTGCTTTGAGGTCCAAGTTTGATTTATTTATCATATGCTCAAGAAATACAGGTGCAGTTGAGGCAATGCAATTCTTAAAGAATCTCAGAGTCCCTCCTACACTACACCAAGCGTTAACATGTTTACAACCTTGTGTAGTAGTTAGATGGTATTCTCTAAATTTGAAACACACTTGAACCACTCAATCAGAAATTGAATATGAATCAAGGACTACATTCTAAGGTGAAAATCTTAAATCTGCCCATATTTTGTGTGGAACATTGGTACCAAACATTGACCCAAAGGGTATAAGTTTGCATTTGGTCTAAAGTGCTTATCGAGGGCTTGGAGCAAAAGTGGCTTAAGTGACATATTTTGCGAAAATGACTTTTATATATCATTTTAAAGTTCTATCAAATGGTAAAAGAATAACGTCACTATACATTTTACTTTTTGAAATAAAGGCTGAAAACATAAAGGCGTAAGTGAAAACCTTAGGTTGAGTTTGGAGCAAAAAAGGCGTAAGTGCACCAGGCTTGTGCATCATAAATAGGCTAAAAGAGCTGACAATATGGAGGGATTAGAGAAAAGACCAACATTTATACTACAGAAAAAGTGTTTTGAATATGTTTGGAGAACCTGATATACTCACATATGATGGAGAAAATATGGACACTAAAATAAACACTTTATTTTTGAATTTATTTTTTATATATATTTGTTTTTAATTTTTTTTACAAATATGAATTCCTTGAAGCCTAATCTCTATTTAAGTAGAGATTGCTTCAATATGCTGTTTTTTATTAAATATTTACAATAAATAAAAAGTTTGTTTTTGCTCTCCTGTAAAATTCTGAAAATGTCACTTACGCCCCTTTTGCGCCAAGCCCTCGTTATAATACAAGCGGGGCGCAGTGTTGGGAGTAACGCGTATGTAATAACGCGGGAGTAATGCATTACTGTAATGCATTACGTTTTGCTGTAACGCGGTAATGTAAGGCATTACAGCAAAAAAAATGGTAATATGTAACGCGGTACATAGCTCAGAAACGCGCGTTACAATGCATTTTAAACCCGAAATTGACTGGTTTGTTGTTTTTATACAAATTGGCCAACACCGCGAGTTTCGCAGAGGAGAAAAAACCCACGCTAATGTTACTGCTAGAGGAGAAGAAAACTCGATTTGCTGCTACAATTGATTCCAAAGATGCGCTAGCCTACTGGCTTCCGTCTCACTGCCCAAGTTATTGAAAACTTCTGTAGTGTTTGGAGACTCTGTGCTCAACGAGCAGCGGGTGCTGCCGCGAGCCCCTCCCCGTCTAAGGGCACTCGGAGGCGGTCAGTCTCGGAGCAGCCCCTCGGAGAGAGTCCCAGCCTGCTGTCAGAGCAGAGAGGTGACACACCTCCGCGTCCAGGCTGCAAATGAATCGCGCTGTTGTTAGGTGCAAAATCGGAGATAGTGTGCCACGAAGCTATTTATGCTGAAGCGGTATTGCTGGATTTAGGAGTTATTTAGAGATATGGCAAGCAAAAAGTTGACGAGTAGGGAGTTGGTGTTCACTCTTTCTACGGCCCCGGTCACGGTGCGTCCATGCGCAGCAGTGGTGCAGCCATGCGACGCAGCATTAATTAATATTATCATATTATAATGATAATAATGATGATAATAATATTAATGAAGAATAGAAGAAAAATGAAATAAAAATGGTGGTGGGTAAAAAAAAATCATAAACGCCTACTGTTTATATGACTTTTGTGGTGTAGTTCTAGTTCTAGTTTACAACTGTTGGCTTACAACAAAGTGGACATCATTACAAATGGATGGAGGGGTGAATCTGATTAAATAAGTTCAACTCTCTTTCAAAATATCAGGTATTTCATGGAAATTGCATAATACAACATGGCCGCCACCATATGACGTCATAATATGCTAATTAGATGGGAAAATGTAATCCCCAGATAAACTTTAGGTCATTCTCAATATTTGTCTCATTTACACTTTGTCTCTATCTCAAACCACTTTCAATCCAGAGCCTTCTGAAATTTAAGTGTCAAAATCTAGTATTTTTAAAAATAAAACCCGGCGCCTAAAGGGTTTGCTTTGATGCAAATTATGAAATCTTAACATAACGGCGGCAATGATGGTGCGTAAAGGACAGCGCAGTTGGCAAGCTCTCCTCAGCACTAAAAGTGCTGCAGCAAAAAAGTCACAATAAGAGTTGATCGCTTTGTCGATTCATGCCTCTGACACACACGTCGACTCCCAACATAATGAGTGGATGCTTTGAATTAGCAAAGGAGATATAGGCCTATATTTAGGCTACTATTGTTATTATAAAATGTCACGCAAGAGAGACGATAAACAAACATAATGGGCTGTTATCATTTAGATTAGATGGCAAGATGATAAGGCAGATTCTTTGGAACAACTAAAAAAGGCAAAAGTTGATGATGATGTGAACAACTTGTTTGTGCTTTTAAGTCGCCAGAACGCAAGAAACAAATCTTTGAGGCTCAATTTACTTTTTCAATCTACAGTAGTAGGCTCTAGCTCTATTGATATTAATATAGGCTAAATAAATACCTAAAGATACAGTATTTATATTATAAAATGTATTGCACCATGAGCCATAACTGTGACCATTATATTATATAGAATATAATTTCATTACTCATTACTCCTGCTGTGTAATGAGCTGCATTGAACACAAGAAGATCTATTGAGAACACCAAATCCATGTCATGTTATTTTGGTGAAAGTAATGCAAAAGTAATGTAAAAGTAGTGTAATGCCTTACAATTCAAAGACAGTAATATTGTAATGTAACTAACTACTTTGAAATGCCAGTAATAAGTAATAAATACCGCATTACGCTTTTGAAGTAACTTGCCCAACACTGGCGGGGCGTGTATTATACAGTGTTGGGAACGTTACTTTAAAAAAGTAATTAGTTATAGTTACTCACTACTTGTTTCAAAAAGTAACTGAGTTAGTAACTGAATTACTTTATAATAGAAGTAACTAGTTACCAGGGAAAGTAACTATTTGCGTTAGCCTACTGTAGAAAAAAAGTTGCTATATGTCCAAAACATTTGATTTTTCTGAGCAGTTTTCACAAGTCAGTTGAAATGAGTAGAACAGACAGGTAGGCCTACTTGTAGGCTACATAACCTTCAATATGTATTGCACATCAACAGACAGCAAGAGGTTTATCCTGAACTTCAAGTATTTTTTTTATCCTGCACTTCCAGTAGCCTAGTATTGTGTTCTCAACAAAAGTAGTAGAGGAAACTGCTGAATGTACCGTGCTGATCTGCTAATATCACTGGATTCACTTCAGGGGTGTCGGCTAAAACACCACTTAAGGCCAAAAACATCAGACTATGAAGCATGAGACGATGAGAGGAGGAGTAAGGATTTATCCTATGTTTATTTCCTTCTTTAACATGCACAGCAGCATACAGATCCCAGGAAAAGAGCACTAGTAATATTCGGCTTGTGATGACACGCTAAACAGCTGTTGCAACCGGCGAATCGCGGCCGTTTAATAACGTGCATAAATTATAATTTATAGAGATCGGGCAACTCCATGCACTTACTCACAAGGGCGATGCAAAAGAACTCAGGGAGAGCACGTTTCAACCGTGGATTGATAGGTGGTTACTGCGGCAACGTGCACGCTCACACAACAGAGAGAGAAAGAAAAAGAAACTTCACTAAACAGGCGCTCCGGCTGACTGACGTGACGGCGCTAACTGACAGTTATAATGTCATCCACACTGAATAAAACACATCTTAAAACACTATAAGAAATAACAATTGCTTATCTCGTTGTTAACCCACCGGTCTCCTTACTAGCAGTTTGTGTAGTATGGAGCCAGGGGTGCGCTAGGATTACACAGTTTATTCAATCAATTCACAGTAACACACCGCATTTAACGTTCAGTAACGATAACGGCGTTGTAACGACGGAAAAAGTAATTAGTTAGATTACCCCGTTACTGAAAAAATAACGGCGTTACCTAACGCTGTTATTTTAAACGGCGTTATTCCCAACACTGGTATTATATAAAGTTCTTATATTACAAGCCCAGCTTGTTAATGATCGCTGCCATGTCACTTTAGACCCGATCTGATATGATAAACTACAGGTGCTGAACTGGTGATAGAAATACATCTAAACATTGTAATTACCTTGAACAGGCACTGTTGGGTATCAACATCAAACTCCAGGGCACTTCTTTCACCTGCAATTACACACATACACAAACACACCGACACAGGATACCGGTACAGTGCACACCGAATAGCCCTACAGACTAAATCATTTGTGTGATAAAGTGAGCCACGTTTCAATAACGTATCATCACAGTTTCAGTCCTGAGTGTTCCGGACTTTTTATTAAAATAAAGTTTAGCACTTGGGCCCAGTTTGAAAATAATTGGATTTATCCATGAGCAGAGGGGCAAATAATGAGGGCACTTCTATACAGTCTACAATTTCAATGGTGTGTGTGTGTGTGTGTGTGTGTGTGTGTGTGTGTGTGTGTGTGTGTGTGTGTGTGTGTCTCAGACATCACAGCCAAAGAGTTCATTGAACTGAGAGGAAGGCAGCGGAGCCGCTACGAGCTGCTGGTGGAATTCCTGTCTGAAATGCTCTCCGTCCCTCCTGATGACGTCAACATCTTCAGCCTAATGGACGTGAATGAGAGAATGATGGATGTTCGCTTTGCAGTGCATGGTGGTCCCTCCTTCCTCCAGCCAGAGAAAATGCATGGTTATCTGGCCGCCCACAAACAAAAGAAAGGTTTTTATTAAAACATTGTATATAATAGCCTTTTAACCATATTTACACTTATGGCAGACACAATTAATTCTTCAATGTACCATTATAATTGCTGATCTGTTGGTCACAGCCCCATTCCAACATGTGTGGGATAGTCCCCAAAGAAATTATGAACATGAGGTTAACCGTCTTACCTAAAGCCATTCTGGAAAATACTTGTTGTCAAAATCTGTGAATATCTCCTCAAGATCTGCTACCTGTCCGTACTGTGTGTATGCTGGAAGGAAATCTTGTCTTAATACATAGGTTCTGTAAGCTGAACAAAACACATACAATACAGTCATCCGATTTTGAAACCATTTAGCAGCACAATGATTTTTAACATACAGTCAAAGAAAACAGTGATTCAGTAATGATGTTAAGACTAAAGAGCATAATTTTTGTTGAGGTCTACGGTAATTCAAGACAGAAAAGGGCAGACTACCTCAATGTACTTCTAGTCTACTCGAGCTTCAATTGATAGTACCAAGGAGTTTCTGGTGTCTCCTTCTCCCACAAGACCAACTCATAAAGCCACAGACACAGGATGTATGCTTTGTATTTATGGGTGAACCTGTGCCGAGCATTTCTTTTTTGGTTCTGCGATGTACACGGTCTCCACAGATCATCCTCACCCAAAAGGAGCATACAAACTATTTATGTTATTTGGGACACAGGGAATGTGGTGGTTCTGGGCCAACCAAGAAAACAAAAATAAGTAAATTATAGTTTTCATAGTTCATGATTGTGGAACATCCTTTTAAATCCAACACAATTTGTAACTGTAACATAAATGCACAATGTGGATTATGCCTGAAATACTTTTGCTGCTATTGCCAGATAAATATATATTAAAAATAAATGTGCCCCTTCAAATGACACAGATGACCCTATATTTAGTCATAAATTGAATTCACATGTTACATTTCACCCATCAGTGAGGGCGAGATTATAGAAATTTGAAACATAAAGAACAATACCATCATTACAGAGGAGAGAGTCGGTAAAACACAATGTTTCACTTCATCACACAGTGATGCTCCCTGGCCACTGGCTTCAGTCAGACCTCATTTCACGATTCAAAAGTCAGAATGGAAGTAAAACTGAGTGTGTGTGTGTGTGTGTGTGTGTGTGTGTGTGTGTGTGTGTGTGTGTGTGTGTGTGTGTGTGTGTGTGTGTGTGTGTGTGTGTGTGTGTGTGTGTGTGTGTGTGTGTGTGTGTGTGTGAGACAGAGAGCGTGAACCATATAAAGTGGAATTGTATGCATTTCACCCAGTTGATCCGGGGTCCTCAGAGGCAATGATGAGCCAGTCTGTATTTGCATGTGTGTCTGTTTTGGGTGCACTTCCACTCATGGCGCATTGTGGTCAGGTCAGGTGAATGACACTACACTACCCTTTGGCTCTCTCTTGGCTTCTTTCATGGATACACACTGTTTGTTTCATGTGTTTGTATTAAGGCTGTTAACATTAATGCAATTAATTAAAATCATTAATTAATTGAAATTATATTTCATTAATTGCTGTTATTCCACGCACCCAAACCAACAAAAAAAGTTTTCTGCCCACTACCGCAGCAGTCATGGTCAGAGCCCACCAACACACCCAGACTAAAGACCCTGGAGCATGCATTAGAGAAACGCTTGCTGTGGTCATTTCCCCTCAAAAGACCTGTCCAATTAAAAAGCCCCTGGTTATTCCTCAATGTGGAACAATGTAATCCTTAAAAAAATACTTATTTCGCAGGTTTTGTGGCTTATTCCACATCAGGTTGCTGAAAGACCTTAGCATCCATGGACAGGCTCTGCGACAGACAATAAGATCAGTCTCTGAAGCGGCCGAAAGAAGCAGCCAGTGGATCTGGATCAAGCGGAAGGACCCTTGCTAGGCTCATAAAACAGCAACATGACATGCTCAATTAACCCCACCCCCATCACCCACTTGAGAACCCAGGTCAGAACCCTCCAGGAAGAGGGTGAACAAGGTATGCGGTCAGCTCTAGGCCTGACTCAGGGAAGAGGACCCCCCTGCCTTGCATAGTCCCGTGGGCTGCTCCAACAACCATCAAATTATGATTATGATTGGGCATGGGACACAAGCACATGCTTGATCACCCTGTAGCTGGCCACCTTTGAAGAGGGTGTCTAGTGATGAAAGGCCGAAACACCCACTGATTCGAAGGTACACTACTGAGGATGTGTCCCGAAATTTACATCTGTCCCATATCAGTTCCCACGTCACTCAACATCAAGGCAAACCTCATGTGTGAGCATCAATACCATCTATTGGCACAACGGACAATATCTTGTCCCTTGTTTTTATGATTCTTTTCACAGAATAAGCACTTACAAGTTCTAACATTTATTTTCTGTTAAGGGCAAGATATATTTTTGAAGTAGACATTGTGTTACATCAGGCTCATTGCACTCCTTTTGATTTGAAATGAATCATAAGTCGAGTTCATAAAGTAACTTTCTTTGCATTCATTTGATTCCCTAACAATATTCACTGAATTGCTTTATATCGTAAATATGGACTTAAAAACGGTTGTGAAACACAATATTATAGAAGTTTAAACTTAATTTTGATACATTAGGGAAAATGTATGATTCATTGTATCTAAAAAAAAATTGTTTGACAGCGCTAGTTTTTATGTTTGTGTCATGTGTCTTATTATCAAAGAGGAAAAGGGGCAAAACATGCAGAGTAGAGTATCAAACATGAAAAAAAAATGTTCAGGATGAGAAAAGGGAGAGAAGCAGAGAGGCAGAGGAGGATGTATAAGCATAGGGGTAGCCCAGGCTTTCAGGTGTGATTTGCGGGGAGAGCAATGAGCATTTCATCTGAATTCAGCCAGCTCCACCAGAGACATTGATCAGAATGAAATATGAAGTCTGGCAATGGAGGGGATGAACCAGAGCTGGAGGGTTAGGGAGGCAGAAGATGGAGCAGCCCTTATTATTAATGTTTTAAATGTTACAGTAATGCCTCAGAAGTGGGACATTTAAAGCTAGGGTTGGTAATTTTTTCACTGTAATATTTGGCAAAACTGTCATAATAGCCATTCAGCTATATGTAGGTAAAGTTGCGGCCCGGTCCTCGTGCAGCAGTCCCTCCCAGCTGCGGTCAGAGCAGGAGATATACACCTCTCCGCTCTGTTACAGTTACAATTAGTTTGCTATCTTGCCTGGCTGTTACAGCTACTTTTCTTAGGCCTACCAGCACAATTACAATGGTTTTAAGCTAACATACATGGTATGTGTGTGAGTAAGATGTAGATGTTCAATATGTACTTATGTAGTTATCATTACTAATGTTTAATTACCTCGGAATCGTACATGGTGTTTGTGTCCTGTCAATGTAACTGAATTCACATGAACGCGCATAGCTGTCGTTCGGACGGAGGAGCTACAGTGGAATCCCAACGGCTGTTTTCTCGCAAACTCTCAACCCCAGCTTTAAAAAGAAGAACATTTTCTATTCCTTATGCTGCTCTCTCTCTCATCTATACACCTAATAATAGGAGTTATCCCTCATTGCCTATAGTCCATCACACTCCACTCAACTTTTAATATTACTGCATTGGTTTTAAACACATTGGTATGGCTGTCATCTTGTCATATAAATGTGGCCCCTAAGGGCAGTTAAGAAGACTTCAGTGCATTGGAACAATAGTCCATGTCACAATACGTCCCTCTGGTTCTTTGAAAGCCTTTCAAGGATTAAATGTATGCATCGGTGTACATTTCCTATGCATACTATATTACAGTCATGGGAATAAAAGACTGTGAGTGTGTGTGTGTGCGTGGCCGCGTGTGCTTGCGCAAATTCGCTTTCATATCAATGTGAATGCCTCCTGTTCGTGAGTCGATTTGTGTGTAGATTCAGTGGAAATCTATGGTTCTTGGCCAGTGTCCCTACTACCAGCCAAGGTCAGTTTATTCAAATGCAAGCAAGCAAGCAAACACACACACACACACACACACACATTCAATTTTCATTTCATTTTCCCTTCCAGCGCCTTATCAAACTGCAGAACCCAGAAAGATAGGTTCCTTTCTGCCTCATCATCATTTTGCCCACTTTTTCAGGATGTGTTGATTTCCTAGACCTCGACTGCCTACTGTGATACATTCAAACATTGGATGCACTTTTCACATCCACAGTGTGTTGTGCGTTGGTGTGTTGGTGTGTAAACCAGATTAGTCAGACATAATAAAGTAGCAGTAACAGATGCTATTATAGGTCAATGGGTGTTCTTGTTAAAGTATGTGTTTGATTGCATTTCGCTATGACTGTTTCTTTTTAAAATTCACTCAGTTTAATTAAATGGTAATATCATAGGATAAACTTGATCATAAATTACATGTAACCGCACATGAGACCATCAGTGCAAATAATACTATTTGTATATAGTTTTCCTAATGCCTTTGTCCAGGTACGCTCACCCAGGAACTACAGCTGGCGTAGTAAAAACACTGCCGCTTTTATACACAGGGGTCGCTAGAATTAACACATACTGAGAGTTCCTCGGAGCACCTTTTAAATAAACAATTATCACAAAAAAATGTTTTGCTAAAAAACCCTACATTAAGTCTTGTTTAACATTTGTAAGGGTGTCATTGTTTGTGGCTGGGAGGCTTGTGGGGGATCATTTCACACTTGCAGCTCCCACTTCGTATGTTGAAGTTCTTTGAGTACAAAAGCACTACAACTCTCCTGGCTTGGCCTGCATTTCACCAGCATCAAGTCGATTCTTAAGCCAATGTCTCTTTTCTTCTTCCCTGTCTTTCTCCATCCAGCTCCAGTCATTCCTGCAGGTCAGCGTCTTCCAAATCAGGATAGACGAGTGTCCTAGTTCGGAGTGTGCAGGGGCGAGTGGCTGCACCAACATTTTGAACGTGCGGGACACACCTACAGTGGTGGATTGTGGGAGAATGAGTCTTGTGTCCGTGAAAGTGGAATCCACAGCGGTGTGCTCCTGTCCAGGGAGAGAGCTGTCCCGCCAGCCCTGCACCGCATATCCCACAAACCCCTGCTTCAATGGTGGCGTGTGTGTGGACACTCAGCATGGCTACAGGTGAGATCAAAACACCATACAAACAAGATACTCTTTCCTCATATAATCCAGTTATATTACAATGGCTACCAATTACAAAGGCCTGGGGCCTCATTTATAAAGGTGTGCGTAGAAACCGTCCCAAAACATTGCGTTTGCACAAAGTCAAGAATGTGCTGCGCAAAAAAAAAGTTGAGATTTATAAAACTGCGGCGCACTGTTGCACGCAATCTTCCCTTTATAATTACCCACCTGCGGTGAATTGTGCGCAGACGATCTCCACCCCGTGTTCTCGAACTTCACCTCCCAGTTTCATCCCACAATATACCATACATGGCAAATGCTAAATAGCTCCAGAATATGATGACGCTCTTAATAAGCACGACATTTGGACTGACATGAGGAAAAAAGGGAGGCAACCGGCCGCAAAGAAAGCGACTGGGAAGGAAGAAAGCCCGTGACACACACACACACACACACCCGGGCGCTTATCACATATCATGATTGGCACAGTCGTTATAGTCTTCGTAAAGCAGTTTCGCCCAACTTTGTACTGTATGAAATATCAAGTATGTGCGTGCCTGTAGTAGCCTACTATATGTAGTCCTATATAAAATATGTTGTCACAAGTGAAATAATGCCAATAGTCTATTCCAGAGCATTGTTTCCCTTCCATGAGATCCACACATTTCCAACAACGCCAGATTATAGTTTAATCTTCCAGGTAGAATTTGTATGGGAAAGAGATGCATGTAGGCTAATAATTAGCTAAATTCACAACATGATTTTATCTAACGAACTATACAGTTTGAATTAATATTCGCTGGCCTTAACTTTGTAAAAAACTACTTTTACACACCGCCTAAAATATAGACTCTTTGCTCTCACGCTGGCCACTCATGGACACACCTCCAAACGTAGCCTATATGATATTATTGTAGCTCTATAACAGGGTCTCCAACAGGTCGATCGCGAGCTACCGGTAGCTCGCGGGCGGGCTTTCAGTAGCTCGCCTGATAGGTTGACCGACTTGTAAAAAAAAAAAATATATGTTTTTTTTTTTTTTTTTTTTTTACAAGTTCAAAATCTGATGAAGGTAAATGCACCTCTTCCCATGGTCAAAACTTGCGATTTGCGGTAAATAAATGTTCATGTGTCTCAAATCGTTTCTCTATCAGCTGGTGTGTGTGCTGCTCTGCGGCTCTGCATGCGGCCATGCATGACTACGGCATGCACTGTCTTTGACCTTTGCATAAATGTATTTAATCATTTTAAGGGGAAAAGACATTGTATTTATTTCAACTATTGAGTTATTTGTAAAACAGCATGCTAGTGTAGCCATACAAGATTTATTTTCAGAATTTTTTAAAATTGGGAAATACATGTTCCAAAACGACCAATAAACTCGCAAGTAAGTAGGCTAATAATAACCATTAATGAATTATAGGCTATCGCATCACAGTAGGCCTAATTGTCCACAATAATCTCACAACAGCCCCTATCTAAAAAGGAACTTTAAAAATGTACAACTGTAAGGTCAGTTGTCTGTTTTATTCAAATAAGCAGTTGTTTATTTCTGTAGTGCGTATTGGCATCTTTGAGCAAAATACCCCCAAAATTTTTGGCGCGCCGCGCCTCCTCCACACCTGTGTGGTGACCACCTTGACTAAGACATTTCCTACGGAAACACTGTTGTGTCACAATAAGAAGTGTAGTATAGACATTGATGTCAATTTTCAGTGATATGTGGCCCACAAAAAGTGTAAAGTAATGTGTTCTTGGACCTTTGATGGGAAATTATTTATGATAAGCATTGGGTATTGCAATTTCACACATGTACAAACAGAAGCTTAATTCATTTGATGTGTGCTATGTAAATAAATATAAGCGATTTGATACAAGTAGCTCTTGGCCACTTTCATTTTTTCAAAGTAGCTCTCAGTTGAAAAAAGGTTGGAGACCCCTGCTCTATAAGAAATGTTCTTCTTTATAAAATATAACCAAAACATGTAGACCTACTTGATAAGTAATTCAACCTACATCACAACTGCATGCCATAGACTACATATGAATGAATGAATGAACAGCACTCTGTGTCATACGTACATTAGTAGCCTATTTTCGCTATTGGTAAGCTTATACATTTTATTGACTAAATGTATTGGGTGTCAAGCATTTCACAGTCACTTGTCTGTGTTTTTCCGATGACTGCAGCTTTATTTTGTGGTGTTGTCATTGAGTGTCGCTGATTCCCGAGTCTGGAAAACCTCGCGTGAGCTCTACGCACGGTCGAAAGTTGGCGTGGGAATACGCACACTTCTCCGGAAAATAATTTCTTTATTAATACAACCGCACATTTGACCGCACATTTCTGCCGTCTACGCAAGGTTTTTGTGTGCAGCAAGCTTTATAAATGAGGTCCCTGGAGAGCCTGTTAGATATAAGGTTTATTTTTCTCCTCTTCTCACTTTAAATCCATCACAACCCATAAGTAATCAATGCCAATGTGTTTCCTAAGTTGATTATGGAACAAAGAACATAGAGCTATTATGAACTTAGTAAAGATAGCTAAAAAGTAAAAATATAAATAAATGAATGCATTGACGCAATGTTCTGAAACTGGTTGCATACAAATATGGTGGTACCACTGTTTGATTTTACTTTTATTTATTTTTTTGACATAAGGATATTTCCCACCGCAGACCAAGTCCCTTGATCAGTCTGACATTGACTTTGTCAAAGTTCTCTACAGAAAAATGAACTATGACATGCACTATTTCATTCTTTCATTTTCTTTCTTTAACACATCACTGACATAATGATTCTATCATTTATTTCTCAAAAAATCTCAAAATGTAATAGTGGTATAGGAGGCCTGCAGAGTGAGAGAGAGAGAGAGAGAGAGAGAGAGAGAGAGAGAGAGAGGGAGCTGGGACAGTGTGAGTAATGGGCTGCTGAACGAAAAATCACAGAGAGTGCAAAGGATCATTTGGGACCTGATTGTAAACTAAAATGCCTATCTCTGGTTACATGTGTGTTTCCCACTGTGTGTGGGTGTGTGTGGGTGTTCAAAGAGTTAGGGTCAAGCCATGGTGTGAACGTATTAAACACTTCAGACTATTAAATTTGATCCTGAGACTGGAGTGTCTCGCTCTCACTTCGCTCTCACTGTCTTTGTTCTTTCGCGTTGCCTTGCTTTGGAGGTTCAAATTTTGGATGATTATTTTAACCCTTGTCTTTCTCCTTCTGCTTGTGTTGCACAGTGTCTGTTTGAGCTGCTCCTTTAGCATTAATATTGAAGCCTCATTATGTGGGTACGGAGTCACACTTCTGAAAATCAGTGTTGGTGGTCCATACTCAGATTAAATTACTCTACATTTGTTTTATATAATGCCTGAATAAAGGAAGCTAGGTAAATACATGGATACGATAGTGTATGAAAACATGAATAATGGGAAATTATGTACAAGTACAATGTGTATATACATTTACCTATAGATGTATTTAGTAAAAGTATCATAAATGTGAAATTAATCAATAAAAACATTTGTGTGCCCGTCGTCACATTCCCCTTAGTTTCAGTGCACACTTAAATCCCTTACAATTCATTTTGTAATAAAAAGAAAACATAATTTTAATTTTAATGATGGTGCTCAAATATAGTTAGTAATAGATAGTTAGTATGGATGTGGCGATGGAATCCATTTTTAGCCAATGCCATCGGGAGTTTTCCTTTTTTGTCTTTTTTTTGCCGATGTTGTCGGAGTGACTGAGGGAGCAGTGGACAGAGAAAGACATGCCGACAGATAGAGAGAGAAAGAGGCAGAGAGAGCTTTATTTTATGATGTTGCTTTTTGACTTCTAAGTGATCATCTGACTTTAGACTCCTGCTGCTGGCTCGAGCCGATTAACTGAGCAGATCAGCTGTTTGACATGGAGATTAAACAAAAGTGAAATTAAGATGAAAAAGTTAATTATTAATGAATAATTATTGTAACCAAAAACAACTAATGTGTTGTGTGATTTGCGTTAGTAAAGTAGGCCTAGCTCACACCCGCCAGCCTTCCCCCCTGATGGGATCGGGCATTGGCGATCAGATAAGGTGGCGATAGTGCAATGTTGTTATGGGCAACATCCAACCCTTACACATCCTGAAATATATTTCAATTGCCAGTGATATTGGCCCAGATATCCTACCATGATATCTGCTATTTGAAGATATTACAATTATGAAATGGTAAACTAATTGGAAGTAATGAATACTCTCAGGAGACTAGAGGTGTGTTTGCAAAGCTAATACATAATGTAGGTATGGTTGTAAACCTCCGCTTAGTTTACCCCACAGTTTGTGTGCTGGATCAGAGAGAGAGAGAGAGAGAGAGAGAGAGAGAGAGAGAGAGAGAGAGAGAGAGAGAGAGAGAAATCCCAAGGAACTCATGCTCTCATTGAAAAGGAAAGGACATGTTGAGAGATTAAATGCTCTCTATTGGTAACTTAAGATCAGTAAAAAGCTCACAGTGTGAGTTTGCTGCCAATTGTTTGGCTCTGGTTGACATAAAGAATTCTGAATGCTACAGCTTAGCTGGTCTGCTACCTTGCCTCTAGAGTTAACCAAGCTGTTATACAGAAGATTTGCTGTTTGATTATTCAGGAACAAAGTATGACCTATAAATCAGGTTCCAGTTTAGCTACTAAGGCAAGACACTGAAGGCAAATGTATTATGTACTAATATAATCTGTTGATTTATAAAGTGAAGAAATGCTTTATCCAAAATATGTTCTGTAAAAACATTGAACTAATATATTGTAAAATGAAATAAAGATTCTAACTCTGGCTTTATACACCATCTATATGTATTTTATTGTATTTTAAGAGATGCAAATGTAGGCATACTTAGTCAAATATTGCCACATTTGCATATTTATTGAAACGTTTTTGAAAAATAAATGTTACAAACATATTTGTTTTAGTAATGCATTATTATGTGTTGGCGCCTTTCAGACCACTCAAGGCCGCCTTGCATGTATAAATAATAACACTTAATAATGTAATTTATTTATTAATGTAGATAGTCATAACTGGCAATGGTTCATGATGATATGAGTTAACATGTTACGCAATTCACCTGCAGTGAATGTATTAGATTTAAAACACTTATCAAATTCAATTTGTTTGATCCTTGACTCAGTCATTCATTCATTTCCAGCTTCCAGTAATGTGGTGAATGAACAATGGATTTTTTATTAGAAGGAGAGCAAGGGACAATATGGTTTTGAAAGGAGGAATTAAAAGGAAATAAATAGAGTGAACAGAACCTCAAAGCCAACGCTTCTGATACTGTGTTGTAGTGATGAAGGCAAAATGCCTGTTGTGTGTATGTAGCTTTGTTCAAGCTGTGTGAAGTAGTTAAGAGGGAGAACGTTACTCTCTCGCAGTAATGTGAAGGAAACAAACACATCAAAACAAACAACAGTGTCACTAGAGGAAACTTTTATTTAACACTACTATGGTAGAACATTTTCCAATTATCCCATTACTGTTGAGCTCTTAATCTGCACTCCCAGGTCTTTTCACACTTAGTTTGCTTATTAACAGTGCATGGGATGTTGTTTTTCACTGGTGTGTTGCAACGGTGCAGGAATTAATTAAAATTAAGTCGAAATTAGTATTTTTATTCATGCTCAAGGAATTCTTCATCTTACAGCTGTTACCAGATGGAGCAGCTGGAAATGCATCTTATCTAGTGGAGGAAGTTTAAATATTGGCAGTATCAGCTAAAGTACACAACGAGGAAGGTGTAGTCACACCAAGGGTGTTTGAGGCAGTTTATTTTTTAATCTTTAATGTGTACTCACATGTTTTACTTGTTTTTTCTAACACCTTCATGAGTCATGGTGTGCTTCTAAAGCAATGTTCCATTCATGACTGAATTCAGTAACCAGAATGTTGTTTTGAGTTCACATACAAAGATATGTATATTATTTTTATGTTTTGTCATGATAGCTCCACAACATTAGGGTTGATATTATATTATGATATTATATACCTGTCATTCCCCCACTTCAGTCCAGACAGAATACTTTAGACTTGATTGTCCACAAGGGTAATTCTTCCTCACGTTATGGTAGCATGTTTACAGATAAACAGTCAATTATAGTAGTAGTACCAACAACATGATATGCAGGAAAATAGAACAGACAAATGACACTGATTTATCTGGACATTTTGTTAAGGGCTACTATGGCTGCACATACCAGGCTTTTGCAATAGCAATCCCTCCTGCACCTCAGAGACCTGTACCTGCATCCAGAGGGCTGAATGGTGAAAAGTCAGTTGAGTGGGTGTGACTTGTCCGGTGCTATTGTGGTTGCAATGAGTGTGATGGCCTTGAAATTGAGCTCAGAGAGTGTGTGTGTGGTGGGAGAGACTGATTCATTTGGCAGCCATTGTTTGTTACGCGTGTGAGTTTGACACGGTTTGTAACAGGTAGATCAGGATGGGCTGGACAATACTCTGATAGAACAGAGGAGAAGATGACCCTTTGAGTTTACGGATGGCAGATAGTATTTAATGGCTCCTTTTTTGAATGTTATTTGTGTTATGTTCGATAGTGAGTTTATTGTCTAGTTTGAGTCCAACATATTTGGCACAAATCATTTTTGGTAAAGCTCTTAACATGAATATCATGTGTAGGAGTCATCATGACATCATGGCCTGAGAGATCGCTGTGCTCATCTGAGAGAGTAGAGTGAGGGGGAGTGGAGTGAAAGGAGCCACAGGATATACAATAGATAGATGGATGCTGACAACATTTCAGTCATTCTCGTTGGGCTCATATTCTGCTATTTCCACAACAATTATTTTGTTTCAGGCTATGTTTTACATTTCTTAATGGATAAAATATGTTTCACTGCTAAGGATGGTGTAATACAGCAGAGAATAAGGATGTGTCAAGATTTACTAACGTTACTAACTACTAACATTTCAAAATCTTCCCACTTGCTTCCTAAATACCCTTAGGGGAGGGAAAGGATGATGGGGAAATATACGTGGTTGTTGGTTAAATGACCCAACAAAAACAGGAAATAGTGCACTTGTCCAAGCACATTGGTAAAGGTTAGTTTGAGGCCACCAAAGGACCTTGGTTATAGGTATATTAAACAATGAACCACCAGCATCTCTAACTCTCTCCACTTTACTACTTACCATAAAATATTTTACAATTCCAGTTATGTGTCCTCCATCCCTTAGAATAGATCATTGTTAAAACTGCAGTAGCGTTTCCCTGACTATTTCTATTCAAAAGTGCATGATCCAATGTAACATAAATTGCCATAGAACCATGCTCAGAATTGACAGCTTTTGAGTTCATAAGATTTAGATTACAAGTCCCTAGTGGCTGTAGACATCAGTGCTGCATTTCCAGACACGGCGTAACTGTCTGGCTTTTCTTCTGGTTTGGAGTCTGACTTGCAGATGAAAAATTAGATTTTCTGAACATTCATGGTGAAGTCTGGATCAAAATGCAGCTCTTGTTTGCTTGTGTGTTCCCTATCGTTATAAATGGAAGCAAAACTTTCACAACCTACTACTAGATGAAAAATATAGCATGTTAGCTGTCACATACTGCCAGTTCTTGTTTGGAATTCCTGGCAAACAAGTGAACTGAAGGAGATTTTCTTTGTTAGCATAAATCACTCTGTAAACAAGGCTTAAAGCATGGCAAAGATGTTTCCGCAAACCCTTTTAACTACAAATATGATGACGAAATAATCTTTTTTGGTGATTGGAGTGTTAGAAGAGACATGATGACCCTGTTAAACGTTGTGTTATTCTGCCTGAAGCTGTGTATATCCTCAGGCTCACAGCTTTAATGGTGGAGGAGAAGGGCTCTCTGCAACCAATTAAATTAAACACCAATGTGTGGATCTAAGCTTTTATTACTGTCTTTATGTTATTCCATACATAATTTGAATGTTATGATGAAATTAAGAGTAATTTCTCAAACTTTCAGACGGATTCATGAATAATTTTGAAATTGTCCTTTGTAGTTTGTTGCACTATACGTAGTGATTGGTTATCTACATTTAATTTAACTGACATCATTGATAAAGAAAACATTATTTCTTATATTTTGGAGATTTTTCATCTCATGAAACAGAACTGAGCTTTTACTTTGTAGTAAGAAGTTTTACATTTATTAATCACAGATCAAAAGCTTTTCCCTTTGGCCACATTGTTCTAATTGTCTACTCAAAGCTAGAGAAAAGAAATCACGTAAAACAACAAGTAAATATTTAATTCTAACCAACAGGTGGTTGTGAATGATGCTTTGAACCTTCTGTTGTCTCTGACAAACCATGCCTTTAATGAAAAAGGAGTGTGGACCAGAATACAAGTGCAGGCAATTTTTACTGGGAAATATCAGCCAAATGCACAAGAGGGAGAGAACAAGGAAAAGTGGGCAAAGACAGGAAAAGCTATAGTACGTAACTTTTTCATATAAATGTGTGTCCGTTACTTTCAAGCACTCGCCAAATTAGTAGACACAATGAATAGAATGAGGAAAGATAATGAAAATAAACAGAAAAACCAAAGGCATAAAATGTGCCAAATGAACGGTAAAGAGACCAGAAGAACATACAGGTCCTTCTCATATAATTAGCATATTGTGATAAAGTTGATTATTTTCCATAATGTAATGATAATAATTGAACTTTCATATATTTTAGATTCATTGCACACCAACTGAAATATTTCAGGTCTTTTGTTGTTTTAATACTGATGATTTTGGCATACAGCTCATGAAAACCCCAAATTCCTATCTCAAAAAATTAGCATATCATGAAAAGGTACTCTAAACGAGCTCTTAACCTAATCATCTGAATCAACTAATTAACTCTACACACCTGCAAAAGATTCCTGAGGCTTTTAAAAACTCCCAGCCTGGTTCATTACTCAAAACCGCAATCATGGGTAAGACTGCCGACCTGACTGCTGTCCAGGAGGCCATCATTGACACCCTCAAGCAAGAGGGGAAGACACAGAAAGAAATTTCTGAGCGAATAGGCTGTTCCCAGAGTGCTGTATCAAGGCACCTCAGTGGGAAGTCTGTGGGAAGGAAAAAGTGTGGCAGAAAACGCTGCACAACCAGAAGAGGTGACCGGACCCTGAGGAGGATTGTGGAGAAGGGCTGATTCCAGACCTTGGGGGACCTGCGGAAGCAGTGGACTGAGTCTGGAGTAGAAACATCCAGAGCCACCGTGCACAGGCGTGTGCAGGAAATGGGCTACAGGTGCCGCATTCCCCAGGTCAAGCCACTTTTGAACCAGAAATAGCGGCAGAAGCGCCTGACCTGGGCTACAGAGAAGCAGCACTGGACTGTTGCTCAGTGGTCCAAAGTACTTTTTTCGGATGAAAGCAAATTCTGCATGTCATTCGGAAATCAAGGTGCCAGAGTCTGGAGGAAGACTGGGGAGAAGGAAATGCCAAAATGCCTGAAGTCCAGTGTCAAGTACCCAGTCAGTGATGGTCTGGGGTGCCATGTCAGCTGCTGGTGTTGGTCCACTGTGTTTTATCAAAGGCAGGGTCAATGCAGCTAGCTATCAGGAGATTTTGGAGCACTTCATGCTTCCATCTGCTGAAAAGCTTTATGAAGATGAAGATTTAATTTTTCAACAAGACCTGGCACCTGCTCACAGTGCCAAAACCACTGGTAAATGGTTTACTGACCATGGTATTACTGTGCTCAATTGGCCTGCCAACTCTCCTGACCTGAACCCCATAGAGAATCTGTGGGATATTGTGAAGAGGAAGTTGAGAGACACCAGACCCAACACTGTGGATGAGCTTAAGGCCGCTATCGAAGCATCCTGGGCCCCCATAACACCTCAGCAGTGCCACAGGCTGATTGCCTCCATGCCACGCCGCATTGAAGCAGTCATTTCTGCGAAAGGATTCCCGACCAAGTATTGAGTGCATAACTGCACATAATCATTTGAAGGTTGACTTTTTTGTATTAAAAACACTTTTCTTTTATTGGTCGGATGAAATATGCTAATTTTTTGAGAGGAATTTGGGGTTTTCATGAGCTGTATGCCAAAATAATCAGTATTAAAACAAAAAAAGACCTGAAATATTTCAGTTGGTGTGCAATGAATCTAAAATATATGAAAGTTCAATTATTATCATTACATTATGGAAAATAATCAACTTTATCACAATATGCTAATTATATGAGAAGGACCTGTATATGGAATGGAAAAATTTGTGCAAAATAGAGTAGGGAGGAAATTGTGACAAAACAAGGGAGGCGACAAGAGCAGAAAAAATAAATGAATAAAGAAATAATAGATAGTAGTAGATATAAAAGAGATGATACAGGATAGAATAGCTGTGGGATAGCTTTCTGTTCAACAAGATTTCAGATATGACCCCACCCCAACACAGACACAGGCAACTCGCAACACACAACACACACACACACACGCACAAGAAATAGATTATGGCCCAAGATTGAAGGAATAACACGCAGATAATGGAGGCACTGGGATTAAAAATTAGATTAGAGGATTGAAGGGGTTGTCGGTGGGATTACAGCTCTGACATAAACAAACATGATTCCCATTAAACAGGGAATGAGCAGAACAAAGCTGCCTTAAGAGGATTGGAGGGCTTGGCCATTGTGACTTAAACTATGTCTCAGATTGGCTTGTGCTTACAAAAATTAAGATGATGTTGCCAAAATAGAAAAAAAGGGCATGGTGGATTTTTTTCCATCCAAATAAATGACTCGTCTGATAACTGATATAGGCCCAAAGCCTCTGAGAATCAGCCCTTCTTCATGGCCACTTTTTCGACAGTTTTGCGCACTACTGTACAAGGTGTACATATTATGTTCTTATATTGTGCAAATGTCATCAATCAATCAATAGCTATAGTCGTGTCCAGTCCGGCAATTAGTTATGCTATGACTATTCATACATTAAGAAAAAAATTAAAAATAAATTAAAAAGCTAAATTATTATTTTTATAATTTTGTTTTAAGTATGCAGATTAGTACCTTTCATTCTATATTTTAGCAGGGATATGGCAGAAGGTATAAAGGAGTGTCCATTCTGGACGAGAGCAGAGGCAGGAAAACGATCAAGACTTTGAAGGAACACTTGGATGAGAAATGAGCTGCCTTCAGAAAGCAAATGAGTATGCTCATGATCTACAAACAAACTGATTGTGTGGTTTTGCAGGGTCCACAGGGCGATCATGGAGAATATCTTGAGAAGCAGTTGAAGTGCAAATAAGATAAACTGATGAAAAACTCATGCATTAGGAGCAGAGATGAATTACCCTGGAGAAATACCATGTTTCCCCTGAGCTGTGTGTGTGTGTGTTTATAGTCGGGAATAAGGCTGTATGTTCGAATTTATGAGTTTATTTCATAATTGCTAGCAACTCATGCATTTCTATTTTGCAGGGCTTTCTCATCAGAATCATTCAAATGTACATTACATTAAGAATCACATAACTAAGACATTTGGACGTACAATTCACCTTGACAGAAGTCCAATAGAAAAAAACAACTGAGGATTATCTGGGTAAGGTCTGCTGCTATCCACATGGATGACTAGTGATTGCGGACAGCAGGGTTTGATATGTTCTCTGTATTCGAGAAAATTGGTTATGCATCTCAAACATGTCCCCATCATACACCATCAGGTTTTGTGTGAACAGCAATCAATTATTTCTAGATTTGAGATGGTATTCACTGTGCTTTATTCAGCCCTCTTCAATACTGTTAGTTACGCCTATGCAAGGTGCAATATAGTTTTATACAGTGCCACATTCTGTTAGTTATGTATTAGCTACATTGATTCTTTATGTACTGCACTGCGGTTTCAAGGTGATCACAAGGACTTCTGCTTCTTAAATAATATTGTTTTGATGAATGTAAGAAATAAGAAGAAAGTCCACTCCATTTGAAAATGCTGTCTGTTACTGTGACTACTATTTTCACCCCACTGCAATGCATTTTTCAGAAGCATTTGAAGATCAAAAATATTTGCGAAATCACTCAAAAATAATCCCCCCAAATAATAATATGTGCTCTGGATTTAATATTTTTCTTATTGTGAAACTCCTCTTGCTAGGCAGTTTAATTTGAATTGAATAAATATAGGTAGCCAACAGCTGGAACGTTATGAGCTTCTGCAAACTAATAATGGACCTGTGCACATCTTAACACATGTGGCACAGCAGTGATTACTTATTCATGATAATTAATAATCCCATCAGAATGACAGGACCGCAATTTACATTTTGTTCTTCAGATGGAGAAAGTATAACACAGAATCCAGTAAAATTATTAATATAGGAATAATATAGGAAGTTTGGCTGTTTAAAGGTGCTCGGAGGAACTTTCAGTTTGTGTTAATTCTCACACCCCCTTTGGACAAAAGGGGTAGTGTTTTAACTTTGCCAGCTTTTGTTTCTGGGTGAGCGTACCCATGACAAAGGCATTAAGAAAAAACATATATGAAAAAACCTTCTTTGCACTGATGGTCTTGTTTGCTATTATGTGTAATTTAATTAAATTTAATAAAGTAACAATGTATTTTTTTCACAGTATTACATAGTATTTATTAAACTATTTCTAGAAACTGTGTGCACTTATACTAACCTACAGTGGAGAGGGCCTCAGCAATATTGTACTCTCAAATTATTTTGTGTGCCAACAAAATGTGTGCCACATGTTAGCTCATGTGACACAAACAATGTAACATTTATAAACTTAATATAAAAAACAAACGTTAACTCTTGGGCTTGTAAATTGTCTCCTGGGGCCTATTTCAGGTAGCTGGTTTTGAGGCAACCCAGAGTTTGTTCGCTCTGAGTTAGTGGAAACTCTGGGTTTTCCGTTTTAGGTAGCAGGTTCAGCGCGACCGAGAGTCAGTTACTGCGGCAACATACGCCGTGGGTCTAACCTGCTGGATAGGTGGTTAGACCTACCCTGAGTTTGTTTTCACTTTACACTGCAGCTCCGACTGAAGAAAGAGTGTCACTGTCACACGCGTCCCTGTACAGTTTGAAGCAAAATCACTCCATAGAAATCTCCATCGGGATGTTTTTATCATTTCCTGATGATTTTACGTTTGACCGATCATTTATCTGATCAGTAACCTTGTTCTCAGACCGAGGTCCGTTCATATAGGCGGCCACCTTACACATTGTTACATGCTCTACATTCAGATTAATAAACCTATTTGTATTGTATGCTTTTTAACGTCTGTGCCACCGAACAGATTTATGTCAGGTGGATTCATGTAATGCTGCGGCTGCACGCGATTGTTACTGTTCACTTGTGCGATCCTAAAGTCACAGACGAGCCTCGTTAAATAGCCTAATATGAATATAAAAATGATATAATAATTTAAACTGTGATCACTTGAGGAAAATGGATCTGTTAATAAATCAATCAGGCTCTTCAATGGAAACTGTCACCTTATGTGTCAGACGTTAATGTCTTTCACTCCCCATTTAAAAGAAGCGACAGTCTGTTTACTGCACAGTGGGCTATTAGGCTATAGCTTCCCAACATATTATACAGCGAATATAAAACACTGTCAGAAATGCTGTGCCGCGCCAGCTTTATTACTTTACTGCTGATATGCGTAACTTTTTAAAATAGACTATGGCTTCTCATACGGAAGCGAAATGATTGCTCTGTTTTTTTCTGAATTGCCGAGGAGATTAGATCAGAGTTATGTGACAATATCCCCGTTAATTCTTCTCCATAGGCTACCTACCATAAACTCATTCGTTAATATTTCTAACTCCAGTAGGAGTAGCGGAGACGTTTTTTTTTTTTTTTTTTGAGAAGTGGAGAAGTGGGAGGATCACGCATTTGTTTCTTCTGTTTCCATGGTGAATCATGTTATCAGCGATCCATTGACGATGGCTTTTATGCACACGCTCCACCCAGAGTGAACACGCTCAAACGCTGATCCACTGTTCTGTAACCGAAAACCCAGAGTTACTCATCAACCCTGCGCTCTGAGTTGACCAACTCAGAGCGCAGGATTAAACTCAAGAGTATGTAAAACCAGTTACCTGAAATAGGCCCCTGATAACGTGGCACTCTTAGTTAATCCGTATACTAAAGTTTCCACTGACTGTTCTGACAGCTGTGTGCTCTCATCTGACTATTGTTGTTGCAATGTACACTTACACATTACACTACCTGGATGGACAAGTCTGTGCATATGTGCTGTTCAAAACTGTCTTGTTTTTTCGATATCTTTGTTCAAAAGGAAATGTTGCACTTCTTGTTTGTTTAAAATATTTTTTTTTCAACCATGTATAGATCACAAATCTTAAAAGCCCCCCCTCCACACACACACACATGCATTGTGAGGTGGATGGGCCAAATGGTATGTTTCTAGGACAAGTGGGGAACAAGTGGGGAAGGATTGGAGGAGAGAAGAATAAGATAAAGGATGTTGTCTTCAGACACCAAAGGTTGACACCTTGTTGAAGAGAGGAGGTGAGATGTTCCGTTTTGACAGGAAGCGATAGGAGAGATGTGTAGAAATACAGAGAAAGGAGTTTCTTAGTGATGTTGTGACTCTTTCTCTGGTTTTGCCTCTAATTAGAACATATGCATCAGTGGAACAGACGGAGTGAGAGAGAGAGAGAGAGAGAGAGATGGCCTAAGGGAAAAAAGTGTCTGGGAGGATAAAACAACTAGACTTAGAGAGAGTGCAGAGAAAAAAAAATGTTGAAAGACCAAAACACAGTGAGTGGTTCAAAAGAGAGTGAGGGCTGCCGCATTTCCGTAACCCCAGAAGTCACCAAAATGTCAATGAATGGCACAAAAGAAAAATCTCTGTAATTCATGTACTTTTGTCTCTTGATGTCTTCCTCTCCCCAAGGTGCCAATGCCCGGCTCAGTTTGAGGGACCAGAGTGCCAGCAGAACCAGCACAGTTTCCATGGCAACGGCTATGCCTGGTTCCCTCCCATGATGCCTTGTTTTGAGAGCCACGTGTCGCTGGAGTTCATCACGGACGTGGCCGACGGACTGCTGCTATACAGCGGACCCTTAGCCCAGCTGCAGGCCTGGGACCAAGAGGACTTCATGGCCATAGGTAGGAGACATCTCCAGGGTTAATAACATGTCCTCCCCCAGCTCTGATTCAACTACTTTCCACTACTTCACCACATTGAACATGCAATGAACTTAGTTGTCCATCAATGGCACACACACACTCTATGATTTTAAATTTTATGGAAGCCCACATTCCATAAATGTTGGGATGTGTGCTTTGATGTATACCACTTTGATTACCTTTTAAACATAATTCTTTCCCCCAAAATGCTAATGTGGAATGTGCAGTTTACAATCCGACACGCCCTCCTGCTACTCTGTATAATCTATTCTGTACATCTTGGTAAGGAAAAAATGTCAAAAGGGAAAACGTAGGTCTTTCTTTTTGTCGCTGTGGCAAGATAATTGAAGTTTGAATACAATAACGTTTGTCGATATGAGGCTCGCAGGCGGGAATTAAAAGACAGACCAAAGTCTGCATCTCTGTATAGTTAGTGTTTTAATAGACTGATTGACAAACGCCTCCTTGTATCTCTCGCTACTTGTTCCCTTGTATTGGTGCTCTCTCTTGGGAAGAGTGATGTTGTTTAATCACTGCCAAAGTAATATATATGTGGGAGGTGAGAGCTGCCTGGAGAGGCGTGTGTGTGTGTGTGTGTGTGTGTGTGTGCGTGCGTGCGTGCGTGCGTGCGTGTGTGTGAAAAGCAGGTTTTGCAATCTAAATAATGTATTCAGCTTTGTTTGGTATCAGAGGGTCTGTGGGCATCTGAAAGCCAGTCATCTCGTTTGTATTGGATCCTAAAGGGTTAATGTGTTTGTGGAGTTAAAGGCCTACTTCACCGGTTTGAATATGAAGGTGAATTGAATTCTGAGATCCTATGTAGTATAAATGTGCAAAAAAAATTAAAATCGCTTCATCCTAGCCTGAGAAAAGGCAGAAAGAGTGTTTTTTTTAACCCTATATTTCACCTTCTCGTGACATCACAGAAAGAGAAATATAGGGTTAAAAAAAACGTACTTGTAAATATTACTGTGATGTCACAGTAAAAGACATCACAGTAATATTTACAAAGTAAGTTTTTTTTTTTTAACCCTATATTTCTCTTTCTGTGATGTCACGAGAAGGCCTTCTCGTGACATCACAGATGTCACGAGAAGGCCTTTTCTCAGGCTAGGATGAACCGATTTCAATTTTTTTCGCACATTTATACTACATAGGATCTCAGAATTCAATACACCTTCATATTCAAACCGGTGAAGTAGGCCTTTAAGGCTGATTTGTCGCTGCACAGTGTGAGTGTAATCACAGTCATGCTGTACATATTTAGAGCTCTAATTAACTAGTTCCAAGGTCCACATACTGCATGCAACAAATCCAGTGACAAGCCAAGACTGTGCTGGAGCCTAATATAACTGCAACAAACTGTATGTATACACACTGTATGTATGTATGGGTATGTGTTTATGTACCAAATGATACAACTGTTGTTTGATCTGTTGAAGGGCTTTTTCCAGTATTTGATTATTTGAGGCCCACCATTCTCTTTGAGGAATTCGCCCTGAGGCTAATATTTGCTGATCCACTATTGACTCCCTATATACGATATGATTTATGTAGTACGTACAATGGCAATTAAACCTTCCTCTCAAGTATAGAGCATGCAGCAAACTATCCACAACAGTTCATTTTAAGGTCTAAATTTAAAAGAAATGTCCTCTGTTTGAAATAGTTGGTGATCATTTCATTGATTGAAACATTCTCTTTTGTTATTAATAACCATTCTAAAATTTGCAAAGACTTAAAACACTATTTAAACTACTTAATTTGGATCGGACACTGACATTATGGTTGGTCTGTGAACTATGGAGAATGTTTCTAACAAACATAAATTAACATCAATAATTTAACTGTACCCCTTTCTTTTATCTTTAAAATAAAGAGAGTTCCCCAAATGATTATTATTTAATGTTTGATGGTTCCTTTAGGAAAACAAAGAAGGTTTTTTTTTTTTGTTTTTCTGTGTTTTCTTCCCACATCAGAGGATTTATTTGCATGGTCACCGAACGCACAAAGCCATCTGATATACAAATATTATCAAAACACTGTCTTACCAGCTGCACTGTGGGATGAACCTTCATCTTACCTGATAGGGACAACAATGAATGGCAAATATCAGATGTCTAATAAAATAGACGATATTGGCCGCATATATTATAGAAGCCCACCTATACTACAAACCATATAGGGGAGAGTGGCCTAAGTTGTGCATTTTGGAAGTTGTGCCACCCCTTGTTTCTAGAAAACCGTGGAAGAAATTGGAAATGTGACCACATATTTAAGAAGAGCCATCCATTTGACTCATCCTGTAAAGAAGGGAGACACAAGGAATAAGATATAAGCACATTTAAGCTCAAAAAACTGTTTTGCCTTTCAAAGTAAAATTTCCATGATCAAGGTTTTTTGATTATTGTGTCTGAACAATTATAGACACGTTTAAAAACATTTCACACATGTTTTAGTGCTTTGGTATGCTATATTTTGAGTCTATACAGTTAGCACGATGTCAGCCCTAAATTGCTGCATCATGCTTATTATCCAACATTCTGGGGTTGGGGTGATTTGTGCCAAAGGGCCTAGGTGAGTTATAAGTAAGTAAATAAGTAAAATGTATTTATAAAAGCTCATTTATGACAGTTTGCACTGTCCAAAGTGCTGTACATAGTGCATTCATTAGGTAAACAATGAAGGTAAAATAACAATAACCAAAATAAAAGACGTAAAGCCCATACATCCACATAAACACAGATAGTAGTGCAGAGGTAAGATAGTTAATGGGGAGGAAACACCAGGGTGTACATATGGGTTTTGAGCCTTGATTTAAAGGCAGACATGTAGGGGGAATCACATTTGTCAGGTGGCAGTTGGTTCCACAAGCACGGAGCAACTAGTGCAAAGTACATTTCTGAGAGTTGTGCCAGTGGCATGGCTGTATACGCTGGTCACCAAAAGAAAGTGATTGTCTACAGTAGCTCAGAAGAGAGTGACATCTCAATTCCACTTAACGACACCACTGATGAGAGTTCAGATGGCCAGAAAGATGATGATGGTGACTTTGTCATTGTGAGCTTTGCAGGGAAAACCATTAGATCTGCTAGGCCTTGTTCAAGAAAATTGTCCTTCAATCTTTGTCAACCATTTACTTTATTTACTTTGAATACACCTTAAATAAGTGATTGTCTAATGGATTTGTCTTGCATTACAGTTTATGAGATATATAGCAATGGCACAATTCACCCCATGGTATTCTCTCCAACTGCACAACTTACACCACACCGGGGGCAAGTTTTTTTCCGAAAGCTATATTTCTTCAACAGTTTATTCCAGATCCAAAGTTTTTATTGCCAGGGATGCACAACACCCTGAAATATATGTACATATTTGAGTTGGAGATTTTACTGTCAAGGCCTTACTTTAAAGTCACTTTGAGTGAAAAGTTGCACAACTTAGGCCACTCTCCCCTACCTAACTAAAAGGCAAATCTCAGATATGATTTTTTAGGTATATCAAATGAGAGAGAGACAGGAGTAAAGTATTGACTTTACCCTGCACTGAAGTTCAATTGAGATATGAAAATAAAAATAAATGCTATACAAACTGTTAAATTAGTCTTCCAGTAAGACTAACTATCCCTGTGAATTATGGGGCAGATGACATTGCATCCAATTTACAAGCAAATACAGGCCAAAAGTTCACAAAACTATAAAATAACCCATAATGCTCACATGCCTTTTGATTTTCAGAAAAAAAAAACAGTGAGAGGCAATCAAGTATCATAAAGAACAAAGATAAAGAGCAGGAGGGGTAGAACACAACACAGATACCACTATTTATTTTAAGGACCTTAATGCCACTCTGAGTTGCTTTTCCCTGACCACAGTCTGAACTCATCTCCTATCAAACAACAAAAACAACAGCTTTTTGATTAGGTAGAGTTTAGCGAGGCACAGGGGGAACATAACATGCTTTTCAACTTCACCTAAGAACACAGTAGCTTCAACCCAGGGGCGTTGCACCAAATTCTGGGCCCCTTTACAGGAAGTCCTGATGGGCCTGAGAGGCGGTCTTACAATACAAACATGTAAAAGCTATGTTTGTCTATAGTCCAAAACGTATGAGTGACTGGTCCCTCTCTGAGCCAGATAACAACACAATGTTTCTATTGATGAATAACCAAATCATTATGCGTACTTGAACACAACCCCTGGTCTAATGACTCTTAGTAAACATGCACACACAGTGTTTCTCACAGGAATTTGGGAGACTTTTTTTTTAAATGTTAAAGTAAAATTCATCAATCTGGTGCACTTTGAGGAAAAAACTAAGGCTAAATCAACTGTTTCCTATGTAAGCTATTTAGAACTATTTTCTGGAATAATTTATAGACACATAATGACCAAAAAGCAGAAAGAAGAAATGTACATGTTTAAAAAATCCAGTCAGCTTCGGGATTTTTTTCCCTTTGTTTGTATTTTTGAATGGCCCAATATAGGCCCGTGATCTTCGTAGCCCCAAACAATGTTATTTAAAAAATAACAAAAATGTACTGACTTATGAAAGGCCCCTGATATCCGTTTTTTTTTTCTTCCTGAATAAAAAATGTCTGGGCCTTCAAAGATCGGGGGCCTATATTGAGCCAGTAAGAAAAATAAAAAATAATAAAAATACTTTTTTTTTTGGGTGCATCCCCCCTCTGCCTTAGGCCCCCCAAGCCTGTCCGCATTCTGACGGCCCTGAACGTAACTGACCATCGTCAGATGCTCATAATTACCGAGTAGAAGTTGAATGCGTCATAATACAATTTAATGCAGCCTCTGAATGGGCGCATAGGCTACTGGAGCACTGTCAGACAGTAATATGTGTAAAACACATAGTCACTGTAGTAGTAACGTTCAGTTATAGTTACTGTAGGAACCGTTGCTCTACAATGAACTGGCAACTTTTTTTTTTTTTTTTGAACTGGCGACTTGATCAGAGTGTAGCGCGGCCAGATGACAGCTAACGTAGGCTCCAGCCTGCGCCCCGTCAAAGGTAATGTTATGAATTAACAATTAGTAGGCTAATTGTTTCAGCCTCCCTCTGTAGTTTTACTCTCACCATTCTTAGAAGAAAACTTGTTGATGTCCTGGGCCCCTGCTCTGCTGCTCTTACTCCTGGCCTCCTTCTCAACTCTTTTCTGGTGTGCGAACTTGTGCTTGTTTGGGGGCATCCTCGCCCTGCTGGAGTTCGCTCGCGCTCACTTAATTCCAATGAGGAAGAACGAACCGCGGGGTGGACCAAACCATTTTTTAAGAAGGGGCCAAGGGGGTTATTGAAATGATTCAAATTAGAATATTGTATGACTTGTGGCTTTGTTTTAATTCGGACTTATTCGTATGATTATATATTAGTTCACTGTATGCATAATCATTTTGTCATAGATTCTACTGGGGGCTGTGTGGGCCCTAGCTGGCTGTGGGCCCTTATAATCGTCATAACCTTTACCCCCTATACGACGGCCCTGCTTCAACCCTCTACTGCTCACGTTGATGCTCAAAGACTCCTATTTGCTGTATGTGTAATAAGCAAAAGAATCAGACAAAATGTTTGTGTGTGTGTGTGTGTCACTCCTAAATCTAACATGGCATGAAATTAATGCTGAAAGGTCTTGCCCTGACATGAATGTGTTATAAGTATAAGAGCTGCTCTGGAATTGATAATGTAAGGGGGATTGCACTTCTCCCTTGGCTTGCATTCAAGCTAAAAAGTGTAGTTTGGGACGTAGTGGGTAGAGCGCTTACCATATTGGCTAAGTCCTTCTCACTGTGGCTGCGGTTTCAAATCCAACCCGGGCCATTTACTACATGTCTTCCGCCCTATCTCTCCCCATTTCCACTCTGCACTTCAACTGTCGATAAAAGGTTAAAACAGCCTAAAAATGACCTTAAAGTATAGTTTGGCAAGATTATCACAATGTAAGATTCAGAATACAGAGGAAGTTCGAGAGAAAGAGTGATGCAATATGGGTTCAAAGGACCAGATGCAGGAGAAGAAAACAAAAAAATGTTTGAGGTGGCCGCAATGGAAACGGTTTTACAACCTTAAAGCGGCAACGAGTAACATTTAAATATCTTTTAAACAGCCTCATGTTTCCTCTCATAATCATAAATTACCTTTAACAGCAAACGAGACCATCAGTGCAAAGAAAGACGTTTTTATATAGTTTTTATTACTGCATTTGATCTGGTCGTACACCCAGTCCGATTTTCGGTTCGCTCGTGCATGCTCTATGGTCACATATCCGTATTGGTCGCAGATTTCAGTATGGCGCAGGAACGCGATTTGAGAAGCCTATCACTCCAGGTGAGGGAAGGGGATAGGGAGACCAGATCCCAATTCACCAGATGTGGGACAAAGACTACGTTTGTGCGGGACAAAGTGCCGTTTCTTTTAGCAAAATAAACTCGTGTCACCACCGGTAATGCCAGAGACACGGCTTTCTATATTAAAAAAACACTATCTTTAGATCAGCGCGCAGCAGTTAAGTTAGCTACTGTTAAACAAATAGAGCATTAAGGCTGCGGCTTCACATTAAAAGCATTTCACTAGCTTCACATTAGCATTTCACTTGACAAACGTGAGTTGGCTTTTATTTTGAAGTAACAGGAAGGTGAACGCTGAAGCACTGCAGGCAGCACCATAGATATATATATAGACTACAGCCCAGCAGCCCGATACACACACACAGACAAACACACACACAGACAAACGGAGACTGCTGTCTCCTCACAGCTATCGGATAAATGCCAGATTATAAAACACGCATTTAAAAAGGGGGGCTCACATTCAATAACAATGCGGGACAACGTCTCAATTTGCGGGACGTGTGAAAAGTAATGGCAATGCGATCTGGTCATCCTAGAAGGGGAGCGAGAGCCTTGTTTGAGACAGTTATTTGTCGTCATAATGACTGATAACGGGGCTGAACCATCAAAGAAAAAAAAAAAATGCAATGAAGAAAAGCTAAAAGGGAGAGTGATAGGCGGGCGGGAGGGCGTTGCCAAGCAACGTATACACAATTTCACGGAGCGAACCTACACAGTAAATTCCCCAGTGTTAAATATGCAGTGTCAAACTCCATTAACTCTATCTGAGTTAATATAACAACAGCTGGAGTAGAATGCCTCCTAGTGTTGGTGTCAATTTCGGTAGTTAAAAACGGGGTGTAGAAAGTACTCTATAAGGCTTTAAATAGCACTATACAGTGTATTTTTAACTCTATTTTGAGGTAATTTAACTCTAAAATTTTAACACTTTGAAAAGAGTTAATTTAACTCCAATTCTGAGTGGGACCAAATACACTCGGAAATAGTGTTAAATTTAACTATTTTAGTGTTATTTTAACACTTCAAAATTTACTGTGTAGACTGCAGTGTTTACTCCTAAATGAATGAGCGGTAGCCTACTAAAACAAAGTTTACTTTGCCTCACCAGCATCATCAGATGACCATTATTCATCTGAAATAGTCATTATTTACAACAACATAAACACATTACCTCGTCGTGATCCATAACTAACTGCCGTCTCTCGTTCATTCGCTTTGTGGGGAAACATACTCGTTCAGCTCCGTGAGAGGTGACAATGGATCAACTCATTGCAATCAGGTGTAGTTGATGCTGTGTCACTAACCACTCTCACCGAGCCGAAAAGAGTCCGGTGCCCTCACACTTTCAACACACGGACACGCACTATATTGCTTCCTGATTATTTGAATCTTGAGGCCCTGCACGAGCTAGAAAACAGCTTCACGACTGCTGGCGTCGTAAAAATACTACCGCTTTTGTTCAAAGGTGTCGCCAACGTGCCGACTTACTCGTTGTAGCTTTAAGGTATGCAGGAGAGACTTCCAGGATTTTCACAATGAGCCTTGTCTGTTGGTGTGTCTGTTTCTGTCTGTGTTTGTGCTAGCGAGACATTTTTCGCTTTGTTAAGCTTGCTGCCCATTGGCCTGATCATATTCCCCACAGCTTCACACACACACACCATACCTCCATTGTCTTGTTGCTGCTTGGCCTCTCCAAAGCCACCCACTCACCCGCCCTTTGTCCTGCCGCTGGGCAGCTGTGCCAAGCCAGCCCTGCTGTGTAGGCCACAGAAGGTGGAAAGCACTCACACACACACTCACACAGAAAATCATAGCTGTGTACACCCACTTTTTGGCCGCTGGGGGAAAAGAGATTACATGGTTGTAACACACAGCTGCTGTACTTTGTGTGTTTGAGTGAATGTGCATATATGGCATAATAATGCCTATACCTAAGCTGACATCTTATGTTCAAGGTAAGATCAGAGCATTGAATGTTTTCTCAAATCTATTTACTTTGACCAGCATATCAATTTTTATTTTTATATATTTTTTATTTCTGAAGCGTTAACATTCCACAGAATGTTTTTTGAGCTTAGAACAGCCATCTTGGTTGTTAGCTTCTTACAAGCTATAAGCTCTTACACATTTCTAATGGAAAACAGCATGTGGTTCAAAGAACAATATTTAGCAGGGTTTTTCCTGCATAGAGAAAGTTTTGGCGTGCGCCAAAGCGGATTTATCCACCGCCAAAGGAAAATCACCAGCGCCAAAGTGATAAAGATTGAGAATAAATATAGCTATTTAAAACCTCTCCAAATTCAGCCCAATTTAAGTCATCCTTCTTGAGGGGCTGGGCCAGGGCTGTACAGTGCGACAGTTTTGATCGCATTTGCTACTGAAATTGATCACGTGCGATGATGAATACGAACCCATTAGCACTCGTGCGACAGCTTGCTAATGAGGAGAGGCTGTCTTTGAAACACAGAGGAGAGATGCACAACACTGCTTAGAGGGCTCTACATTAACACTGCGGGTAAATGAGTCTTAGGCAAGTAAGTTATTGAATCCACCCTCCACTTTGGCTGGTGAAAGATGTGTGCTCGGGATCTGTGCGGGTGCAGCGATTCTAGGTATAAAAACTTCACCAACGGCAATTACCGGAAGGAGACGGCACATTACCGCAGTTAAGTTAGCGCGTGTACAAACAGAAAATTTCCTGTGCGCCTTCACATTAAAAGCCTGTTATTAGCCAAACGTGAGTTGACTTTTATTTTGAAGCCGGTAAGAACAGGAAGTTAGCGCTTTTTTCTAGCTTGAAAGGCAACTCATTCAGCTGCAGAGAGCAGTCAACAGTAGCCTAGTCTATTTACAAAGTTTTAAATAAGCCACTGAAAAGCTACTCCCAACACATTCACAACAACCTATTTAATTTATCCTAAATTGTACCAATATTTATACTTATTTATTTAATAGGCTATGTTTAATGTTTTAAAGTTTGGTTTTAATTAACAGAAGGACATTATAATAATAATTCTGAATCAGCAAAAAATTGCAATTGGCAGGTTAGATTCTTTTTTCTAAATTGCAATCAGTGCACCCCTATTCATTCTTCTACAATTATTACTGCACACACTAGGATATCATATTAATTGTGAATCTCAAATGAGACCAGGATGACATGCTCAAAGGTAATTAGAGCAAAATGCAAGGGTTAAGGTTATGCAAGTTTTCAATCATAGCCTACTTTGTGTGCTACCAAATTTATTTTTGTGCTACTGAATTTTTTTGCTTGCTAGCACCAGTGCTACCACCTGAAAAAATAAGCGTACAGCCCTGGGCTGGGCAATAACTTGAATTTCATTTTCGATTACTATTACGGCTTCCCTCAATCATGAAAACAAAATAATCGTTATTAAACTATCATTGTTCCGCACGCCGGGGCATGCAGGCTTTTAAATGCAGCGCACCCTTTCAGCCGAGCGGTGTGCTCGCTCGGCCCCTCCCTTACCTGAGTTTAGCTATCGGCTCGTCCAGAGAGTACGAGGGAGAGGTTGCGCATTGCCGGGTGTTATGAAAAACTTCTAGATGACGAGAATAAAGGTAAAACTAATTGTGTTGTCTGAAAACACTTCAGACTCACAACAAACTAAAATAATGTGCAAGATTTGTCACGCGCGGACACGCGAGTAAGGTGACATACGCGACCGAGAGAGAGAAGAAAAAAGACATATACGACCTGATCTGCACCTCTAAACATCCCGACCAATTTGTTTATTCACTTTAAGTCGAGTCATAGTGGTCTATGACCAATCAATCAATGAATAAAAACACAGGAGGTTTAAAGCTCCTTGATTCCTGACACCACAACTGTCAACACTACAATGCAACTGCCTATCCAGCCAGCTCCATGAGACAAATAAATATTCAATTATTAAAAATATGTTTCACTTATTTAGCCTATTTCTATTCTCCCTGTTTTCAGTTCAATTAGGCCTTTGTTTAAAGTCCAAAGTCATGCTGTTATTAGAAAAAAAAAACTTGTTAAAAGTAAAATAGATGCATAATGTTCTTAAATCAATGATTAACTGTCTTTGATAATTGTGATAACACAATGTGATTACTCAAAATAATCATGATTATGGTTTTTCATAATCGAGCAGCCCTACCTTCTTGCATTTTCCATGGTTTAGATCAGGGGTGTCCAAACTACGGCCCGATTTTAAAAATATAATGTAATATGGCCCTTTGAAAAAAAAAAAATATATATACAGTATCTCACAAAAGTGAGTACACCCCTAACATTTCTTCAAATATTTCATTATATCTTTCCATGCGACAACACTGAATAAATGACACTTTGATACAATGTCAAGTAGTCAGTGTACAGCTTGTATAACAGTGCAAATTTACTGTCCCCTCAAAATAACTCGACACACAGCCATTAATGTCTAAACTGCTGGCAACAAAAGTGAGTACACACCTAAGAAAAAATGTCCAAATTGGGCCCAAAGTGTCAATATTTTGTTTTGCCATCATTATTTTCTAGCACTGCCTTAACCCTCTTGGGCATGTAGTTCACTAGAGCTTCACAGGCTGCAACTGGAACCCTCTTCTACCCATTCATGACGACATCAAGGAGCTGGTGGATATTAGAGTCCTTGCGCTCCTCCATCTCCCGTTTTAGGATGCCCCAAAGATGCTCAATAGGGTTTAAGACTGGAGACATGCTTGGCCAGTCCATAACCTTTACCCTCAGCTTCTTTAGCAAGCCAGTGGTCGTTCGGAGGGGTGTTTGGGGTCGTTATCATGTTGCAGTACTGCCCTGCAGCCCAGTTTATGAAGGGAGGGGATCATGCTCTGCTTCAGTATGTCACAGTACATGTTAGAATTCAATGAACTGTAGATCCCCAGTGCTGGCAGCACTCATGCAGCCCCAGACCATGACACTCCAACCACCATGCTTGACTCTAGGCAAGACACACTTGTCTTTGTACTCCTCACCTGGTTGCCGCTCCACACTCTTAACACCATCTGAACCAAATAAATGTATTTTGGTCTCATCAGACCACAGGACATGGTTGCAGTAATCCATGTCCGTAGTCTGTTTGTCTTCAGCAAACTTTTTGTGGGGTTTCTTGTGCATCATCTTTAGAATAGGCTTCCTTCTGGGATGACAGCCATGCAGACCAGTATGATGCAGAGTGCGGCGTATGGTCTGAGCACTGACAGGTTGACCCCCCACCCCTTCAAGCCCTTCAGCAATGCTGGCAGCACTCATACGTCTATTCTCCAAAGCCAACCTCTGTGTACGACGCTGACCATGTGCACTCAACCTTCGTAAACTGGGCCGCAGGGTGGTATTGCAACATGATAACGACCCCAAACACACCTCCAAGACGACCAGTGGCTTGCTAAAAAAGCTGAGGGTAAAGGTTATGGCCTGGCCAAGCATGTCTCCAGACCTAAACCCTATTGAGCATCTTTGGGGCATCCTCAAACGGAAGGTGTAGGAGCGCAAGGTCTTTAATATCCACCAGCTCTGTGATGCTGTCATAAATGGGTGGAAGAGGGTTCCAGTTGCAACCTGTGAAGCTCTAGTGAACTACATGCCCAAGAGGGTTAAGGCAGTGTTGGAAAATAATGGTGGCCACACAAAATATTTACACTTTGGGCCCAATTTGTAAAAAATTTCTAAGGGGTGTACTCACTTTTGTTGCCAGCAGTTTAGACATTAATGGCTGTGTGTCGAGTTATTTTGAGGGGACAGTAAATTTACACTGTTATACAAGCTGTGCACTGACTACTTTACATTGTATTAAAGTGTCATTTATTCAGTGTTGTCCCATGGAAAGATATAAAGAAAAATGTGAAGAAATGTGAGGGGTGTACTCACTTTTGTGAGATACTGTATATATATATTTTTTTTTTTTGCATTTCTTAGTTAACCCACTAGTGCAGGGGTGTCAAAACTGATTGATTGGCCCGTGGCACATTTTAAAAATATAATGTAATATGGCCCTTTTAATTTTTAAATAATTTAAATGCACTCATTATATTACAGAGAAATACTATGTCCCATAAAAGAAAAAGAGCACCAAGCCCATCCCAGAGGACCCTGCATAATATTTTATTTTAAATTAATATTATTATGGAAAATCCATGTGTCTTTCTCCAATAGCTTCTAATTCATCTGACACAGTGTCTCCATTTTTTCATACAACATTCTTCAGCTTTAGCCTCTTCATTTCCCTCTCAAAGTGCACCAGATTCATACATTTCACTTTAAAAACTTAAAAAAATCTCCCGGGGGGGCAAACCCCCGGACCCCCACTTTTGGGGCGGGATCTCGGCTGGCTACTATTTTCACCCAGCTGGACATTGGACGCAAAAGCAGAACACACTGGGTGTATCAATGCCATTTAACAAGAATGGGAATGTATCTGTTTAATGTGCAAGTAAAGTGTTGCCGTGAAGAAGAATTACAATTTACGAAGACACTATGAAACTAAACATAAGAACAGCTACATGTCCTGATAAATGTGTTATTTTTGCAAAGTGGCCCAACCCTTCGTAGATTTTTCTGTATGTTGCCCTCAGTGAAAAAAGTTTGGACACCCCTGGTTTAGATCAATTAGAAACAATTAAAGTATTAAATAGGTAGGCCTAGTCATTATTAGGGCCCGAGCACAGACATGTGCGAAAGCCCTATTGTAATCGGTATGATTATTATTCCCTATTTTTATTCTTAGTCATTTTTGGCACTTTTCACCCACTTCCCGTCATGCATTAGTTGAAAAAGTTTGCGTACCCATCAGACCTGCAAAAAATTGCAATGTATCAGTGGTTCAGGATTTGATCTCAAAAATTGCGCCCCCTATGGCCAAAAACAGTTTTTCAGGAAATGCATGCTCAAAAATTGGGCTAGACGCCTGAAATTGCCGGACAACATGTAATGGCCCAAGGCGCACATAAATGCAATTGTATGTCATTTGCCAAAATCAACAGGAAGTCGGCCATGTTGGATTTAGTGCCTAAAACCGCCACTTTACATCTTTTCGCATTTCGACGAACTAGTCCTAGAGTTTTTACGCCAGGGACGTCAAACCACTTCTCAAATACAAAAGACCCTTGCCCAATAAGGAATTGCGAAAAGATCAGGAAGCTAGCACGGAACCAGGGATCTTTTTGGGGTCAAAGTTCGCGTAAATACGCACCTCACGAAACTTTCATTCATCATAACTCAGGCTGTGTTATACCTAGGGGCGGGATCTCGGCTGGCTACTATTTTCACCCAGCTGGACATTGGACGCAAAAGCAGAACACACTGGGTGTATCAATGCCATTTAACAAGAATGGGAATGTATCTGTTTAATGTGCAAGTAAAGTGTTGCCGTGAAGAAGAATTACAATTTACGAAGACACTATGAAACTAAACATAAGAACAGCTACATGTCCTGATAAATGTGTTATTTTTGCAAAGTGGCCCAACCCTTCGTAGATTTTTCTGTATGTTGCCCTCAGTGAAAAAAGTTTGGACACCCCTGGTTTAGATCAATTAGAAACAATTAAAGTATTAAATAGGTAGGCCTAGTCATTATTAGGGCCCGAGCACAGACATGTGCGAAAGCCCTATTGTAATCGGTATGATTATTATCATACCGATTTTTATTCTTAGTCATTTTTGGCACTTTTCACCCACTTCCCGTCATGCATTAGTTGAAAAAGTTTGCGTACCCATCAGACCTGCAAAAAATTGCAATGTATCAGTGGTTCAGGATTTGATCTCAAAAATTGCGCCCCCTATGGCCAAAAACAGTTTTTCAGGAAATGCATGCTCAAAAATTGGGCTAGACGCCTGAAATTGCCGGACAACATGTAATGGCCCAAGGCGCACATAAATGCAATTGTATGTCATTTGCCAAAATCAACAGGAAGTCGGCCATGTTGGATTTAGTGCCTAAAACCGCCACTTTACATCTTTTCGCATTTCGACGAACTAGTCCTAGAGTTTTTACGCCAGGGACGTCAAACCACTTCTCAAATACAAAAGACCCTTGCCCAATAAGGAATTGCGAAAAGATCAGGAAGCTAGCACGGAACCAGGGATCTTTTTGGGGTCAAAGTTCGCGTAAATACGCACCTCACGAAACTTTCATTCATCATAACTCAGGCTGTGTTATACCTAGGGGCGGGATCTCGGCTGGCTACTATTTTCACCCAGCTGGACATTGGACGCAAAAGCAGAACACACTGGGTGTATCAATGCCATTTAACAAGAATGGGAATGTATCTGTTTAATGTGCAAGTAAAGTGTTGCCGTGAAGAAGAATTACAATTTACGAAGACACTATGAAACTAAACATAAGAACAGCTACATGTCCTGATAAATGTGTTATTTTTGCAAAGTGGCCCAACCCTTCGTAGATTTTTCTGTATGTTGCCCTCAGTGAAAAAAGTTTGGACACCCCTGGTTTAGATCAATTAGAAACAATTAAAGTATTAAATAGGTAGGCCTAGTCATTATTAGGGCCCGAGCACAGACATGTGCGAAAGCCCTATTGTAATCGGTATGATTATTATCATACCGATTTTTATTCTTAGTCATTTTTGGCACTTTTCACCCACTTCCCGTCATGCATTAGTTGAAAAAGTTTGCGTACCCATCAGACCTGCAAAAAATTGCAATGTATCAGTGGTTCAGGATTTGATCTCAAAAATTGCGCCCCCTATGGCCAAAAACAGTTTTTCAGGAAATGCATGCTCAAAAATTGGGCTAGACGCCTGAAATTGCCGGACAACATGTAATGGCCCAAGGCGCACATAAATGCAATTGTATGTCATTTGCCAAAATCAACAGGAAGTCGGCCATGTTGGATTTAGTGCCTAAAACCGCCACTTTACATCTTTTCGCATTTCGACGAACTAGTCCTAGAGTTTTTACGCCAGGGACGTCAAACCACTTCTCAAATACAAAAGACCCTTGCCCAATAAGGAATTGCGAAAAGATCAGGAAGCTAGCACGGAACCAGGGATCTTTTTGGGGTCAAAGTTCGCGTAAATACGCACCTCACGAAACTTTCATTCATCATAACTCAGGCTGTGTTATACCTAGGGGCGGGATCTCGGCTGGCTACTATTTTCACCCAGCTGGACATTGGACGCAAAAGCAGAACACACTGGGTGTATCAATGCCATTTAACAAGAATGGGAATGTATCTGTTTAATGTGCAAGTAAAGTGTTGCCGTGAAGAAGAATTACAATTTACGAAGACACTATGAAACTAAACATAAGAACAGCTACATGTCCTGATAAATGTGTTATTTTTGCAAAGTGGCCCAACCCTTCGTAGATTTTTCTGTATGTTGCCCTCAGTGAAAAAAGTTTGGACACCCCTGGTTTAGATCAATTAGAAACAATTAAAGTATTAAATAGGTAGGCCTAGTCATTATTAGGGCCCGAGCACAGACATGTGCGAAAGCCCTATTGTAATCGGTATGATTATTATCATACCGATTTTTATTCTTAGTCATTTTTGGCACTTTTCACCCACTTCCCGTCATGCATTAGTTGAAAAAGTTTGCGTACCCATCAGACCTGCAAAAAATTGCAATGTATCAGTGGTTCAGGATTTGATCTCAAAAATTGCGCCCCCTATGGCCAAAAACAGTTTTTCAGGAAATGCATGCTCAAAAATTGGGCTAGACGCCTGAAATTGCCGGACAACATGTAATGGCCCAAGGCGCACATAAATGCAATTGTATGTCATTTGCCAAAATCAACAGGAAGTCGGCCATGTTGGATTTAGTGCCTAAAACCGCCACTTTACATCTTTTCGCATTTCGACGAACTAGTCCTAGAGTTTTTACGCCAGGGACGTCAAACCACTTCTCAAATACAAAAGACCCTTGCCCAATAAGGAATTGCGAAAAGATCAGGAAGCTAGCACGGAACCAGGGATCTTTTTGGGGTCAAAGTTCGCGTAAATACGCACCTCACGAAACTTTCATTCATCATAACTCAGGCTGTGTTATACCTAGCTGCACCAAATTACAACCCCAAATGTATCTTTGCAGGCCCCACAAAAAAGCCTCTTGAAGCCCCGCCCCAAAATCAACAGGAATTTTTTAACTCGAAAATCATCACAAAGTTCAAAAATTCATAACTCCTAGCAGGAACATATTTAGCAAAACGACCAGAATAGGGACACTCATAAGACATGGAAGATATACCAAAAAAAAAATTGTTTGATTACGAATAACTATGACGAGATGGGAGCCGATATTCGCCAACACGGCGCCTAAAGTCAGAACTCCACATTAAGGCTGTAACATACTCCGCGAGAAGAAAGAACAAAGTTCTCGGTGACAGAGCTGCGAGAAGTTCTTTCTGGTCTGACATTACATACTTCACGGGAACTCAACTGCCGAACTCCTCACTGCGGCGCATTGTTACCATGGAAATTTGACTCAGTAGCGCCAGCTGATTTCACTTCGCTTTCCTCATTGACTTCAGACTGACCAATCACACAATAGTTCTCGGACAAGCTGCGAGAAGAAAGTTCGGCCCGGGTGATGTGTCGAGAACAAGCTGCGAGAACAGCTAAACAAGAGCTGAGAGAAGAAAATGACGTCATTTTCTTCTCGCAGCTCTGTCACCGAGAACTTTGTTCTTTTTTCTCGCGGAGTATGTTACAGCCTTTACTCTGCAGGATTGCAGAGCAAAGTGAACTCATAACAACTTTTTGTGCAAAAAAAACACGATAGGGTACGTCCTCCGACATGGAAGATGATATACCCGAAAGCTCAATTTTTCCGGAATAACCGTCTTGCAGCACTGGCGCCTGATTGGCCAAAAAACATCAAAAACGCACGTCATGAACCCTTTCATTGATCATAACTAAGGCTATGTTGTACTTAGAACCACACAATTTAATACAGCAATGTACAATCCCAGTACGAACAAAAAAGCCTCTTGACGCCCCGCCCCAAAATCAACAGGAAGTGTTCTTTTTAGCAATATTCGCCCAAAAAACAGGAAGTTGCCCTAACTCCACCACGCTCTGTCTCATCTTCTCCAAATTTCTTACGGTCAATGAGACCCAAGGCCTGAGGAAGCCCGCACGCTAATATTAATATAAAGTGAGAGCGCCAACTGCTGGGTCAAGTAAATATTGCATATTGGATATTTAACTCCACGTCCTACACACTCGATCAAATCAACCTCAGAGCAGCTCAGGGAGGTCTAGAGACAGCGATAACACGGGAAGCCGGTTCTATCGGATCCGTGGCCTTCGCAGTTTCTCGACATCATTGCCACGAAACAGGAAGTCGCTGTAATTTCCCTCTGCACCGTCCCATGCGCTCCAAACTTCGCCCGCCTGCTGAGAGCCCAGGCCCGAGGTCGTCATGGCGTCCGTATCGAGCGCGTCGCAAACAATTCCGCGCTTCCGGCGTGCAGCATGTGTGGGCGAGGGCCCGTTCATCACTGCTTGCAGTTTTAATTAGTATTTTGACTTCATATCTACAGGTTGTTTATTGTGATTTCATAAGCGTCAGTAAGCTCCATGGTAACACAGTGATTGACAGGCTGACTGAAATGCTCTTTATCTGGACAGAAACTGCCCTCTCCCAACCCTACATCCCTCTTAAAATACATAAACCGTTTGCCTTTACTGGTGCACAGTCGCGACCCCAAAAAAAGTCGGTCCCGTACTGACCCCCCAAAGGCCCATTCTGAGCCAGGAAAAACCCTGTTTAGTATATGTTGTGAGTGTAGAGAAACCTTTTAAGATAAGTCATAATAAAGTGCAAGCTTAGACACAACAAAACACCCAAATAAATCAGCTTAAAGAGGACCTATTATACTACTTTTCTGGTCTTAATTTCTTGTTTTACACTGCTATAGAGCAACCTGACACGAATCACATCACAACAAACTATGTAGATTTTCGGGAAGCTCTTTCTCTTATTTTGGCGATCCAGCACGTCCTGTCAACACTTGAGTGTGTGTGCTTCGGGCATCTCCGCTGCCTCCGCCTGTGCTTCGGCAATCTCCGCTCCCCTCCCCCCTCCTGCAAACCCCACTCCGTTGTGATTGGTTACCTTCCTTCCGGAACACTTTCAGTGGCGGGAAGCGCGAGCATGGACCTATAAGGGCGCGAGGCAGACGCGAACAGGGAAGTGACAGCATTACCATTCATGGAAACATCCGCGTGGTGATGTCACAAAGTTTTATGCGACGTCACAAATTATGAAAGGGTAGACCGCTTTGAAGACGTGACTTCTCGACTGGCTAGAATAGTGTTTAGTGCTCTGCACAGACACCCCAGACGGTCAGCAGGGAATATGTCGAAATGCATGTAAGTCATTATTTGATAATTTAGTATGGTTAAGCATGACTATGAATCATCATAACAACGTTTATAGGTCATAAAAGTCAAAAAGCATCATAGGTCCTTCAAAATATGTGTCCATTAAAACCTGGCTGCAGAGCTGAAAATACCCCTTCCATTAAGATGGGGCATGTGTCCAGCTTGTGTCCGGAGGTAGATGTAATATCTCTGGGTATATTTATCAAGGTAAATGGGATTGAAATTCAAAGGGTCAAGCAACACAAAGTCCTAGGGGTAATAATTGACGATAAATTAAGCTGGAAACCACAAGTTAGCCATCTCAGGGGCAAAATAGCCAGGAGTATTTCTATACTTTGGAAAGCACAACATTGTTTCAATCAAAAGGCCTTGCTTGTATTATACTGGAGTTTAGTTTCCCCACATCTGCATTACTGTGCTGAAATATGGGGAAACACTTACAAAGGTACATTGCACCCGTTGGAGATTCTTCAAAAGAAAGCAATACGAATTATTTACCAAGCCAATTACAGGGCACACACTAATAACTTTTTTATTGAAGGCAGAATTCTCAAATTACGTGATGTGGTAAATTACCACACAGTACAAATTATTTACAAGGCTTCAAAGAAAAGCCTTCCAAACAGTTTACAAGCAATGTTTGAAGACAGAGAAGTTTCGCATGATTTAAGAAGAAAAGGTAAATTCACTGAGAAAAATATACGGACCACACTTAAATCCTTTTCGATATCTGTAAATGGTATTAAGCTGTGGAATGGACTTGATGAAGTTGTCACAGGGAGTTGCAGTTTGCGCAATTTCAAAGCAAATTATGTTTCAAAAATTATTGAAAATTACAGACTAATAACCTGAGCACAATGTCATTGTCACTTTCATTACAATGTTGTAACAAATAATACAGGCCAGCAGACAGACTTGTTTTGGAATACTTTTGCAGAAGTGTTTAGACTACCAGTTTAGTAATGGAACAGGCCAAATACAAGGCCACTTCACACTTTATACACTTGGCATTGTCACAGAAAAACTGAACTGTGCTGAACTGATTTTAAAAGCTGAAGCAATTAGATTAAAATTGACTGTGTATTGGACTGCAGATTCTTAAAAAAAAAAGTATATGTATATATATATATATATATATATATATATATATATATATATGTGTGTGTGTATATATATATATATACATATATAGCTATATATATATAAAAAATTATGTTTTTTGTTTGTTTTATTTTTATTTTGTAACAGTAATCTGTGTATCTGAATCCGAATTTGATGAAAATGGGGGCGGGACCTGATAAGCCTTTGGCTTCTTCCGTCTCCCTTCGGACAACACAAAGTATGATGTATGAATATTTGCAAGAGAAAATTGTGTATTGTGTGGAATTGTCCGAAAGAATAATAAATAAATAAATAAATAAATAAATATTTATTGCTCCAAAGTTTCGAGTGAACACTCTTCCTCTCGATTCCAATTTGACATTTAATTTTCGACAAGTATGCCACTGTCCTAGCTGCCCCCACCACCTGTCTGACTAGCATTTCACATTGTCACTACCGTGTGTCAACACCTCTGGATGTGTTTCCCAGTGGTGATCTGATATGTAATATACTCACATACGGTATTTATACCTACATTACAGCCAATTTGAATACATGTATGGAATAAAGCTTACATCCCCTGCCAATCATGTCCCGTTTATCATGCATATCATGTCTTGACTGCATTGAAAAAGGACTTACACAAATGTGTCCTAGATGCAATTACTAGTAGAAAACAATGTTCTATCCTCTGACATTGTGGATGCATGTAGCAGTATGTTAGTCTAAAGACATACGATTAAACACACACATCACCTCTGCCTAAAGCTATAGTGTTTTAGTTTAGTTTAGTTTATTTCATATTGTTTATTTGTTATTCATATTCAATTTTTTACAAGGCGTTGTGTAGAGCGTTTGATCAATACTCCCTATACCACCGCAATATAACTGGTTGTCTTAGCATCAGAAGACTTGGCCTGAACAGCAATGAATTGTCATGGTAATGATTTGTGTCCAGCGAGATCCTTCAATAAATGACAAACATGGCTGTAAGCGTTGGACCCGTTCTGTCATGCTTGAACAAACAATCCGGACTATCCTTCTCTCACACATACAACCACACACACACACACACACACACACACACACACACACACACACACACACACACACACACACACACACACACACACACACACACACACACACACACACACACTGCCAGCCAGAGGCCAGCACTTGTCCAATCAATAGACAAATTAACGAGACAAATTAAATTTGTGTAATTACAATACCCTTGGAGAGAGGGAAAAGGTAGCCTGCAGGGAGTTAGATAAGGATTGGCGGGGAGCGTGCGTGTGCTTTTCGTCACTTCCCTTGAGCTAAGAGGGGAAATATTCTCAGCACTTTATATATTTAGTTGGATCTCTGTGCATGTGCTGCTGCTATCAGAAAAGGAGGGGATATGTGATGAGGAAAGACTAGAAAGAGTCACAGATTGATTTTGACATTGCATTCTATTTCCATGGAGCTGCTCAGTAGCAGCATCCTCCTTCCAGCTCAGCACTGCAACAGTTTTCAAATAGGAACTGCTGCTGGATGCAGAGATCCAATATGCGTCGGCTACGGGTCTGGCTTGCTATAGCTGACAGATCGTTTATACAAGAGGCTCTCCAGCATTGCACTTGCCGCATCGCCTGCTGATTTGTACACTGTCTGATTTATATGGGAATTAGTGTATTATGTGACGTGTGTGTGCGTGTGTGTGAGAGAGAGAGTGTATGTGTGTAGCTGTGTATCTTGTCATGCTGTGTATGCAGTCCATATGCTACCAGTTTGACTCCAGTGCATCTTTGGGCCTTCAGAACCGGAGGACATTTCTCATATTTAAGAGCACCCCCGACTATGTAGGAGCTAGAGCTCCTCTGACACACAAAGTGCACACATTATCGCTCTCTCTCTCTGTCTCTCTCTCTCTCTCTCTCTCTATTTATGAGGTAATACATTAGGTATGAATAGCAGAAAACAAGCCTGCTTGTGTGGATGAGCCCTGTCAAGAGCAAAGTCTTGTACTAACCCTAGTAAAACTAGAGTATCTACAAAGCTTGGACTATCAGCCTGCTGCACTCACAGCTAGCCTCATACTTGTCTTTCTTTATCTTATTATGTTTGTAAGTATCCATGTAGCTCTATCATTCAGTTAAGTTCCATTAAACTTCAGTAATCAAATGAATAAAATAGAAGTTAAATTGTTATTATGCTTACCATGGGGACAATAATTAACAGGTTTTTATGTGTCCATAAAGATGGAGGGTTTTAGTTTTCCTCATGTTTCTCTCTCAGAGGTGTTTCACTCATGTGCTAATGGAGCTAAGAAGTGTGTTCCATTCAGTTGCCCCTGTTGAAAAGGTGAACAATAGTGGTAGCTAATATTTGGTTCTAACAGACTGACTGTCGGACTACCAGCCGGACTATTTGATAATACAAAGGCAGCACTTCATTGCAGATTTCAGGAGGCATCATCGATGTAGTATAATACAGGTTCACAGGATTTATTTTTTAGAAACTAAACAAAAAAAGCATTTAAACTAGCAAAGCTTTCATTGCTGCAAACCTTTCTACCGTATTAAGACAAATAAAACAAATGCAAATAAATCAATCAACAACAACAACAAAACCGATTCTCACTCCTTTTATATAATTGCAGCATGTCCTCAGCGCCAATTATTTAGTCATCATAGTCATTTATTTCCCTCACTGGCCATCATCCCATTCTTTTACCAACGCCAATCTGGCTTTCTTCTTAGCTTCTCTTCAGTTTAACTTGCCCTTCATCTTTGCTCTGTTAATCCCCACTCTTGTATATCCTCCACTACTCTTACATTTTTCATTTTGCTTCTCTCTTCCATTCCCTATTTTTGTCCTACTGTCTTCCTTACTTTTACTATTACAGCTCCATGTCACTTCCCCTCACTTCTTTCTCTTTTCCTTCACTGCACTTCTCTTCTGTGTTCCTCTTCTGAGACCACTGAAGTCTGACTCACGTCAGTCTTGACAAGAAGGCTACTTAGCCTGCCTGACAATCAGCTGGTCAACTTACCTTTTAGCTGGTCTGTCTGTCTGAATGTATGTCTGTCTGTCTGCCTACTCCTAGCATACAGATATGTGCATATGTGAAAAGGTTCTCTTTGGCAGGTGTCCTTTGTGTCTTTGAGTGCAGTTCCAGCTCCCAATGGATCTGACCGCGCTGTCTCAGTGTGTGTGGGTGTACAGTGAGTGTCAGGGATGACAGCATTAGCATACATTGTGAAACATAATAGAAAGACAGTCTTCTAAGGGTATAGGGAGAGGGCTGCGTGAATAATATAAATTAAAATAAAGACCTGTTCGAAGATAGTTTTGGATTTTACTGATTATTGATTTCGCTCTGTTCCGTTTGGTGAATTTAATTGTCTGGCCCCAGCCAATGTATTACAATGAATTGGATCATTCCTGAAGTCTGGCAGCATCTCATCTTGCACTCGGAGTATACTAAATTATTTATTTATTTATCTAACCTTTATTTATACTTGAGGTATCAATTGAGGGGTGACCCTCATTTGCAATTATATCTCAACTAAATAATGAATAAATCAAATAGTCAAGATGAATCAACTCACAGGTAATTGAGGGAAGGTAGAGAGAGGCTAACAACCAAACTTGCACTCATTGTGGTTTGAAAATACACATTGTTCAGCCTTGCTATGCTGCTAAAATCCAATTCGAATTTGTAGTCAAACTATCTCATGACACTTAATATAACTATAATCATCTAGCAAGCAACATTGGAGTGAGATATAGTGACTTTGAAAGTTATACGCTTGAAATGAAAGTAAGGATTAGAAGGCTGGCTTACTATGAAATAAAAAAGCTCTTATTACTATTAACAAATGTCCAATATGAGTATGTCTAGCTGACTTCAAGATATATCTCATCTGAATGCTAAAATATCACTTATAATTGTATGTCATGTAGATGACTATCTTAAATCTAGAACACTGCCACTAAAGTATTACTTGAAATATGTTAAATTGTACTTGAAATGAAGAGAATACCATGGACAAGTCAGGGAAGAATACTAGTGTTGAGCATTATAGGCTTATTGTGATACGGAACACTTCCTATTGCATCCTATGTACAGCAACTTGCCAGGGGAATTTTCACTTCAGATCTTTTTAAACTTATTTTTTAAAAGGCATTTTTTCCAGTCCAAGGCAATTAGTAAATAGCTCAAATGTGCTCAACAACACCTAATTCCATCCAGCTCAAGGTGAAATCATGACAGGAAATCATTACATGTAGCTGGCAATAACAAAACTGAGAATCAACACATCTCGAATACATGTCATAAGTGGGCCTGCTGACTGAAAGGTGGTTTTACAAAGGCACAGTCAAAAGCAAAATGTCAATATAAAGCAGCTCAATGTAAAATTGTCAGTTACGGTGGAAAACGTAATGAAAGTGTGAAGCTAGGCACAAGGTAAAGGAGTGAGACAGCGGATGAAAGCGTGCTGATAGACAGACTGACACTGCAGCGAGAGGGGTGACGAAAGCTCTGCTGAAGTCAGACACAGCGGATTGAAGAGCAGCAAGAAGCAACTTTGATTTTTTGTCAGCCTCTTTCGACTGCCAACCTCCACTTCTACAAGCATGAAGTCAAGTGTCACAGTGCAGAAGTTAGCGACATTCACACTGGAGTTCTGTCTTGAGTGTTACTTATAAAACTAGCATGTACTGCAACTGCTTCACTTTTGCAGGACTAGGAGTTAACCAAGAAAGTGTCAAATGGGAGCCCTCAAAAGGAACTGGAAAATAGAGGAAGAGGAAATGCTTTAGTGCGAACTGACTCTCATCCAGGCTGTGTGTGTGTGTGTGTGTGTCTGTGTGTGTGTACTGTAGCTTCAGGGTGGCAGCGGGGAACATGAACTGTGATGGCCTATTATTATGTTTCTTAATTGAATACAGCCAAAAGGGACACACTGCAGACTTGACATAAGCCATAATTTCAAAGACAGCATAATTACAACTGACATTTTCTGGAGTCACTTGGGTCACAGTGGTATTTTTTCCCCACATTTTCTGTTTTGATTGTACATTAATCACTCGGTGTTGGCTCTGTCCTTACCGTGTGAACGTTTCTGTGCTCGCCGCTACGATAAGTACAGAGTGTGTGGATTAGTGAAAAAGTAGAGAGATCCTAAATGTAATGATCAGCTGTATGTTTGTCCTTTTAGGAAATACTTCAGTATTCTACAATGATGGAATGTCAGTAATCAATGCAGCTTCTGACTGGCGTTTCACAAGCAGTAACAGGAGGAAAAAATGATTGCTCCCCGTTTGATCTTTTCATGTCATGAAAATAGACCCAGGAGAATATTTGAACACTCATTTGAGGACTTAATTCAGTGAATGACCATAAGGGAGTTCTCAAATGGCTATTTGGAGAGTTGTGATTCTCAGTTCTGATCTCTAATACAAGCTGATATTCAAGTAGAAACCCAAACATGCTTGTGTGTTTGTGTTTGTGTGTGTGTGTGGGGTGAGGGGGGTTGTGTGTGTGTGTGCTGTGTTTGATATATGTCTGTGTGAACTGAACTGAAGTTTACCATGCATGATGATGGATTGCCAATGCAAGTTGTCTGACATCCTTGCATATGGCCCCCAGGAAACTAGCAGTCTTAGCCACTTCATTAACTTTTAATTTCCCATTCGAGCAAGTTGGAAAGTATAATGTAATAATCGTTGTCTGGTCACAGTTGTCCCTGTGAAAAAATAAATATATATATACGGACAATATTAACAATTTAGCCAGTTATGTAACAGTTTGCACTCTATTATATGTGACACCTTATTTCTCATTTCTTAACCCTAACCCACACTATTTCTCTTTCTCTCTCTCTCTCTCTCTCTCTCTCTCTCTCTCTCTATCTATCTCTCTCTCTCTCTCTCTCTCTCTCTCTCTCTCTCTCTCTATTTAGAGCTAATAGATGGGACCCCCACCTTGAAAATCAACCATGGCTCTGGCACAGTGGTATTACAGTTGCCAGGCAACGTGAACGTGGCAGACATCGGCTGGATGTCCGCAGCAACAGCAAGGTGGGACGCTTCACAAATTATTCATCAAGCACCAGATATTTAGCAAAAAAACTTGAGTCACACTGCCGGATGAAAAAAAAAGAAAAGTTCTTCAGTTTTTTCCTGAAATATTTTCTTGCATTAAAGCTGGGGTGGAGGATTTGGAGAGAAAATGGCAGTTGGGATAGAGATTCGAATCCAAATACCTCAACTGCTCCACTTGTTCTCTTTGGTCCCTCCCTTATGGTACCTCCCTGACACACTCTACACCAACAAAGTTGTGTCAAAGTGAATGGACAGTCCCAACAGCCAATAAGAACAGAGAATCGGAGCCTCGCTCTGATTGGTCAAAGTGTAGGCTACAGCTCATGTTAATTTTGACCAATCAGAAATCACATACCCCAGCTTTTACATATTTGACTTTTTGATGTGAACATAATTTATACACATGCATATAAGGTAAGACATGCCAATTACTTATAGAAGAAAAACAATTGTTATGCCAATAACTATACAGTTTATGAGCTGCTATGTGCACTTTAAACATCTATGAAATATATAAAAAAAAGTTCTGAACTTGTTTGTGGATGATGCAGAATAGACAATAAAGCCAAAACACACTATGGTTGTTGTAGTAAACTGCGCCCGTGCCGTGTTGTCTTGACGAGGCTGCAGTGTTACACTGGCTAAACATCCACACACACATATGGCCTTGCAGATGGTTATGAAGGAATCTGCGCTTGCCAGCTACTTTTATAATGTGAAATTGTGGGTCACACAACTTGAATGTGTTGATACAGTGGGGAGATGCATCACAAAGCACAAATGCTGAGGTTGTGTTTAACCCGCCTATCTCTGTTATACTTTCTGAAGACCTGACTTGTGGTTCAGCTTTTGCTTGAGTGAATTGTAGTGCAGTTTTACAACTTGCATGCAGCATGAAAGAAATCCTACTTCAAATTACTTGGCATGTCTTGGTTTTTAACATGGCACACATACAAACCCTCACTTTCTACTATAATTGTAACAGCACCACTATAAAGCTTAGTTCCTTTGGGTAGTTTGTGCAAACATGTATCAAACCTGTTTGAATTTAGTCTACACAGCTGCGGCCAGCGGACGTGCTACTGCTACACATGGATCACGGCACAGATCATGTTGAGATCCTCAACCTTAGAGTAATAGTTGTTTCATAGTCCCAAAAATTATGTAAGCAATATCAAATGAGAGGGAGTCATTGTGTCGCTCTATATCAGCACGGCTGTGATTTGGTCGTAGGTACAAGGCTGCAGTGAGTGCGCAGCCACTGCACACTGTCCTCACACATGGGGAGACTCACTCATGGCCAACCTGAGTCACATACACAGGTTAGCACGGGTGTAGTTCCGATGCGAGCGGAGGGATTCTGTCAGTTTGGTTAACAGTCCATGTGATGTTGGACTCCTATATCAGCACTCATGGAATGTCTCATGTCCAATCAAATAACTTGGTCAGAACCAACTGCTGTACAATAATGACATAATATATTTTCAAGCTAAATGCACTTATTCAGTAGCCTGGCATTCCCAGACCTGCCACTAGGCGCTGGCAAATTAAATTTGCTGCGCGTGTTGGTCTGGAGACGCTCCGTTGAAGCTTATCAAGACTACCAGAAATCTGGTATAACGTTTCAATTGGTTCTATCTAATATGGGCGCGCCAGAGCCCTTTATATGGTGCTCTGGGGAGGACGTAACCGGATGACGACAGTGACGTGCATGCGACGTCGAAGCTGTGATAGTAAACATCAAAGATGGCTGCGGATATGTTGTGTGAGTTTGAGACTGCTTTGGCCTCGACCCTTAACGAATTGGAAGACGGGACTCATAGCTTTCACTAGCAAGTAAGTGGAATGTTCTGTTTTGCCGACCGACAACGGCAAACGTTTAATTGAACAGTTTAACAGCTGTTCGCTAAACGAACGGGGCTTACGTCACTTGTGCATCGCTCTGATTGGTTGTAGTGCTATCCAACTGCGTGCAGTGGCATTTGAAATGCACGAGTAGGAGCCGCCCCTAGAGTTGGAAATTACTATTGATCGTCGCCAGACCCTCTATCGTTCAAGATATCAGGGTCAGGATTTCCAGGCTACTTATTCAGTGCAATCAGTTAGTGAATCCTGTCATGATTGTTAACAATTAATATTTCACAGATTAAATGTCCATCCATTGTTACAGCAGAGGTTAGACAATGTAGTTCATTCCATGCACTCCTAATAGGACACAATTTAATACAATTGATATGATTATATGGGACCAAAATGGGGAAGATGTCAGATTCAGTACTGTAGAACTGTGTGCACTCGATAGTTCAAAGGGAGATAATAGCAGTGAGAGCGAGACAAATGATTGCGATAGCCCTCCTTTGTCATTCTCTACCGAGGATTAGTTAAGGTTGATTTAATTAGAGTGAAATTTAGCAAATTTTCATTTGACTGAGGACCGCTTGGAGCTCTTCACCCCCAAGGTATCACACATTATAGTTCCTGGCCCTCATTTTTTTGTTGTACCCGACTGTGTACAACATCACCATCATGATATGATTGATATCATCCATCTCTCTTTACTGTAAAATCCCCTTGACTGCTTCACATCTGAGTCACAGTCCGCTTGCTGTTACATTAGCATTACATTAAATTACATTATATGTCATTTAGCGGAAGCTTTTATCTAAAATGACTTACAACTGGAGGTAGGCAGTTAGCATTAGGGATCTTGCAGGAACACATTATTTACCATAAAACTTCATGTAAAACCATAAAAAAAACGTTTTGGGGGAAAAAATTACCTGGGAAATTTGAAGGAGATGTGTTTTAGCACAGGAAGAGTATAACCGGAAGAGTATGCTAAAGCAATGGGACACACACACACACACACACACACACACACAGACACTGACACCAGGGGCGTCAGCTCACCCAATACCATACAGGGGCACAATAGGGCACCAAAAAAAAATGCGAGCGCGCGAAGCGCGCGAGCTAAAAAAATTTTGGGCAATTATTTATTTAAAAAAAGCATGGGCACAGATAATTAATGCAAGCACGCGAGCAAATATTTTATAGCACTTATTTATTATCATAAAGCGTATCTTCATTAAATATCTGTCAGCAAACATGAACTTGAAAACTGAAAACTTGAAATGTGCAACTGTAAAAGGAAAAACAAAAAAACACCTCTACATACATACATGTCTGTGTTTATCATTTCTATTTCAGACCATCCTATGATGGTGTGATGGTGATGATCCTATGAGGTGTGTATATCATGGCCAGAAAGATAGGGGAGCTGTTCATTTTTTTAACAGTAAACGGTAGCGCCTCTGCTTCATTTTTGCGAAGCTGTCGATCAATTGTGACTGGCTTAATTTGGAGAGTTCTCCTCGCTCAACCGACATGATGGCAAGATGATGAAGCCTATCTTGCCCCATTGTGCTCCTCAACCAAGTGTGAAGGCGTCTCAGTACGCTGAATGTCCTTTCACAACTGCAGCTGTTAGACATTCTATGCTTCCAGAGGATAAAAATGTAACGCTTACGGCCCCCACACACATCCTACCTCTACTGCGCGTCTACCTCGCGTCTGCGTCTGACTTTTTGTCACAGACTGTGAAATCAACGTAGAGCGAGCACACATCCAACCTCAGACGCACTGCTGAGGCGCGTCGGAGGCACGTCTGCAGCGACGCTCCCCTTCACCTCAGGAGGAGGAGCCTATTTTTTTTCTGAGAGCAGCGCGTCTCTCTCGCGTCTCTGTGCTTTAACTGATAGACAGTCATACCAGCAGCATTCACTCTAGTTACACGTTTACCCGGTGTGTTTATTTCAAAATAAAACATCCCTCAGTCGTATACGCGAATAATCCCTTTATTTCACGATTTAATTGTGCAATCAAAATCCGAGGGATTTAAAACCTAATTTTCAATTAGTTCTGGCATTTCATTTTTGGATAAATGACACATATAGAGATCCAATATAGTGAAGAAATAAAAAAGATCACGATGAGCGCAACAGTTTTCCGTTGCTCTATCTGTGTCTACGGCCTTCTTCTTCCCCGACCACACCCCCCTCTCTCTCTCCCGTATAAATCAGTAAAGTGATTTTTGAAATACTCTGCTGAGAGTCATATTGACTTCATACTGGCAGCTTTCGCTGTAGTTTCACCATTTCCTGGTGTGTCCCCTTCAAAATAAAACTTCCAACAAGCGAAAATATGGCAAAAAAAAAATTTTTTAAATGGCAATGGGGCACACGGATTACTGTCCAGACTCAATATAAATCATATGCATCATAGATGACATGAAATAACTTCATTTTTAATGGGAATTATCTATGAAAACTCTATGTAGAAAGATAGGGCTTTTAGAAGCAGCGCTGCTGCAGCAGCAGCAGCTGCTGAGACGTTGCATGTGTCCGAGAAAAGTCCGAGAGAGGCAGCAGTAAGGTAACGCGATGCGCTCCAGAGGTAGACGCAGGATGTGTGTGGAGGCCGTTACTGTTTACTTCACTTCACGCCGGCCGGAGTGAATGGTCGCTGACGCTGTGCTGGACAGGTTCAAAAAGTCGATATCAAGGAGAATGATTCTCTCCTCAGTGTGTGCATTCGTCACGTACATTTCATTGCAGCGGCCGGCCAATGAGGGGGGCACCATGCATATAGGCCTATTTTAAGAAAAAAAATGCAAGCATGCATTCTGTAGATTGCCAGATGAGTCAGACTTAAATAAAAAAAAATTAAAGGTATAAATAAATTAATTAATTAAAAAATCAGTGCCCCAGGCATACCCAGGCACCGCAGATCCACAACGGGGCACGTGCCCCGGTGAAAAGGGTCTGCCGACGCCGATGACTGACACACACAGTTTTGTTATCAGAACATCATATTTTTGGGGATTTAATTGCCAATTTCTCAGTAAGACTCAGTTAAGGTTACCAATAAAAAAAAAAAAAAAAAAACTTGGTAATGTACAATCCCTCCTCATATACCAATATGAGCTATAATTTAGTATATGTGTAAGAATAAACCTCATGATAACGATGTCACTAAGATTAGATGAACATGTGTGTTTGATCCCTTCTTTGACTTTGAGGTTAGCTGTTGTTTGTCTATTTTTAATGTAAGTTAAACAGTGAATAAATTACTCCAGCTGTTCAGAAAAAGATTGTCATGGCTTCGGGTTAACCACCATCTTCACTTGTAAATACACCGATAGGACGTTTATTGGAACATTGGAGTTTAGGATGTGAAGTGTTGTTTTTTGATTAGTGCGTCGACAGGAAACAGCAGGCATCAGAAAAGTAATATGCACTAATGACAGACAAGTGAGTCAAAGAGGCAGCTCTCGATATAGCAATAATGGAAAGAGAGCACTTGACAGCATCAGGAGGTACACTTATTTTAATGCAGAGAAATAGGGGGGGGGGCTTTATCAATGCACCTGGTTTCTCTGATGACTTCAGTTTTATACAGCATGTACCCATTTGTGTGTTCTCTTCAGGAAGTACGTCTCACCCTGGATCGCTGCTCGGGGGCAGCCGTAATGGAAACGGAGGGAGTGGGCAGCTGGCTGACCACAGAAGACGACTCGTCCTGTGAAGTGATGGGCGTTACACCCAACACTGACAGGTACTCCCAAATACACACATACACACCACTCTTTTTGAGGGACATACCATATATGACTGTGTGTGTGGGGAATAGGGATGTCCATTTTTACATTTTGTTTAAACATATTACTACCTCCACCTGTGATAGGCACATCCCCAGATACCACTGCACCTGAGTGGCAGTTAGATTCAAACCGGCAGATAGATTCAGGACCAATCAGAGCACATTGGGCTTTTTGGAAGGTGGGCCTTAAATAGACAGCCTCTACAATGGACCATTTCAGATGCTACACCCTGAAAGCAGTTTCTAGTAGAAATCCAAATTACAATTTTGAACCTCAAAAGGAGCATAATATGTGACCTTTAAATGTTGGAAAGCTTAATTCAAATAAGCTGGGTAAAAGCCAAAGAAACGGCTGCACAAAAGTTCATATTATTAGAATATCTTGGAAAAGTTAATTGTTTTCCGTAATTCCATTCAAAAAGGGAAACTTTAATGTATTAATGGTTCACTATACACAAAGTTAACTATTTAAGGCCTTTTTTTGTTTCATTTAGTTGTCTATGGAAAAAATCAAGCATCTTAAAATGTTAGAATATTACATAAAACCAATTGAACCTTCTGAAAATAATTTTCATTTATACACTCAATACTTGGTCGGGAAATCTCTTTTTGCATTACCCACTGACCAACGGATAAATAATGTTAATTGAATTGACTAATGCGGCATGGCATGGAGGCTACCAGCCTGTGGCACTGCTGCAGTGTTAAATAAGCCCAGGTTAGTTTGAGGTTTGGGGAATTGTGTCATCTGCTGGTGTTGGTCCTCTGGGTTTTATCAAGCCCAAAGTCAACACAGCCGTCTACCAGGAGATTTTAGAGCATTTCATGCTTCCATCTGCTGACAAGCTTTATGGAGATGACCATTTCCTTTTCCAGCAAGAAAAAAGTCCTGAAATAGTTCACTTTGTATGTAATGAATCTAGAATATATTAAAGTTTCACTTTTTGAATAAAATAAAGGGAAAAATGAACGTTGACATGCTATTCAAATACTATGAGATGCAACTGTATAGTGTCTTGACCTTTCCATTGTGTCCAAGGTGTTCCAATGTGTTGACACTTGCTTTGGATTGTCAAGTAATTCTGACAATTATGCCCAAAGGATTACAAGGATATGGCAATGTACTTTACACACTTACACATCCTGTACAAAACCACACGGCCATTAGCACACAAGCATGCAAGCAAACACACACTCACACATGCACTATAGCTGACACATGGATCAATAACAGTCCCAACCCTGACAGCATGCTTGTTCCATGTCAGATACAGTATGTTTCTGCACTTTCAACTTCAACCTCAAAGCGCTCTCAAATATAACACACATGCACTCCCAAGGTGAAATGGAATATGAACCTTTTTTTACTCCTGTCCAATCTTAGCTTCAAGTCAAGACTTTCAAGTAACCTTCTACCACTCTGTTGGAGTTAAGAAAGCAAAGGACTCCATGCTCAACCATGACAATCCATGCCCTAGCCCAACAAAGCCCAACTAATGTCTGTATGAACACTGGCCTCAGGTGTGATAGCCCGTTGTGCCTTATAAAGCCTGAAATGGTGGATATCATTTATTTTTTCCAGCAGCAATGTTTTGCTTGACATCAAATAAAACTCTTAAGTGAGAAATGTTGCCCCAGGAAGTCCAGAACTTTTGAGTCTTGCCTCAACATAACTGACATAACTGGCATGTTGGCATACATTCCAGGGTCAAACTGTGTCCCCCTGATGTAGACAGGGTGAGATGTGGGTTCTCCATTATATACGATAGCCACAAAGCCTACAATGAAAAGAAAGATGTTGAGCTCACAGTTTCTTTTGCTAGTTATACATTTTCATCTCCTCTATCTCTCATATTGCTTACAAAAGGAGGCATTTACATTGGGATTTAGACATAATTTACACCTTGTATACAATGCGCCCTGCAGTCACTTCTGCTTGTAATGTAATAATGGAAGGAGTGTGTGAGTGGGAGCAGGAATTTTCATCTCTTATGGCAATTATCCAAGAGCAAGCAGGAACTTGGACAGGTTGTCTTTGCCATAGTAGTGCTTGAGGCCGCTTTAAACACTGAGGCAGGGACTACTTCAAATCGAAGAAGAGAAATGAGCAACTGCTGGACACGGGAAAGCGGATCTTGCTAGACCTGAGGCTAGTTATTCTAGTGCTCGGGTGGGAGATCTTGGATGAATGGATGCCTTTACTTTGAAATAAAGAAATGTAAGTGGATACTTAAAACTATGATCTACCATCATATGCTTTTTTACTGCAGCTACATAAAGCTGAGTAACAGTTTATCTAAAGCATATCTTGCCGTGAAATACTAGCCTTGTTTCAAATAACACCTTATACAATCAGAGATACAACTAAATTCATACAGCTCAATACAACTAGATGTGTAGCTAGAAAGCCAACACATGTACCTTGTGTGTCCTGTTACCAATCCTACCATCTTAACCACCATTGCTGATACGGCTCTTGTTTGTTTTGAGATTAAAATGAAGACAACCACACAATGCGACTACACAGGAGCATTTTATATACCTGTGTCCTTGAGTTTTTATGATCCCTACCCGCCAACTAAAAGAAAGAAGTACGATTATGTAAGCCTGATAACATGAGCCCACTACTCAAGCTACTAGTCACTACTGGCCAACACCTATTCAATGTTCTAAGGTAACTATAATTACAAACATGGTGGTGTAAAATATATGCACATTATTACATATATGTCTCTAAGGGCGGTGAGTGTCGCTGTTAGAATGTTAGTCATAAGTGCAATGCATCTGTATTCAATCAGTAGACCTTTTAAGCGCTAATATGATGTTGAATCTCAAGAGTGGTGATATAACATGACATACAGTAAGTTGCGTTCTGATGTAATGCTCAATGCATGTAGTTGATGTGGGTGTACATTGGACTTAGCAGGAGCCTGCATGAACGTTATATGCACTAATTAGAGACATTAGCATGATATGCGTGGGTGGATGATTACATATCCAAAGAACAGGCAGCAGTGGGTGTAATGATGAATAATAATTTTGACTGACATTGTGTGGCTTTTTTTCCATTTTTTCTTCCAATCTGTGTTGGTGTTCTTTTAATCACACAATGTACATGTGTCACATTTGATGCTATGGCAACATCATCTTCATCATCGTGTAACTTGAAGTTTGAGCGTCTGTGATAGAGATAAGGAAGTTGACAGTGGTGTAGATGCCCAGAAGCGCCTGCAACTAGCCTAAATTAATGGCCACTAGGAAATGCTGGATTGTTTGTAACCTTTATTTAACCTCGAAAGATCAAGGTTAAATAAAGGTTACAAACAATCCAGCATTTCCTATTAATTTAAAACTTTAAGTAAACATTATGTGTTGTGTGTGGACCAAAAAGAGAGTGAAGTAGACTGGACCAATGTCCTGGCTGATTGGGAGGCTGTGCCCAGGAAAAGTTACTGGAAGAGATTTTTCAATTTTATAATTGTGTTTCTATTCTGGAGTTGGGTCTCTCCCCTCTGGCTGTCATTCACCACTATCTGGTTTTAACTCTCCATACTTGTCATGTCATTATTCTGCTTGTCTTTCTCGCCTCCGTTCTCAGTCTAACACTAACACTTTAAGTTTTTTCTGTGGTTTTGACACAACTGTCACTCCATTTCTAAGTATGGAGGTTTGCAGTTACAGGGGTTGGGCTAATGCTAGTGGCTTTGAGTTGGTGTTGGGTTTGCAGTGTGTCTCTGCAAGAATGTGTCCATGTCAATCAAGAGTGTATCTCCAATGAAGGGAAATCCTGATGCTTCAGCAGATGATATTTTAGTGGTCTACCAACTTTCTGGCAACAGTTTAATGAAAGCCCTCTGCGTTGCAGTTTGGCAATGCCCCTCTGCACAGAGGTAGGCCCATTAAAGAAACCAGTTTGGGGCAGAAACACTACAGGGCTCCAGAGTGCACCTGTTTTGGGAGCATGTGCGCCTAAATACTGTATCTGTGTATCGCCTAGATATTTTCACTGGTTGCACCAGTGCACCTGATATTAATCACGTATTTTACATTTAAAAAATCAATAGAAACCTACTGCATGTGAGGAATCAGAATCAGAAAGGATTTTATGGCCAAGAAGGGTTTTACACCAACAAGGAATTTGTCTTGGTGAATAAGGTGCATACATTAAGACAATAAACAATGAACGAACAGTGACTATCATATATACAATATAACACAATATATAAACGAGCAGAAACATAAGTGATATGTAAAACATTGTATTTGATTGACCAACGCGGCTAATCGTCACGCATAGGAGCGTAAACAGTTTAATTTTTTGAACTCCTCGCGTAGCTGCGTAGGCGCGTATATACGCGGCTCATACGCGGCTAACATGTTGCTTTAGCGCGAGTGGCGCACCTACGCGCCATGTACACGCGTAAACCAATGGTTCTCTATGGAAAAACGGCCGATTTCATACGCGTCTGTACGCGTGTAAAGTGCCTAGTGTGTTCACACCTTTACATGCATCTCTTTCCCATAACAATTCACCCTGGAAGATATAACTATCATCTGACGTTGTTGGAAATGTGTGGATCTCATGGGAGATAAACAATGCTCTCGAATAGACTATTGGCATTATTTCACTTGTCACACCATTTTATATAGGCCTACATATAGTAATACAGGTACTCTAATACGTGATATTGCATACAGCACAAAGGTGGGCGAAACTGCTTTACAAAGACTATAACGACTGTGCCAATCATGATATGTGATAAGCGCGCGTGTGTGTGTTTGTGTGACAGTTACTGCAGCACATGCACGTCACAGGCTTTCTTCCTTCCCAGCCGCTTTCTTTGCGGCCGGTTGCCTCCCTATTCTCCTCATGTCAGTCAAAATGCCTTGCTTATTAAGAGCGTCATCATATTCAGGAGCTATTCAGCATTCGCCATGTATGGTAGATTGTGGGATGAAACTGGGAGGTGAAGTGGGAGGACACAGGGTGGAGATCGTCTGCGCACAATTCACCGCAGGTGGGTAATTATAAAGTGAAGATTGCGTGCAAGTGTGCGCCGCACATTTTAAAAAACAGATTTTTTTTTGCGCAGCACATTTTTGGCTTTGGGCGGACGCAATGTTTTAGGATGGTTTCTACGCACACCGTTATAAATGAGGCCCCAGAGCTTCAGGTTGCCACTGGAATCCTCTTCCACCAATTCATGACGACATCAAGGAGCTGGTGGATATTAGAGACCTTGCGCTCCTCCATCTCCCGTTTGAGGATGCCCCAAAGATGTTCAATAGGGTTTAGGTCTGGAGACATGCTTGGCCAGTCCATCACCTTTACCCTCAGCTTCTTTAGCAAGCCAGTGGTCATTCGGAGGTGTGTTTGGGGTTGTTATCATGTTGCAGTACCGCCCTGGGGCCCAGTTTACGAAGGGAGGGGATCATGCTCTGCTTCCGTATGTCACAGTACATGTTATAATTCAATTAACTGTAGCTCCCCAGTGTTGGCAGCACTCATGCAGCCCCAGACCATGACACTCCAACCACCGTGCTTGACTATAGGCAAGACACAGTTGTCTTTGTACTCCTCACCTGGTTGCCGCCCCACACTCTTAACACCATCTGAACGAAAATAAATGTATCTTGGTCTCATCAGATCACATGACATGGTTGCAGTAATCCATGTCTGTAGTCTGCTTGTCTTCAGCAAACTATTTGCAGGCTTTATTTTGCATCATCTTTAGAAGAGGCTTCCTTCTGGGACGACAGCCATGCAGACCAGTATGATGCAAAGTGTGGCGTATGGTCTGAGCACTGACAGGTTGACCCCCCACCCCTTCAAGACCTGCAGCAATGCTGGCAGTATTCATATGTCTATTTTCCAAAGCCAACCTTTGTGCATGACGCTGAGCATGTGCACTCAACCTTCGTAAACTGGGCCGCAGGGCAGTATTGCAACATGATAATGTTGCAATACACACCTCCAAGATGACCACTGCCTTGCTACAGAAGCTGAGGGTAAAGGTGATGGACTGGCCAAGCATGTCTCCAGACCTAAACCCTATTGAGCATCTTAGGGGCATCCTCAAATGGAAGGTGGAGGAGCGCATGGTCTCTATTATCCACCAGCTCTGTGATGCTGTCATGAATGGGTGGAACAAGGTTCCAGTTGCAACCTGTGAAGCTCTGGTGAACTACATGCCCAAGAGGGTCAAGGCAGTAATGGAAAACAATGGTGGCAACACAAAATATTGACACTTTGGGCCCAATTTGGACATTTTTTCTTAGGGGTGTACTCACTTTTGTTGCCAGCAGTTTAGACATTAATGGCTGTGTCGAGTTATTTTGAGGAGACAGTAAATTTACACTGTTATACAAGCTGTACACTGGCTACTTTACATTGTATCAAAGTGTCATTTATTCAGTGTTGTCCCATGGAAAGATATAATGAAATATTTGAAGAAATGTGAGGGGTGTACTCACTTTTGTGAGATACTGTAACTGGGCAGACTTGGTATTATAGAAATAGATCACAGGATTGTGGTGCTGATTGTAACTTCAGTGGGGAAGACTGTAATGTTGTACACTTAGGAAATACATGCACATCACAGTGACACAAATGCACAGACAAATCCATTGCAGACACCCCAATGTGTCCAAGTCATTGATTGCTATTTTATGTGTTACCGTTCTCAGCATCAACATAAATCCAACAAACGGAGAAGCTGTAGCTTTGAAAGGTCAGCAGCCAATTAGATGCATCTTTGCTGGAGGTCAGAGCCAATCAGTGGCTCCCTGGCGGCATGACTCACTGTCAGATTTTATGATCCTTTGCATTCCAACGTCCTCGCTGCTGCACCAAAACAACTCGTAAAGTTTGAGTATGGCAGGGGGGAGATTGAAAATATTAACGTCTTTTATGTCGTGCTTTTGTGAGGGACACAAATTTAGGCATTGAAGGTTCCACCGTCCTCCCTGCTTTCTTTGCTCTCAGCCGGGCTGTGTTTCTGTCAGGGGATTTTTTTCTGTATTTTGTTTCATCACTTTGGGAGACATGACCTTCATAGTCCATAGTCATGTCCTTCAACATACGCATTTGAAAGTGTCCTTCCTGATTCCTTTCATTTTCCTTCCGTTTGATTTAATCTTCTTGCTTTCAACCTTTTGACTCTTCCTCTGTCTACTTACCCCTGCCTGTTTGTCCTGTGCCGTACCAAATCCCCTTCCCTTTTTGACTCTGGTTTTAAAGGAAGTCATTTTCAGGTTAAAAATTGGAATTTGGGTTTCTAATAGAAACTATTAAAGAGCCCATCTCTTTAAGCCCAGTCTGCTCTGAATGGCCATGGATCTAACTAACTGTTGTAATCAAACTGCCAGTTGGATTCAGGGGTATCTGGGATGTGCTTATCACAGGTGGAGGTAGTGCTACATTAGGTTGGTAATGAGGGGGCATGGCTTCTCCCCTAGTGACCTCAAAAGGGTAAATACATCTGAATAACGTCTTTGATCTCCGGTTTTCAGAAAGGTGGAGGTGGAGAAATGTTCTTAGACTTTTGGAGTCTGTAGTCACACTGTGGACCACATAAAAGTGCATTTTGCATAATAGGATAACTTAAATGTACGTCTATTGTCTTATTTCACATATCAACTTGACTCACATTTCATCCTTGTTTCCCCTTCCTTTTGCTTTCCTTGTTAATGCTGTTCTTTCCATTTCTTTGTCCTCTCCTCATTACTCAACTTTCTTCTGTTCACTTTCCATTTCCCTCACATTCCTATACCTCCACCTCTCATAAATATTTTCCTCTACTCTCTTCTTCTCTACATTCACTGCTCTCCTATCTCCTCCGTTCAGCTGTATGATCTGGGCAGACCGGCCGACTCCCAGTCCAGCTCTCCAGGCTGCCTGACCACCGATAGCAGCTGTGTCAACATGGGCTATCCGTCCTGTGGCCACCGGGGTCGCTGCCACGGAGAGTGGGGCTCCTTCAGCTGCCAGTGTGTGCCAGGGTACACAGGAAACCAGCGTGAAGAGGGTAAGCCAAACTTGTTTTAGTTGGTCTGTAGTCTAGTTGGTAGTAGCTGCGCACTGACATTTTCCTCTGGAAACACTTAAGCAAAGTGTTTTTCTGCCAGGTTTGTGTTTGAAATCTTAGCTCCTCCAAACGTGGCCATATCTTCTTTATTGAAGAGGCTAATACAATTCCTTTGTGCAATGTACTCTGCGTCTGTAGCAATGACAGTGGCAGGAAAACAAACTATTATAGAGCCAGTAACCTAGGTAATATCAGTCCGCCGCTGTGCTAGCCTACTACCAGGAATATAACGCTGCTACAAGATACTATTCTTCATTAGCAGGCCAGCAATAACTGCTGCCTTGTGCTAGCCTAGCACCAGCAAACCCTGCAACTAGAAGGACTTAATGAAATGTGTTGAAAACTGTCTCCAATGATAACTTGGAAATTAGGTCCTATGTCCAAAATTCCAAACTAGCCCTTTACGAAGACAACCAACAACCAGGGAAAATTACTTACGTTATCATCCATTTCCGTTCCCTGCTTTTCTAACATGTATGCAAATTATGTTGATGAATTATAAATTAATGCATATGGGTCAAGCACTCCCCTTACCTTAGAGGATCCTTCATTACTAGTGTGTAATTTGTGTTACATGGAGCAGCATGCAGGCCCAGAGTAGCTTCTTTTTTTCTGACTTCAGCTGTTTGAAAAGACTGTTGCTAGACGTTGATGTTGGATCTCTGTCAGGCTTTACACTCTTGTTAACTGCTTGTCTTTTACTGCATAGCGATGATCTTTAAAAGGACTCTCTTCAATGTGCTGAATATATGTTTTCTATTTTTAGACAATGACCACAAATTACATTTGATTTTTAATCTCCTTATGGAAGGCACCTTCATCACTTGAAGCTGTTGATCGTAAACTGTTATAATGCGTTGTGCCTACAGTACTGCCCTACAAAGGCAAAAGACCTTAACTCACCAGAGTGTAGAACTGAGAAAAATGAGTTCAAAGTTATTTTGTTGTCCTGCCAAATCAGTTGTAGGTAGATACTTGAAAATTTGGCAAGTTATTGTATGAAAAGGAAGTTATTTATCCCCCAAAAATCTAAAATTTTAACTTGACCTTTCACCCTTATTCGGAAGTTACTGTACTCTGCCTTTGTATTATCTGCAAAACAATAATGGGTCATACACTCACTCTATATCAACATTTCCTGTTATAACAATGATAGCATTAACTGAGTGTTGTCTTGTTAGGCATAATACTACACAAATTGAATATTAAAAAAATTAAAAACATTTGAATTTTATGGCTAAAATTATTAATTTTTGGAAAATAAATACAAAATTATGGTTGTACTTATTTGAGATAAAATAACACTTAAAAGTATCCACCTATATTTCTTACATTTGAAAGGTTGGATGTCAGTAAAATGTATTCTCTTATATGCCATTTATAATTTTCTGATAAACGTATAGGAATATGGTTGTGTTTGATGCCATTATGTGCAAGTTTTGAAAGTCAGTGAAAAAACACTGCGTTTTTGATGGAATAGAAAATGTATGTATATTTTTATTAGAGAGAGAGAGAGAGAGAGAGAGAGAGAGAGAGAGAGAGAGAGAGAGTCCGGATTTCAGGGACTTAATTCTTTCCACAACTATTCTAATAGGCTACTCTTTATAATTATGAAAAAACATTTTGTAATACACACTTTAACAAACACATTGGTGTTTGGTTAGGCCCCACTTCATACCCTGAAAATCCAGAGATAGCACAAGCAAATTTGCGTTCTTGTATGAAGACATACTTTTAGACCAGACTACATAGATGTTTAAAAGTGGTATTCAGCAAGTGCCGTGAGACCAAAATCACTTTATGACAGCTGATCACTTTATGGCACCGCACCGGAAAATATACAAGCCAGCGAATGGACTAATAATACTGATAACTCTTTATGGATTTAGACAATGGATTTTTCTCCTCGTGGATATTTTTTTGCCATGGATTTTGACCAGATTTCAAGAAAAGGTAAGCTGCGATCTAGGATCTGCTGGATTGGTTTATCATTCAGGCTATGTTTTCTCCGAGCCAGGGAGGTGTGTCTTGAGGCATCGCCATCTCGCTCGCGTTGTTTTCAGTCAGTGAGTGGACTGGACTGTCATTGGCAGGCAGCTTATTACTTATTTTATTGAAGTTAATGTGTGTGACAGAAGTAGGGTGACCAGATGTCCCGCTTTGTGCGGGGCAGTCACGCATTTCAATTACTTTTGAGACGTTGTCCCACATTGTTAATTACAGTGAGCCCGCATTTTTAAATGCGTGTTTTATAATTTGGCATAAATCCGATAGCTGTGTGGAGACAGCAGTCTTGCTAGTTGCTACTGGAGCGCTGCCGAGCTCAGTCAGTGGGCTCTGTGAAGGTGCTGCCCACCTTCCTGTTACTTCAAAATAAAAGCCAACTCACGTTTGTCCAATGAAATGCTAAGGTGATGGCAGTGAAATGCTTTTAACGTGGAAGTGCAGAAGTGCTTCAATTACATGCAATACACAGGCAAATCACTGTAACTCCAGCGCTGTAAACAGTAACTCCACTGTGGTGCTTTGTAAAACCATGGACATATAAAGAAGTAAAACAAAGGCAGAGCGCCGTAACTCAGCCGTAACTTAATCCGAACGTTCCATAGCGACGCAAAAACAAAGCCAAAGGACCGCAACTGACGTTACGGTCTTCTGCCTTGGCTTTTGGAAGTTACGGCAAAAACAGCATCTTATTTTGATATGAAAACTACAGAATTGACTCAAGATATTTGTTCACATGATAAAACTGATGGCCAGTGTTCCAAAAATGGCCCTGACCTGCTAACATGAAAGAAAACCAGTGCCGGCCCGAGGCATAAGCGAACTAAGCGGTTGCTTAGGGCCCCTGACCGCCAGGGTATAGCAAGATAGCTGGCCAACGGAGTTCTACTGCTTCGTTCCTCTCACTGCATGTAAATGTATTCACTATATTACAGAGAAATATGTCCCAAAAGAAAAAGAGCACCAAGCCCATCCCAGAGGATCCTGCATAATATTTTATTTTAAATTATTATTTTTATGGAAAATCCAAGTGTCTTTCTTCTTTAGCTTCTAATTCACCCGACCCAGTGTCTCCAAATTCTTTGTTCACACAATTCTTCAGATTAAGCCTCTTAATTTTCATCTCAAAGTGCACCAGATTCATGCATTTCACTTAAAAAAGGTAAAAATAATCTCCCGGGGGGCATACCCCCGGACTCCCCTAGAAGGATCTAGAACAGATTTACTGATTTTTGTGTTTTTCTATTGTAGAGTCACCAGAAGGCAGGAAACAATGTATTTTAATATAAAAAAAATTCGGGGAGACCCCCATACCTCCCAATTTAATTTGGGAATAGAAATCATAAGCTCTGTGTAAACTAACCACGGTGTAAACCATATGTTTAAAGCGGCAACGAGTAACTTTTAAATATCTTTTAAACAGTCTCATGTTTCCTCTCATAATCATAAATTACCTTTAACAGCAAACGAGACCATCAGTGCAAAGAAAGACGTTTTTATATAGTTTTTATTACTGCATTTGATCTGGTCGTACACCCAGTCCGATTTTCGGTTCACGCGTGCATGCTCTATGGTCACATATCCGTATTGGTCACAGATTTCAGTGTGGCGCAGTTACGCGATTTGAGAAGCCTATCCCTCCAGGTGAGGGAAGGGGAGCGGGAGCCTTGTTTGAGACAGTTGTTTGTCGTCATAATGACTGATAACGGGGCTGAACCATAAAAGAAAAAAAAAGAAAATGCAATGAAGAAAAGCGAAAAGGGAGAGTGATAGTCAGGCGGGAGGGCGTTGCCAAGCAACGTATACACAATTTCACGCAGCGAAACTAGACTGCAGTGTTTACTCCTAAATGAATGAGCGGTAGCCTACTAAAACAAAGTTTACTTTGCCTCACCAGCATCATCAGATGACCATTATTCATCTGAAATAGTCATTATTTACAACATAAACACATTACCTCATCGTGATACTAACTAACTGCCATCTCTCGTTCATTCGCTTTGTGTGGGGACACGGACTCGTTCAGCTCCGTGAGAGGTGACAATGCATCAACTCATTGCAATCAGGTGTGTTTAGCACTTACTGGCATTAGTTGATGCTGTGTCACCCATAGACTCACGGAGCCGAAAAGAGTCCGGTGCCCTCACACTTTGCTTTCAACACACGGACACGCACCATATTGCTTCCTGATTATTTGAATCTGCACGCCCTGCACGCTGCCTGCACGAGCTAGAAAACAGCTTCACGACAGCTGGCGTCGTAATAATACTACCGCTTTTGTTCAAAGGTGTCGCCAACGTGCCGACTTACTCGTAGTGGCTTTAATGTACAAATGCTATGATGCATATTCAAGGAGAGGAGGGAATCATCACAGTATACCCACTACAAAAAACTAGACGACACCACTGGATATACACATCATGCACAATACTGAAATTCCCATGTCATTATATTGAATTGAATTGAATTGATTCATTTATGCATTATCCTTTAAAATGTTTACGCACCATCATTTATAATGTACCATAAATGTGCCCCCGCTTTCAAGTGATGTCAGGCTTTAATACAATATGAAAATGATGGTTCATATGAGGTGTATTAGCAGTAAAAATGATTTAGGATGAAAGCGCGCAGCCAGGATTGAGTGCATTAAATGTGTTATTTGTCTTGAAGGCTTCATTTCTCCCACATTGTTTTCCCACCAGTTGTTTGTTCACACTTGAATAGCTCTCTTAAATTTGTTTATTTGCCTGCCTTCCTCAGTTTTTTTTCATCCTTGCCAAACTGTGACTCACTTTCGGGTATCATGACATACCTTTCCTGGTCCCCCTCTATCATCCATCTGTCTCTCCTTCATATTCTCCATTCCCAGGTTTACTATTACATGTCTCCGTATAGTCACCACTACATGGGGAGTCGGTTCACATCATTTATCCACCATAAATAGTGTTTTTATAGTGTGTTTAATCATTTTATGAATCCGTCGTAAACTCCGCAATATTCTTAGTTAGAAATGCAATCATTTTACCTTTCTGGATAATGTTTCACAATGCTTCCATTTACTTTTAATCAAAGGGGGGAATTAGTATGCGTTACTCTTGGCTGGCTGCAAACTCACAATGTGAGGAGCTCTTTGTTTCTGCCGTTTGTGTGACTTGCATTCCAACAGCGTGGTTAGTGAAAGATATTGCTTCGGGTCTGCCCTCAGATTACTGATTGCAACACTGTGCCAGTTTGTAAATTTGACTGTTACAGGAGGCATTTTTCTCACTAGCATGGATACATATTAGGGAAAGATCTGCTGAATGAGGACATTTTGCTACACAGTTCATTTGCTGTTCATTTGATGAATTGTGTAGGCGACTGAACATTGATCAACATCAATCTACATAAATGTGCAGAGATTATCAAGAGCAACTTCATATTTGAACTTCAAAGGTTCACTTTAAGCTTTCATGGCTTCCAAATCACATTGTGCAGTCTTTATCTCTTTATCAGTAATTGGTAGCGACTCAGTGTTGCAACAGATGTAGCGACAGCTCAGAAAAGGAAACCAAAACAATTATCAATGTTTGACTACTGTCCAGAGTCTTCAATGTTATGTCATGCAGGATGGTCTGGGGCCTGATTTATAAACGCGGCGTACGCCCATAAGAGGGCGCACGCTACTTTCTAAGCAAATATTGAGATTTATAAAAAACAAACTTGAAGGGAAGATGTGCGGTCCTCCACGCAAGCTCTGACCCATGCGTACGCACAGAAAGTGGAGAAAGGAGAAACGGCGACTCCGTCGGCACATGTATGAAGTGCGAGAACAAATGTGTTTGTGTCAAATGAATCCAGATAGGCCTACTATAAGCCATGTAGGTATTTTGCAAAACGGATGAAGCAATTTTTAAAACTTATAAACAAATGCCTCCACGGAATTTTCCATGGAGTGATACCACAAAAAAAACTAATTAGGATCTTGAATAGCCTACAAACGGAGGTATGAGTGCAAAAAAACAACGTTTGAATATGCTCTGCAGATATTAAACAATAACCTATCTGCATGTTAATGAATTCATTCTGATTATATTGAGAATATGGAATACAGCCTATTAGTTTTACACTGACGCTGTTCTCGATGCCTCAGTCAGGCAGACAGGAGTGCACAGTATCATACATTAATCATAAGCCTACTGTACATCACATATTGTACTCATTTTTCATGGCTTTAAGTCCGTTTTATCTATGTGTTTTTTTTATGCACGTCATAACTGTGTTGTGAAAGGGGCTGTGAAGTGTATTATTAATCTTCCGCCGCCTGTCACTGCCCCAGGAGATATTCTCCGAATCTGTATCTCATGAGGGGTCTCAGTGTCCCCCGCTCGTGGCACAAACACTGCTGTGTGAGGATATGCACTTTTTTTGCGTCCACTTTTATGTCGGATTGCTTCTTTTTATTTTGGCCACAGCGTTCACAGAGATCGCCACAGACTGCACTCTGACCTTTAAGCTCACACTGTGCCACCAAACTATATTTTCCCTGGTCGCCACTTCTCCAACGGGTAGGCTACTTTGGCGTGACCGCAGTGATCCACACCGTGTGGAGTCTATTTTTCCATTTCCCTTTCAGTCGGCGATTGCCACTACCGCCTTCATGCACTCAGTAAATGATATTAATTTGGGCGTGTCAATGACTATGTAGGGGTAAATAATATATAATAGGGGTAAACTGATCCTCTTACTTTTTCCACTCTGAAACTACCATAACAACACATATTGTAACAGTAAGAATCCTGAAAGCTAGCCACACATTCCAGAACTAATGTCGGACTAGTAAAAGAATGATGGGGTTTGGTCAAAGCAAATTTTCTAAACACTTGAAAGTAACTCTGAACAAAATCAAATACAACATATTATAATTCAAAAGGTTTTAATAAGATTCAAATGAAAGATAGAACCAGTTAGATTAGAACACTGTCTGGGGGTCAGAACACAGGACCCTTAGAGCCAGCTAGTGTCTGGGGGTCAAAGCATAGGAAAATCAGAACCAGCGAGAACAGCCTGGGACTCAGAACACAGGAGAAGTCCCAACTGGATCATAACATCAGCCTGTCATACTCTACATTCCAGCCCTGAAGGTTACAGGGAAAGATGAGAAGGTGCTCTTTCCGTGTTGTTGCCCTAGGTCGCCTTCCTGGTGTATTTCCTTGGCATGATGGCTTTTCTACAATGTGTATGACATTAAAACAAAACATATGTTATGTAATATTACATTAAAATAGGTTTAAGACTGAACTTAACTGGTGCCTCATGGTGGGGGAAAGTGAGACATTGGCTCACTTTCCCCCACAGCATTTGGCTCACTTTCCCCCACCACCACAATTTGAGAAAAAACTACCTCTCTTAGCATTTCAGGCTAGTCTTCAGTTATCAGCATCACATGGTTTCATATGTTGGTAGTTCATCAACACGTATGATAAAAGTTTTTCTACGTGAATACATTTGCTTTGGCACAACAGTTGATTAAGTTGACAGCAAGAAAATTTACTTTTACATGTAAAATACCTATTTTGGTGAAAAAAACATGCTTACCTCAGCATCATGAGGTCCTCTCTTTCAGGGCCATGGGGAAATGAGAGGGGCTTGAAAACATATATCTCACATGACCACAAATGTTTTCCGTTGCCTAGATACAGGGGGTGGCTCACATTACCCGGTGCCTCAGATTCCCCCGTTCTCCCCTATATTATTATTATTATTTATTTATTTTCGGCATTTTCAAGCTTTATTAGATAGTACAGAGTAGAAATGGGGAGACAGAGAGAGAAGGGAGATGACCTGCGGTAAAGGTCCACGGGTCGGATTTGAACCCACGACCACTGCAACGAAGGCCGGAGCCAATGTGGTACGCGCTCCGGAGCGCCCCAATAAATCAGAATATTTTTGTTCGCACTTACATCCTACATTTCGACCGTACGCCAGCTTCCACGTGAATCCGACGCAAAGCTTTATAAATGAGGCCCCAGGTGCACACTCGGGACGCACAGAATGAAGCCAAGCCTTTTAGGCATTGATGTTTCAAACAGGAACGACTGTACTTATGTGCAACCTGCTTTATTTGCATAGGCTTGTTTTTATGTTCTTCTTCTTCTAATTTCATCAGTCCTTGTTGTTTTACCCACCGCATTTTTGTTCTAACAGATTCTCTCCAATATCGCGTTTATTTGAGTAATTCATATCTAAGGGTAACTGCATCCCCTGTTTGAGCGTACTGCACGATTTTGAAAAATGCGCTCAGACCATGGATTCTGAATTCTGTTTCAGAACCATTGTTTTTAAACATTCCGACATCAGCTGGCCGACTTTCGGGAAGGAGGTGGGCTAGCTGCTAGCTGTCACTCACAAAAATCTGAATGACATGACTTCCTTGAAAAATGGAGTGACACAAAGTCTAACGGCACTGTTGCTACACGATGTGAGCTCATATGCCACACAGATTGGTCGTCTGAGGGGGAGGACTTATCTCATTCTAAATTGTTGGGGGGCAATTCGGATGTAGATGATGTCTCTATCGTAGTGTTACGAGACAGAGTAGGGCAAGTAAGTGAGCAGCTGTGTGTGTGTGTGTGTGTGTGTGTGTGTGAGAGAGAGGAGAGCGAGCGGTAGGGTGTGTCAATTAAGTGAAGCAATGAACGAGTCCGGGCCTGTGTGTGTGTGTGTGTCTGTGTGTGTCTGTGTGTGTGTCTGTGTGTGCGCAAGCGAGATCATTCAGACACACTGCCGGTAGAAGAGAAGGGTGTTAACCCCCGAAATAACATCTTTCGAGGGATGGTATAACAGTGGTAGCTCATGAACCAGCCATGGACCTATAAAGAGCGTGGCCGGCTTTGCGGCGACGTGATGACATAGAGATGTATCAAAATTACATCATTCATATTTCATAGTCATATTTCGAATCCGAAGTTAAAAGTTTTTTCAAATCTTAGTAAAGCTCTAAAATAATTTACAATACAAATCATTTCTTAAATTGCCAATATTTAACATTTTGCAAATGTTTTCAATATTAACACCATCATATACAGTATGTGTTCCTTAACAACATAGTCATTTAATTCAGCTCCTATCTAAAAAAACAAGTAAAATGGTGCAGTTACACTTTAAATGGCTGTAGCCAAAACAGTGTGTTTGAGCAGTGTGTTTTCCTCTTCCAACAACACCTCTAATTCCATGGCATTACATTTCTCTTAGCGCTTGCTGTCACTCTGCTCTCCGTCCAAACAGCGAAATCAGTAATGGACGCTAAACCCTCATTTTGATCTACTTCCTCTAACATGTTTGCATGGACCCGTCATTTGCACATTTAATCTTAGTTGATCACACGCAGATAGCTACAGACCAAAAGTGCAATTTTTTAGAATGCTCACGTAATTTAGCACTCTTTATTTTGGATCTTAGTAGATCCCTGGGAGCAGTACTAATAATCAGGTGAATAACAAGTAATAACTTTCTGTACTTATTTTCATCATTCAACCACAAGCCTGGTGTCCTCAATGTTGCAGGCATGAATGAATAATATAACTGGATTTCTCCTTTTATGGTTTGTACTCATGACTTTCTAATGTAGTAGAGTTCAACTCTCACTCACTGAAAGCAGATCGTTCATGTGCCTGTACTTGGAGCTTTTCAAAATCAGTCGAAGATATAAAAAAAATATTTTAACTGAAATTTTAAAAGGGTAGACAGGTTGCAAGATGGGATGACTGAAAATATAAATTACACTTTACATTAATGCATGTAATGTGTACAAATCCTGGAATGCACTGAACATAACAGCTGGACAGACTTGCTTGTTGATTGATACATTGATTTGAGCAGAAGGGAGTCATTGTATTTTGTATTGCAGGAATGACCATCTATATCAGCTTTATATCACGTTTCTTAGGGCAGTTTCACACCTGAAAGTCCATTTCTACTTTGCCTACTTGGTTTGCAGCAGATGCGAGAATGATACATTGGTTCCTTTTTAAACATGTTTGGTTCTCGTTTAGCCCTATATTTTCCTCTGGAACAAACAAGTTAATGAGTTGGTGAAGTGAACCAAAATGCTGTGGAATAAGCCACGTGAGAACCTTCTTTTCACTCATTGGTGAGATGTGTCTGGGGTGGGAACAATAAAATAGGGCAGCTGTGGCTACTATTGTGGTTTACCACCACCGGTATGACTGTGTGTGAATGAATGGAACCTGGAACCCTGTGAAGCGCTTTGAGTGTGATTAAAAGCGCTATATAAATCCGATCCATTATAGTTCCTGAACTGCTTTACTGTAGGTCACAATGTGAAAAACTACTCAAAGGAACTACTGGAAGTAATTCATAGTGCAGCTAGCTACAGGAGAGTTTTATTCCAAAAAGCATTTCCTGCAGTTGAGTCAGATTGAGTACAATCACGTTTGGAAGAGTTCTGAGCACCTCTTAAACAAGGTCTCTGTACACTTGTTTGGTCATCTTTCGGTGTGCATCTGAGTATGATTGCTGTGTGCCCAATGAAACCACAGTAAAGGTGGAAACAAACCTGGGTTTCATTCAACCAAACTTAACAAGGCAGATGTGAAAGTGCCCTTGGAGTTACTACCTGTGATGCTTCTGCACCAATATATGGCTGCACAGAAAATAACACTTTCTACAACAGAATAGTAGAAGATATGCACACATTGAAATACCTTCTTATGAATCTCCAAGACAGTAGGTCAGGTGAACACCTCTGTATTTAGTTATGCAATCGACATATGGTTAAAAACAAACAAAGAAAGGGGGGTCCTTGTCATGTAGTGGTTAGAATACCAAAATATTCACTTTTGCTTGTGGTTTCTTATCTTTCTGCAACTTTTCTCAGTTTGAACATTTTGCAAGCAGCAAATGACTAGAGGTTAAACAATCAACATTGTATTTAGATACTATAATAACATTGAAGAATATTATTAAACAATACAAAATGAAGATGATCAATATGCACTTTACAATCAGTTTAATTATTTTATTCAGAATGGTGGTAGAAGTTGGCACATACAGTAACAGCGGCTGTATCTGTATGTATACCAACATTGGCCGCGTTTCCCAGATTCGTTAAGAGCCTCTTTGGAGCTAAGTGCTTCTTTGGAGCGCTCTTAAGAACGCTGTGAAAGAAGAATGCTTTTCCCAGAGTCATTCTTAGCGAAAGAAGCTCTTTCACTATGACGGAAGTGTAAGATGGAGCTGACCACTCTTACAACCTTCTTAGCGACCAAATCGTCAGTGATCATGCAGCGTCAGGGAAATGTATTTCCTCCACTTTTCAAAATAATAAAACAATGCTCAATGCGGACCACTGGCGCAACAAACATAGACTGATAGTAGAGATTATTTTTAATGAATAACACGTTTACGTTTTCCACACACATGAGTGTATAGTACTACACATAAAAAAACATCAACAACCCTGTGGCATTTCACAGATATCAAGGAAACAGATTTAATTGAACTCAGCTGAACCTCATCCAGAGCGGCTCCACCTGCTATACAGGCGTTGCCAAAGTCTGCGCGTGTGATAAACCATGGCTGCAATACAACACATTCTCGCTGCGAACCAACAGCCTCACCGTGCACGAAGCCAGACGTTTTACATAAATGCATACGTGCGTCGGCACTTCTCCCCACTGGACGTGCTATCAGACCGGGCCGTCCCGGCAAAGTACTGCCCCGTGCTGAGATCCAACGGCTGATCACTCTGGTGTCTCCACACATCCAGAGCAATCCGCTGCAATTTTTCCTTCAGCCCGGAGATGCAGCTCCTGGCTGAATGCGTTTTTAGGAACATATCAACCTCTTCTGAGGTCCAACAACCCCAGCCCCTACGTCTTCACCACAAGTCACCAAGCACTGATCACTAAACCATAAACCCACAACCACCACACCACCCATATCAACTCTCAGGCCTGAAGGCTGAAATAAATAAACAGAACCAACAGATGTAGGCTACATGTAACGTCCTGCACACTATAATTTATTGCTGCAGTGTCCGGGTGCTTTACCTGAAAGTCTGGCACTGGAATGTTAAGGGAGTAGTGATGCATACAGTATGTGGGAGTATAGTGTCCACGTTTCTGAGGTGACCATGTAACAAGTGGGAAATTAGCGGAAAAACATGCTTTGCTTCCAGTAAGAGCGTCTTTCGATGCTTCTTTCGCTTCATCTTACGGCTCTCCAAAGAAGGGACTTAATATGGCATCTGGGAAACACCCGCATCTTAGCACTCCTTCTTAGGCGAACCCTTCTTTCGAGCCTTCTTTTGTCCCAAAGAACAATCAAATCTGGGAAACGTGGCCATTGTATGTTTGCTTGAATATTCAGCTGTGACAGTATAAACATTTAATTTTCTTAACAGAAAATGTACATATCTTGGATTGTCTGTATTCATATCTTATTTTTTTCTGAAAGGTTAACCATTTACACAATTGTGGGAGTCTAAAGAAACACAAACAACATTACAAAGGTTGAACGTTTCTGGCACATGTTAGAATGAATATGTTGTAATACTGCATAATGCAAATGAAAAGAATCAGCATTCAAGAAAACGTCAGCACTCCTGTAGTACCTTGAATTTTTCTTGTAAAAGCGGAAAGCAACAATGTATGCTTTCTGCCCCTGGTTGTTCTCATTGTCATTACCTCACGACCCATATATTTGGCAGCCACATTTTTGACCGGCCAAAATATGTATACACCATAATGAAACTCATTTAGCATTTTACACAAAAACAGTGACAACAGATTATGGTATAAGCAAATCAAGAACAATTGTATTTCCTTGGTGCTGCACTATCAACTTTAAGTGGCTGGTTGTACTGTCTTTAGCCACATTTATATCGAAATATTAAGGGTTTATGTATGTAGCTGCTACAGCTGCACCATAGCCTATGCCTTAGCTGACTTGCGTATCTTGCATGTTTAGGCAATGGCAGATCCTGAATTACAACACGTGGACAAGAACTGGGACTGCTTAGTATGGGCTGCTTGTGTTTTCCCCTAAATGTTTCTGATGCTGGGGGCGCTCGTGGTGTGGTGGATAGAGTGTCAGGCCTCATCAAAGCAGACCCGGTTCGAATCCGACCCGAGGTTGGTTGTTTGAAACTCATTTAGCATTTTACACATGCATGTCATCCCCTCTTTGACCCATTTCACCTGTGTCTCTCCAAATCTGTCAAATAAAGTGAAAAATCCCCCAAAAAATCTTTATAAAAAAAGGGATGGTGGTGGGGATTGTTGAAAGAAAGGACAAAGGTGCAAACAGACTCAATAGTTTTCTTAGATATGGAGACCAGCTTGTCCACTACTACAGAACATATACTGTATGTACTTATATGTACAATAGTTAGCACCAAATTACAAACTTCTTACCAAACTATTAAATTATTTCTCAATTATGAAAAACTGATAAAGAATCCTACATATAAAAAGAAAACAACATACTTCAGGTCAGACTTCAGAGGTGGTAACATATCGGTGGAGAAATGCAGTAACCATTGTGAGCTCAGAGTGTGGTATGATTTAAGCTGAATGAAAGATGCATACGCCAGTCATACAGGCACAAAATCTACATCGCACACCATTATTTAATCATTACGAGTTGGCAGATTAACGCATCATCCGCACATGTCTGCACTTCCACAAGGCTGCAGCATTCAGCACAGTCTGTCAGGAAGGAGAAAGCATCTGGGGGAACAAAACTGTCCCTGCACTGGGACTGTTTGCTTAAAAATAGAATGGCACACCTAATGTACGGTGCTGCTGGCAAATACACACATACTCCATTTTACAACATTCACTCACACACACCACCCACTCAGGGAGAGACACAGGAGTCAAATTGCTGTGCTCAGTTCAGCTGTAATTGGGGGTAAAATCAGGTGCCTGTGAGTGTGTTTAGTTAAAAAGAACCACCCTTGTGGATTCTTAATATAATTAATTCTTCATTGTAGAGCCTTTGAAAGGAACCAAACAACCTAGGAGCCTTCCAGCACTTTACCCAGCTGCTATGAAGGGAGAGACTGAGGGACAGAGAATGGAACTATAGTCAGATGAGGGCTTGATGTGGCAGATAGTTATGGAAAGACAAAAAGAGTGGACCAGTACATTGGTAGAGAGTTGACATATGATGGTTGGTTTGTCTCTTTTTGCCAGACTTCTCCATCATTCTTGAGCTGCCTTCATTGTGTGGAGAAGGACTGGCATCACAATGGTAGCCAGCCACTTCTCCTTTCTCCCCACATCTCTCTGTGTTTCTGTGCCTTTCCTCATATAACTCATTGTTTATGTTGCAGAGAGATGGAGGGGAGAGAAATATCAGTGGGACCCTTGGAGGAAACAGTTTGAAATGGAAATGAGGGAGACCCAACCACCACCTTATTCCCCTTAAAATCTACATGCAGACCTATTCTCTTTGTTGTCCCTTTGTCAGTCGCTCTCCCTCTCGATACCATTCAAAATGGTTGTATTTATTGGCATGACAGACAGACATTTACATTGCCAGAGCCAGCATGTAATAAGTGTGATTGATTGAGCTTCTCAATGCAAGTATATGCAGATGGGAGTGCTCTTTGTTTAATGCAACTCAGTATTTGCAATCAACATCGGCAGACGATTACTAACTGTGCGACTAGTTTAACACATGGTTCAAAAGTGTTTAACATGAAATCAACTGTAATTTATCACCCAAAACTTGTAATAAACATTAGTATACTTAGGTGGATGACAGGCAACATTTAAAAGTCTGAAAACACATCCGCTAACACAGTTTCTCAGTGCATGCTGGGAAGAACCCCAACTCATGCTAACTCATCACAAAGTAAAAGCTTTTTTTTCCACGTATTACTTAAAATATAAAGTGCCGTTAGCTTTTGAGATAAGGGTGTATAATATTACAAGAAATTACGGGAAACAAGCGAGATAACAACTGAAATGAACTTGTTAACAGATAATACAAATATTACAACAATCTTTAAATTGATTTAGATGTATGTATAAGATATTTGTTCTGTGTGTTTATACAGTAAGTACAGAGACAGCACAGTGCTGCACATTGACAGTCTTCATCGTGGTTACTATTCAACTTTCACCGTCACCAGCTTACAAATTGTGCTGCTGTGTTTGCCCATTGCTGTATTTCTTCCAGTAGATGTGGACATGTTTTGTTATTTACCACTTTTTCAAAGTATTTTTGTCTGGCTGCTCTCTGTGGGTAGTGTATGTCTGTGATGCCTTGGTATAGTTTGCAGGTGTTTAAAAGTGCAGCTCAGTATTCCACATCCTGCTTTTTGCAGTGGGTGTAGATTCTGGGTAGCCAGGTCTGCCTGTGGTGAGGCTGTGCTCACTGAGAGAAATAGGCTACATGGTCAATGGTTTCCTTTGTTTGGTAATCTGCCACTGAGTATTATCCTTGTAGAGATGCATCGATCCACTATTTTTCAGTATGATCCGATTCCAATATCTGTGTTTTGGATATCGGCCGAAACAGATACTATCCTGTAATGTCCTGTAATAATTATAATGTGTTTTGTTGATGATGGTGTTATGTAAGGTCAGGAAGGCATAGGGCTTATGTCCACTTAGCGTTTTTTCCAGGCGGACAACACTTGCAGTGCACTCGGGAGTGCCTGGTTCAAGCCTGTATGTGCTTGGAGAGAGAATGCTGTGCATAGGGGAGAAATGCTGTTCCCCATCTTGTCCACTGGCGTTGTATGATCAAAACTAGTTTTACTGTTTAGACCCACTGTTTTCTATTTAAAATCTTTACACTTTAATATGAGTAGTCCTATTAAACAGAGAATACTTTCCATCATCCCCTGTTTGGATGCAATACTTTTTTTGAAATTCAAAACCATACATGGGTCACCAAAGCAGATAGTTGTATATCCAAGCATAATGCTCACTCCGTGTCCGTGAATAATTACCGCGACTAATTCCTCATTAACGGAATGTTACACCGGTCGGTTTTTGAATCTTATCCCCATATTCCCTAGTGAAGGCTTCTTAACTATTGTTGGCTCGGAGCGAATGTGCCTGAAGTAAGCCTTCTTCTTTACTTTTCTTTCCAAGCGGAGAGCACCTTGCATGCTCACCTGGAGTCTACTCATTACTAACTGAGAGTAACAGGTGTCATCTCCCCTTTTTATAAATGTAATTTTATCATCTGCTTTGAAATAATTGGACAGTTATATTCCTGACAATGTTCTGGAGAAAGGAGATACCGTGTTCAGCTCCACGGTGCTGTGGAGAACACAGGCTGCGCTGCGGTGGCACGGAGGTGGCAGTTATTTGCAGTTGCTTTTTGACACAATGCTCAGTTTATTGCACTTGCATCAAAATATTTAATTTTGTTAAACTTTATTTTATCCGTTTTGTACGGAAGAGGATTAGGGCCACACATGAAAAAAAAAAAAAAGTTCTGACTTTATTCTCAGAATTCTGACATTAATCTCAGAATTCTGACTTTAATCTCAGAATTCTGAGAAAAAAGTCAGAATTCTGACTTTAATCTCAGAATTCTGAGAAAAAAGTCAGAATTCTGACTTTAATCTCAGAATTCTGACTTTTTTTTTTTTTTTTTTTTCATGTATATAAAAAAAGTAAAAAAAAAAAAGTCAGAATTCTGAGAAAAAAGTCAGAATTCTGACTTTAATCTCAGAATTCTGACATTAATCTCAGAATTCTGACTTTAATCTCAGAATTCTGAGAAAAAAGTCAGAATTCTGACTTTAATCTCAGAATTCTGAGAAAAAAGTCAGAATTCTGACATTAATCTCAGAATTCTGACATTAATCTCAGAATTCTGACTTTAATCTCAGAATTCTGACTTTATTCTCAGAATTCTGACTTTAATCTCAGAATTCTGAGAAAAAAGTCAGAATTCTGACTTTAATCTCAGAATTCTGACTTTTTTTTTTTTTTTTTTTTTCATGTATATAAAAAAAGTTAAAAAAAAAAAGTCAGAATTCTGACTTTATTCTCAGAATTCTGACTTTAATCTCAGAATTCTGACTTTAATCTCAGAATTCTGAGAAAAAAGTCAGAATTCTGAGATTAAAGTCAGAATTCTGACTTTTTTCTCAGAATTCTGAGATTAAAGTCAGAATTCTGAGATTAATGTCAGAATTCTGACTTTAATCTCAGAATTCTGAGAAAAAAGTCAGAATTCTGACTTTAATCTCAGAATTCTGAGAAAAAAGACAGAATTCTGACTTTAATCTCAGAATTCTGAGAAAAAAGTCAGAATTCTGAGATTAAAGTCAGAATTCTGAGATTAATGTCAGAATTCTGAGATTAAAGTCAGAATTCTGAGATTAATGTCAGAATTCTGAGAATAAAGTCAGAACTTTTTTTTTTTTTTCATGTGTGGCCCTAATCCTCTTCCGTAGTTTTGTGCCGTTTTGTACACGTATATAACATTTTATAGGGGCGGCCCGCCTAAAGGCTACACACACAAAAAAAATATATATATATTAGGGCTGTCAAACGATTAAAATTTTTAATCAGATTAATCACAGGATTCTGTGGATTAATCACGATTAATTTTACCATTCGAAATATGCCCGAAAAATTCGAATTTTCTCTGTATATTGTTATAAAGTTAAAGGACAGAAGGTGGATATGTACATTTAAAATTAGAATTTATATTAATTGAAAATCCAAATGATGGTTTTAATACTAAAAATAAATTTAAATCAAACTAAAATATATACCTACCACACCATAATTCAATTGGTCTCTTTACTATGTCTTTGGGCAAATACAGGCTATATAATGGCATTTATTTGGTGAATCTATAGGTTGTGCATTCTTGAATACAACTTGATTACAGTCCACGGTGTGTGTGTGTGTGTGTACGCGAGAACACGTCCTAGGGGACTGTTCATTTGTGCCAGGAAGCCAATGTTATGTTGATGTCTACTCACACACACCTCTGAAAACTGCAGACGTTTGTGTCTTCGCGGGCTCTGAACAGAGCGGACAATGTTTCTCCTCCTGTTGCTCCCGACATCAACTGTCACCCGCGGCAGTTGATTTGATATACTATCTATGCCCCCGACACAGACATGACCATTAGCAGTTTAAAACACGGCATGGGCTAGCGTGCTGTGATGTTTGGCTGCGCGCAGCTACTGATCCTGGGTCAGCTGCAACGTTTGAGTGGCTGTAGTGCAGAGCCGGTGGGATGTACGGGGCGGATCAATCTGCACATGCGTTAATTGCGATAAAAAAAATTAACGCATTAATTACAGAAATTAATCACCTTGCGTTAACGCGATAATTTTGACAGCCCTAATATATATATATTTTCCTCATCCACCAATCGAGTTCATTTGTAACGAGGAGTACTTGAGTACTCTATTACTAACGCCCATCCCTAGTAGTTACAGAATATAAACTGTGCTGTGTAATAACAGGGTCGAAAAATTGGGAAAAAGTTGCGGCTTATAGTCCGAAAAGTACGGTAAATGCATTTTGACACAGTTCACTTTCTTACATCCGGTTTAGCAATATCAAAATAAGAGTCCGGATTAATTAAGATGATTTAATGTTTTTTAACTGTTTAACCTTTAGTATTAACCGGTTAAATATGTTCTTAACGGTTAACAGGTTAACTGTGGTCATCCCTAAGCCAAAGGCTTTGTAAAATGAAGCTTTGGGGTTTAGATTACTAGCAGCAGAACATTGAGATGATCACCCAGCCAGGCCATTCACCAAGGGAGAAGAGGGAAGAGAGGATAAGATCCAAACTCAGCATGCCTGTTTTTGTGTAATGTAATAATGACTATTCAAAACTTTGAAGATCATGATCCATTACTAATATTTGATCTGATACTGATGCATAGCTCCATCCTTACATCTCAGCTAAATGTTTCCTTTTAATACTGAAAATAATTGTTAAAAACTATTTCAACAGTGTTTTTTTCTTATACAAAAATACTATCAGAACATGTATGTGATTTTCTAATGGCTTGGTGGTGCTAAAACCATCTTATTCTTGAGTAATTCAGATGCATGTGCAAAGGCCCATTTTCCAATGATTTTGCACAACGCCACTGTTAGATCTATTGTTCACATGGAGGAAATGGATAGCTCTTTTCATCATTTAAGTGAATCTTCCTTGAACACCAGAGGCAGACAATTGCTGGGCTGAATTCTTAGGAGGTGAACATTTTCTGCACAGAATGTGAGAACGGTTATGACACACAACAGTACAAATCTTCCTGAATATCCTTTTCAATGAAGACTGATGGATTGTAGGAGGCGAAATGGCCAAATAACACTAAAATTGTTTGCTTTACACCATCCAAACAGCGTCCAGGCATTACTATAACCTGTATGTGTTTGAGTGTGGGAGAAAAGGATAATGTAATGTGTGTGTGATCTGTCAAGGGGGTAAAGTGAAAAAGAATGGTGTGTAGTTTAGGGCATCTGAGACAGTTTAACAAGTTTTGCTTCTGAAAAGTGCTTCCAGCAATAGTTCATTTTATCTATTCATACACATCATTTTTAAAGGAGGATTGTGGCGTTTCATGTATTGATGAATGATTGATGGAACTGTAATGGCCAATTCACCCAAATGCATCTTTATTGTAAACTGGGATGATGACCGTCCCCACAGCGGGGTATATAGATATAGATATTGAGTGTTTAAGTATATGCCATAGTGTGTGTTTGTGTGAGACAGATAGCATACCATAAATATGAACACTTTTTTAAAAACAGTGAAACTATGCCTGTTTGTGATACATTTTCACCTTTCAGTTTGAACAAACCCTTTTAAAACGCCTCTTCACAAGGCTCTGTCCCTCTTCTGACTTTTTATTTAATTGTGTATGCAGATATATTAGAATATATTTTTCTCCCATTTCATTCCCTGCAGGCTGCATGAGGGACATACGCCTCAATGGTCACTACTTGCCACTGGACAGCCGGCCACGAGACGGGGTTTCCCAGGTCAGCATACAAGGGATCTCCCTTGGGTGTTCTTCTGACTCCTGTAAAAGGAACCAATGTAACCCTCCCTTCACCTGTGTTGACTTATGGAGAGTCCACGAATGCAGGTACATACAAAACACCCACACACACCAAACGTAACTGCATGTACAAACATATTAACATGTTTTGACACAAAGGCATGAAGCCTACATTCAAACGCAATCCCTCAACCTCTGACGCCATTTTTACGCCTTTGACCTTGGTACTACTTCAGGGGCCTATTTCAGTAAGCAGGGTTGACCAACTCTGAGATGGGCAACTCTGGGTTATCGGTTTCAGAACAGCGGATCAGCGTTAATGTCGAAACATGGGAGAAACAGTACGGCGCAGTACTAGAGGAAGGATTGTGTTACTCAAATAGTCACAACAACACCTGTCCTCTCCGCCTTGGTGTTTGTAAGGGAAATACTTAGAACTAGGCCACTCTGCAGCAAAACATGAGCCAGGACCTACTTTTTGCCACGGCAACCCCAGTACACTATGACTGTGGTCTCATTCATAATGAATGAGGAGGCTGGGTTTTTTGAGATCACCTTATAGTCAGCCAAAACATGGCCTCAGAGAGACTCCTAAAAGTTGAAACCCCACTAGAGCCAATCTGTTCATGTCCCTTGTTAAAAGGTAATGAATAAGGAAGTGGACCCCATCTGCTCTATGACTAGTCTACATGCCTGGAATGTTGGAAGTGAAAATAAATAATTTCCTCAATGTTCTGACCCTGAGTGGATTCACTGACTGCTTTATGAACATTTAACCTGCAACTACTGTATAACTGACAGTATTAGAGCTAGTTTGTTTGGCAGCGGGAAATGACAAGCAACAAAAATATGCAACTTATTACCGTGTAGACGAGTGCTCTTGGCCACATTCACTGATCTCAGCCTCAGTCTGTGCAGCCTCCTAACTTTTAATATTGCCTTTTTCTATAACTCACTCACCCACATTATCCATCCACACAAATATTACAATTTTTGTATATTATGTTTTTTTAGGGCTGTCAAACAATTACAATTTTTAATCATATTAATCACAGGATAGCTGTGGATTAGCCACAACTCTAAATGATGGTGTACTCTGTTAATACTGAAAAATAAAATGACATCAAACTAAAACATACCACACCATAATTCAATGTGGCTATCTCTTTGCTATGTCTCTCAGCATATATATAATGGCATTTATTTGGTGATCTAAACCAGAATCAATGGATAAATCTGTGTTTTGAAATGTGTGCAGGACATTAAATTCAATACTTTCTGGTCAAGTGTTGCATTCCTGCGTACAACTTGATTGCAGTGTGTGTGGTTTTTTTCCGCGAGAATTAAGGACATTGAGACAGGATGTCAAAGTTAAAGGGATAGTTTGGAATTTTGGACATAGGGCCTGATTCCCAAGTTAGCCTGAGTGTTATTTATCATTGGAGACACTTTTCAACACATTTCATTCAGTCCTTCTAGTTGCAGAGTTTGCTCGTGCTAGGCTAGCGCACGGGATTGGGGTCAAGCAGAGCTGCTACTAAAACAGTCTTACCCACTCCACAGTACACCCGAGGCTAATCAATTATAACGCTAGACTACATATGTAAATGTCTGTGTTGATAGAATAATGTTAGAAATAAAAACAACTGCAGCATCATCTCCACCCAACATTTCAGAACTCCGAAATCTTTTAAGTTTACGTAAAGTTAGCAGAAGCAGATAAGTGACATATTAACAAAATTCACAGGAGTTTGGCAGAAGACACAGTAGCTTTACCATTTAGTGTCTTGTCTATTATAATTTTGTGGAGGACTATAAACAGTTTTGAGATAAATTCCAGTGACATTTTGAATTTAATGTTGCGGTTTCATCGGAAAGTTAAGTCAATATTTATAAGCATGAACAAATCTCCAGAGGCCAGACTAATCTCTATATGTCGTAAAAATGTACAGCACAGAGCTGCTCCATAGACATTGAATGGGATACTGAATTAATGGGCTCATAAAATGTTTGTTTGAGCTGTAACACCCAAATGAGCTTTTAATTATAGTGGTGCTTTCTGAAGTGAAGCAGAAAATGTGCCCCTTCTCATAAAATCATGCTGGTTATTGCCAGTTCTACAGTCAGCATTTTCATCTCCTTCAGTTCACTCTCTATTGAAGTAATACAGTAGTACAAATACATCACACCCTGGTCTTTGTTAAGCACATTGAGTGGTCAGTTAAAGATGAAGTAAGCGATTTACAGTATTTATGTTAATATAAGTGTGTGAAATCGCTCTTTATTCGTACAGTGATCACTTATATAGTGTGCGTGTTTCATAAAGCCGTTCTCTCAGTCACTCACTCTGCATGTAATCGGCAAATAAACTTTTCGGGGATCCCGAAACTGGTATCCAATCAGAAGAGAGAATGGTACAAACCGGCACCCGTCTCACTGCCGGTGCACGTGCAGAGCAACAGATGGGTTAATGTGTATGCGCCTACGATGGCTGAGCAGGTAAAAATCCTTCCCAATGTCTGTTTTGATGGTTTTTATCATGTTGTATCACACTTATGGATCTGAGATGATGCTAGATAACTCGCTGCTTGAAGGCCGCATTGCATTAATGTGGTGACGTAGGGACGAGGGAGGGGACCACACACTGCAGTAACTGACAGGAAGTTAGCTAAACTGATCATTTCGCTTACTGAACCTTTAAGGTCCCGTTTGGAATAAAAAGTTATCATTAACGTTAACCTGGCTGGCAGCACGTTAAGGGTTTTACTTTTCATGTGAATCCACATTTTTGTACCCCCTGTTATTTACAGGTGTCCTCCAGGTCACATGATACGTGTGAACGGGACCAGAAAGACCTGCGTCTACACCCTCTGTGCCACACGGCCTTGTCACCAGGGAATCTGCGTCGCCCAGTCACCGTCCAAATTCACCTGCCACTGCCCGGGGGGTTACAGAGGACGCCACTGTGAGACCACACTGGCTATCTACCGGGACGAAGTGGGCCTGAGCTTCAGCTCCCTCTTCACCATCTGCATCTGCTTCATGGCCCTAATAGGTACATATTGCATCTATCACTTATCAGAAAGTACATCTGGAACACTTTCGATATGTTTGCGTGTGTTTGCTTTCCCCCAAACAACACCGCTAAAGAAGCACACTGCTTAAGAGAGCTGATAGTCAACTGTGTGTCAACTCACCTTGCAATGGCTTGAATGTTACTGACATTCATGCATATGAAGAGGTTACGAAATATAGCCTTAATGCCTTTTGATTGAATCAAATTGAATATTCATATACCACTATTAGCACTGTTGCCACACTTCACAATGCATCCTCATGATTTTTGAAATAATTAATCATGAACTATTTATATATTGCTATATATCATTTACCCATCCCAGTTGCCCAATTCTAACCATTGCTCTAAATATGATTACTGTTGAAAAATACATTGAATAATAAGCACGTAAAGAAAAACATTAATAAATACAGTGCTGTTTGAAAGTTTGTGAACCCCTTGAGCATTTTGGAATTTTATTGTGTTTAACCATTATTAATTCATTTTTATCAATACCAGTATTTTTATATGAAATAACAGCACATCATCATGCACATCATCATATCGCTAGCATGTAGGTTTTACAAACGCCAGTGATAATTTTTCATTAATATCTCAGGAGAAATCAGAGTTAAGGACTATCTAATATTCTGTGGTCGTAACATGCACGTGCTTCCTCTGGCCTGTGGCTGGATTGACAGCAACTTTACATTTGAGTCTGTTTTTCCTTGTTGAATATTCATCTACCAGTACCTTCAGGTGTGTGTTCCTATTCCTGGGCACAGTCGTACACAGAGAATGAGTTGTCAGTGCAATGTCATGTTCGTCTTCTTTAATTGAGGACAGTACAACAGAGCAGTATGAAAGAGAGCACACATCAATAGAGAGAAAAAGATCACAGAGGTACAGAATAAAACAGCACAATAGCAGGAGAAAAAAGCAAGAAGAAGCTGAAAAGATTACAAAATGAAGGCACTGCACAACACAGGGAGAGAATGGAAAGCAGGAGGTATTGCAAAGAGCTGAGAAAGGATGGTGTCAATGGCACACTGCTGCTGGCCATGTCTGCCATGTCTCATTGGTAATTCAGACCTGCTTTTCCTTCTGTCCTTCTCACCTCCATGATACAGTGTCTCTTATCAAACATGGCTTTGGTGCTTGTATTAAAATGGGACACACACCATTTATCCTGCTGAGTCCCAGTTCTGTTTTTTTAGTGTTAATTACTTGAGTTGCCCGTTTGTAAGGTGCTGTTTACCCAAACCTGCTGGAATTGAGATGAATACTCAAGGGTCTTTGGTAGGAATTTCTGTTGAGCGTTGCATTCTTGATCGGTCAAGCATTTCCTAGCTGTGACATTTAAGTAGACGCGAGAGAGGCCTTTCCTTAATGCCTTCAGCAAATATTGCTGAAGGACCCCCAATGTTTAAATAGCTAGAACAAATGGATGGCAGCAACTCCCTCAGTGCAGTGCTGATGAAAAACGGACAGTTCTTTTGAGAATTTAACATTACAGACAAAATGAAAATAGAACTGGCACACAATTTACATTAAATCCTTCTCTTTGATCTTATTATCCAGTCTTGTGTGGTCAACCTTGAAAAGATACTGCATGCACAGTAGGCTTTTTAGCATTTTAGCAATAACTGTATCATAGCCACATTTGAGTCCAAATTGATTGGTTAGGCCATCCCTTTTGTCCAGACTGAAATATCTTAACAGCTTTGAGTATGATGGCTCTAAAACGAGTTCACATTATTAAATGCAGTGACTTTGCCAAAGCTTTTAATGTGGTGGAGTCGATGTTCTTGGTCTGAAAAGTTCATCTAACAAGAATGTGTTGAGTTGCTCTGTACCACTTCTATTGGGAACACTGGGAGACTGGCAGAGCCGACCCAGTGATGGTCCCCAGGGTGCTCCTCTGGGGTTGTGGGTTCAGAACAAAGTTTTTAGTAGAGAAATGTCAGCATGGCTACACACCAAGTCCAATGGGCTATCTCTTGACAATATTAATGATTAATAACCTCTGAATTTAACATGTAGCTTGAATATTGATTTGGTACTCTACAATGGGAATTTTTGCTAAAAATGTTTGGATGCTTAAAGTGGCTACGAGGAACTTTGGCGGCTGGCGCCCCCTTTGGACCAAACCGGTATAATATTTATGACGCCAGCTGCCGTAAAGCTGTTTTCTAGTGCGTGCCGGCCGGTGCCAGTGAAAAATGATTAGGACACAATATAGTGCATGTCCATGTTGAAAGTGTGAGGGCACGGAATCTTTTCGGCTCTGTGAGAGTGGTTAGTGACACTGCATCAACTCAATGGCAGTCAGTCCCACACACACCTAATTGCAATGAATTGATGCAGTGTCACTAACCACTCTCACGAAGCTGAAAGATTCAGTTCCCTCACAGAAAGCGAATGAACAAGAGACGGCAGGATGGATCCCGATGAGGTAATGTGTATATGTTGTTGTAAATAATGACTGTTTCAGATGAATAATGGTCATCTGATGAAGATGAAGCGAAGTAAACTACGATAAATACGATTCCTCACTTGCGGTTTTTCAAACAGATTAAACAAAAGAAAAGCATAAGTAGATTATATTTCTATTCTTTTACAGGGAACAACTCAACACTTCTTTCAATTTTCATTTGAATAAAAATCAGTACAGAAAATGAAAAACTGAAGGCAGTATGCTTGACAGTTTACATTTAAACTGTCATGCATGTCACACATACGTACAGTGTCGTGCGAAAGTTTGTGAACCCCTTGAGCCTTTTGGAATTTTATTTATTTTAACCATTATTAATAAAACATTTTCAATACCAGTATTTTTTATATGAAATAACAGATGTTTGTTTATCAATTCAACATTTTTCTTTTCCAGAAATCAATTGTTAAAATAGATAAAACAAATTATTTGACAAATGTTGTATGTGCAAAAGTTTGTGAACCCTAAGCTGCATTGCTTAAATCGAGCAAGGTAAACACAATCAGGTGGGCCAAACTGATTGATGAAATAGACCAATGTAGTGAGATATCTTTAGGGAAGAAATTGGGCGCCACTAGATAAAACAAAGATACAACCAGGTCAGTTTAGGCTCACCAAACTGAACCCATACAGGTCAGACATGCTCAAAGGGGAAACAATCTCAGAGGATCTCAGGAATAGAGTTTTGATGTTGCACATTTGTCTGGGGACAGCTATACATTCGTTTAAAAAAGTTTGAGCTCCATCGGCCCACCATGAGGCAAATCATCTACAAATGGAGAGCTTTAAGAGTGACTTAACATCTGCCTAGAAGTGGACTTCCTTCAAAAATATCTTCAAGCACCACAAGAAAAGGGATTTTTCAGGTAAAAGCCAACCCACACATTACATCTGGAGATTTGCAGACCATTTGCCATCACCATTCTTCACTTGGGAGAAGGTTCTGTTGGTGGTAGGCAGAGTTGCGTTTTTGCCCAAACATGGCGGTTTTGGTTATGACCAAACAGATCAATTTTGGACTAATCTGTCCACAGAATAAGACTTCAGGTATCTCCAGGTGCTCTCTGGCAAAGCTGTGACAAGCAGTTTTGTTCTTTTTTGAGAGCAGAGGCTTCTTCAGCAACCCTCCCTTGAAAGCCATGTTGACTGAGTTTTCTTCTTATTGTGGAACCATGCACATCTGTCCCAGATGTTGCAAGAGAGGTCTGCAAATCACTAGATGTAATGTGTGGGTTGGCTTTTAACTAAAAAAATACTTTTCTTGTGGCGCTTGAAGATATTTTTGAAGGAAGTCCACTTCTGGGCAGATGTTCAGTCACTCTTAAAGCTCTCCATTTGTAGATGATTTGCCTCACGGTGGACCAATGGAGCGCAAACTTTTTTTGAATTAATTTATAGCTGTCCCCAGACAAATGTGCAGCATCACAACTCTATTCCTCAGATCTTCTGAGATTTTTTTCCCTTTTAGCATGTCTGACCTGTATGGGTTCAGTTTGGTGGGCCTAAACTGACCTGGTTTTATCCGTGTTTTATCTAGTGGCGCCCAATTTCTTCCCTAAAGATCTCTCATTACATTGGTCTATTTCATCAATCAATTTGGCCCACCTGATTGTGTTTACCTTGCTCGATTTAAGCAATGCAGCTTAGGGTTCACAAACTTTTGCACATACAACATTTGTCAAATAATTTGTTTTATCTATTTTAACAATTGATTTCTGGAAAAGAAAAATGTTGAATTGATAAACAAACATCTGTTATTTCATATAAAAAATACTGGTATTGAAAAAAATGAATTAATATTGGTTAACATAAATAAAATTCCAAAAGGCTCAAGGGGTTCACAAACTTTCGCACGACACTGTATGTACCTATATAAGTCTTATTGTTATTTCAGTTGTGTTGGATTTAGTTATGGTTAGGATTGCACTTCATTCAATTAGCAGTTTTGGATTGGATTAAGGCCTGATAAGATGCTTTTAAACTCCAACCCTATCAGTGATGCATATTTGGTCCATACATTAAGCTGTTGAAATATGTTGGAACCAAGCCTCAACCTCAGTGATTTTTACCAGCATCCAATAAGGAAGTGACCAACATTGTAGTACCTTCCGGTGGCCACTGGGGGTGGTACCAAGACAGAACAATTTTTCTTTGACGCACTTGTTAGACAGGCCGTTTTCAAAGTCTTATTAAACATATTTACAGGCTGATAAACAAAACCATTCTAGTCAGTATGTTTAGGTCATATCTCCATGACAACACTGAGGGGGGTGAATTTCTTTGGACCACGTTGTCCCTCACTTTGCCTCGGAGGTATACGTCAGCTATCTCCCTCCCCCCGACCTGAGGCGGAGTAAAAATCTCACAAGATGGCGACGCGCATAAACCAGGATTATTGGATGCCGTGTGAATAACTGACGTCAGCAAGGATGATACGTCCATATTATATACTATCTATGGTTGGAACTAGCTGAAATTAATGGGTTTTTAGTGCTATATTGTGGATGATTTCAGGATTTAAGCTTTTAGAGCGGGCCTCTTATACCTGGTTGTGTGTTTTTTCCATTATATTTTGATTGTGGACTGGACACTGGTCACATTGATATTTTAACAGGAATGCATCTCTGAAAACCTCCGTAGCTAGTTTTGGATTGATAATGAGTGCAATAGAGATACATAAGCAGAGCCACCTTAGAAAAACAGAAAGAGTAATAAGCAGAGAACAAAGCAGATTATGTTTGCCTTGGATTCAGTGTCAACTCAGGTTTTATATGTAAATGTTTACTGCCCTATGATTTAAATGAATGACGCAAATAAATAAAAAAAGACTTTGGGCACAAGGAAATAGTCAGTGTGTGGACATTTGCTAAACACCTGCAAATAATCATTGCAATTGTCCTACCCTATCCTTTTCCTGTAGATATGATGATATGAAGGTACAAATCAGATTAAGGAAAGGGTATTGAACAGCCACATATTGGTATTGGTATAACACAAAGAAATCTGTGAAAGAAACGGGTTCACACACACACACACACACAAAAAAAAGCAGTGAGACTAAGAGTAGTTAAATCGACGGATGGCTGCAGTACATATAATTATAGTTTGATGATGCCATATTATTGACTTGTGTTGATGTACTCAAAGACACTGATCTCATTCGGGGCAGTGCGGATATTGATTGTATGACAGGAAATCCCATTATACACACACACACACACACACGCTCATTCAGCGCCAATTGACCAGCTCAAGGTACAATGGATTGTCCTGCACATCAGATAACAGCATGCTGCCTCACTTTTCATTCAGTTTTAGGAGATGAGACAATGCAGACGTTTTGTTTTCCTCTGTTAGACTCTTCAAACAGGCCCTAACAAAATGTATAAAGCAAACCTGTAGCTGCTTCAGTCTAAGCTCACCGTGATCTAGTACATTTATCTATTGCTATGCTGTATGTTACTGCTGTTTGTCTAACTTATGTTGCTATGTTGAAGTTATTGTTGTCTATGTGTGATTTTACTGGCTATAGTACAGTGTTGTCTTGTTCTCTCCCTCTCCCCTTTCCCCCCAGGAGGTCATTCACCTCCTACCAGGCCATTGCTTAAATAAGACATTGTTTCTTAGCAATTGTTGCCTGTTTAAATAAAGGTTGATGATGATGATGATGATGATGAGGGGCCTCTGCAGGACTATCAATTCACATCTGTCTTTTTAATTTCTGAGAAATGTTCCTTTGTTAGACAATAATGCCTGCAAAGGTAAGTGTGAATCGGGATGTTTCCCCTCACTATCATTTAATTTCTAACAGTTCCATTGCTTTTATGACTGTAGCAATGCTGTTTAGAAGTTTATTGGTGTGGATGAGATTAGGAAGAATATGTGTTGTGTATGCAGTGCGGTGCAAATAGCCCAGGGCATCATCTGGATCCTGGAGTAAGTTGGAAATTTGACATATCGTAGTGGTTGTTGTTAAAGGCAAATAAAAGAAAAAGGATAATAAAATAGTTATATGTGGTTTGACAAATAGTGGGGCAAAGTAGAGGGCAGGAGTGTGAGTTAGGCAAACTGAGTGAGAAAGTTAAACAAAAAAGGAGTTATGTTCAAAAAGACCATAGGACCTTGGAGGCAGTGTAAACAAATAAACTCAAAATCTCTCTTTTCAGGCTCACTCTTCCAGAAATACCGATCAAATTCTCCATTTCTCTGTTTGCCCTCCAGAGAGGGCCTTTGAAAGAAAAAGATTCATCTTGCACACCCTGACCTCCAGCTTCCTTTCTCACTTCCCATGGAGCTGACACTAGCCACTACTTCATACACACACACACACACACACACACACACACACACACACACCTACCTTAGCCGATGGAAGAAGCAGAACGCAATTATAAACACAAAGACATAAACTCCAGTGGAATACTTCAACCAGCACCTCTTATATACTTCAGTCCCTCCATAGGCTGAATTTTCCCCCTCACATAGGCCTCAGCCCTAATGCACAGAGGTTATTGATCCATAGAGTACGGCACAGTCGTTCTCAAAGCAGCTCAAAATCAGCTTTCTTTGTGAGGCTCAATTCACATTATGACCTGCCTTTTTTTGCTGTATATTTTCATCCTAGAGAGACTAAGAGAGTCTTAATGGAGTCCATCTACAAAGCCTATGAAAGTGTATGTACGTACATGTAGCCTACTGTATATGACTGTTATCTCATTATTTCAAGCCATTACAGAAACACATATAAAGTCACATGAATATTCCTCAGACACCCTACGGAAAACCAGGTACTGAAAAACATCCAGGGTTTTAGGAGACTGTGTGGGGGGTGGGGGGTTACCGGACCTTCTAGGGGGGCATGCTGAAATGTTGTACCTTTTTAAAGTAAATGCATCAATCTGGTAGCCTGGCATTCCCAGACCTGCCACTAGGCGCTGGCAAATTAAATTTGCTGCGCGTGTTGGTCTGGACACGCTCCGTTGAAGCTTTATCAAGAAAACCAGAAATCTGGCTATGGTTTCAATTGGTTCTATCTAATATGGGCGCGCCAGAGCCCTTTATATGGTACTCTGGGGAGGACGTAACCGGATGACGACAGTGACGTGCATGCGACGTCGAAGCCGTGATTGTAAACATCAAAGATGGCTGCGGATATGTTGTGTGAGTTTGAGACTGCTTTGGCCTCAACCCTTAACGATTTGGAAGACGGCACTCAAATCTTTCATTAGCAAGTAAGTGAATGTTCTGTTTTGCCGACCGACAACGGCAAACGTTTAATTTAACAGTTTAACAGCTGTTCGCTAAACGAACGGGGCTTAATACGTCGCTCTGATTGGTTGTAGTGCTATCCAACTGCGTGCAGTGGCATTTGAAATGCACGAGTAGGAGCCGCCCCTTGAGTTGGAAATTACTATTGATCGTGGCCAGACCCTCTATCGTTCAAAATATCAGGGTCTGGATTTCAAGGCTATCAATCTGGTGCACTTTGAGAGGAAAAATAATGGGCTGCATCAACTGTGAGCTGTTAAGTTAACATCCACCTGCCTATGGACAACAGATGGAAATTAGCCCCTGGGCTACAATCTGGCACATTTACATGTTGGAATGACTATGTTTATCAATGTGCATTGTCCTGAAATAATGAAATAAAAATAAAATAAAATACTGGAATAATCCGATTTAATGTTAGTCTACATGCCTACTAAACATGTCATCATGTCCATAGATTAGTTTTTTCTTTGATGGTTGATTTTAATAAAGGTTCCCTTAGTTTCTATCATCCATCAGACAGCATCATTATCTCAATTTTCTTTCTGTCTGTTTGTTGTTATAAGTGCCAATTGTCTAGAGTGAAATAGTGTGAAAATGTCAGAAATAATGTTCACTGCATTCCTTGCATGTTTTTCTGTATACATTATATTGTACACGCAAACAAAAGAAATGTGGACTCGCTCATTAAATCATTTCTTCAGATGTCACAATTGGCAAGAAAACTCCACGTGGTGCCTTTCATCTGACAACCATCATTTCTGTCTGAACGTTTGACTTAAAAACACAAGTTATTATTTTGCCCTGACTTTTGGTATTGTGTGAGGATATGCACTTTTTGGCTTCCACTGTTATGTCGGATCACTTCTTTCTTATTTCGGCCACAGTCCGACATTCTGAGGCTGTATCGTTCACAGAGATCGCCACACGCTGACACCGTTACACGCTGACACCGTTACGCTCACACAGTGCAATCAAACTACATTTTCCCTGGTCGCCACCTTCCCAACGAGAATTTTGGCGTGACTGCAGTGATCCACACCGTGTAGAGTCTATTTTTATTTTATTTCCCTTTCAGTCGCCGTTTGCCACAATCGCCTTCCTGCACTCAGTAAATTATATTAATTTGGGTTGTTTCAATGACAATGTATGGGTAAATATGAGCGTAACGTGATGCCTACAAAGGCTGCGCCACATTTGGAGCTGATTGTGATTTATGAAGGGGAAACAGGCGTAGGACGAGCGTGCGCACTGTTTCATTAATCCGAATATCTCTGTGCGCACGCATTTCCGTAAATCCTACAAACGCCACCTTCCAACGCAAATTCTACGCACGGTTTGATAAATGAGGCCCCTGGTCTGCAACTCTACCTCACAGTTAATGAGGACCATTTTAGTCAGGGCCATGGGACTCAACCTGTAACCTTGCTTTTGCCAATTCACTGCCTGTCTAACATGTTGGCCATGCGTTTTCCTGCCACAACCCAAAAGCCTTTCTTTCAGTTCCTTCATCTTCGTGTCACTTCTTGTTCACTGTCATTAAAAGCCATGACGTAACTCTCAAAAAAGCTAAATGGTGAATCACTCTGAATCAATTTGGCCTTATAAATCTGCCAGACACTGGAGTTGTGGTGAGGGGGACAAGCTGACAGTAAATTAATATTGATTTCTTTCCCGTACTGTGCAGCTGGTTTCAGGCTGAGTGGATTTACTCTTAGAGAGTTGTCAGAGGGTGGGCTGTTTAATGGGGAGTTATCAATTCTCTTGGAGTTTGAGTGCCGTCTGTCGGTGTGCTTACATGATGGATTGGCTGCTGAGTTTTAGTTGCGATGCAGAGGGAAAATGTTGATGGTTGAGAGAGAGGAGGATGCAGAAGTTTAGGATCACAGAATATCTTAGCTCCGATAAATATGATTTAGCCAGCTGGGCTATTTATACCGCTACCAGATAAACTTGTTGTATGTGGTTGTTGCTGCTCTCCAATATGATTAAACACAGCTCTCCTAAAGCCTCGGCAAAAACAGATTTGAAGATAATTCAGTTAATACAAATTTCAAATCCGTAAAAATACATTTGAAGATCATTCTGTTAATACAAATTTAATATATCAACGTTGCACTCAATATTCCACCATTGTTTAATATAATGCAGGGTGGCGGTCCTTTTGATGCAGTTGTTTAATTTGAGAAAGAAATCACAGCTTAATACTAGTGAAAACATAAGTAGCAGAGTGAAATAGTTAGAGTGTGTGTGGGTGTGAAGCAGATCCAATGCAGTGGAAAGGTTAGTGAATTGTGAAGTGTGAAGATAAGGTTTGAGGCGATATCAATGAGACACAAGGTTAGACATCGGAAAAGGTCACAGCAACGCTACGGGGAAATACATGCCGATTGGTTCAACTGTGTGTGTGTGTGTGTGTGTGTGTGTGTGTGTGTGTGTGTGTGTGTGTGTGTGTGTGTGTGTGTGCTGCCTTCAACCTGATTTTAACTAAGGGTTATATCTTTTTTTCTAGCCCAACCTCAACTGTGCTTTTTTGTGCTGATTTTTAAGATTAAAGCTCCCATATTATACACTTTTTGGTACTATTATACACCATATTATATGGTCTTAGTGGTCCCTAATACGTTTTTCTTTAATTGTTTGCTGAAAAAAACTTTCAGATAATTTATTGTACTACGCTGATGTTCAGCTAATCTTGCAATGGCCTGTTTTTTAAAAAGAGCTGCAGCTCCCCTCGTAAATATACAATCTTTGAGCTGCCCTCGCCCCCTGTCCGGAAGCGAAGCCAGATACACGCCTCACCCTCTGTCTGTCAGGGCCGTGGACCAATAAGAAATAGGGGTGTGGGCTGCACAGTGAAAGCTTCTGGCTTTCCAGTTTGTGAGGTCAGAAAAGGGGAAAATTCTGACTGGAGTATATTGGGGGGGAGGGGTGGGGGTTTCAGAAAGGGGGAGCGTAAGAACAGGAGAGATTGTTATTTTTTTAAATATTTTGACAGTCTCTAGGCACACCGTGGACCCATGGATATGTTAGAACACATTTAAAAAGTGCATTTAGCATAAGTGACCTTTAATATCAAAAATGACGCTGTAAGATTACTTGAAATGTGGGAACATCGGGCAGTGGCAACATAGAGCTGTGGGACCATTACCTCTTTATCACACTGTTTTCTTTTGGAGTCACTGGAAAGTCACTGTGACCCAGTAGCCCAAATGATATAAGTCGTAAGCAAAAGAAAATGTAAAAATACATGGAAGAAATCTATATATGACACATGGAGAACTTTTTTAGTAGGCAGCTGTTTTGGTAATGTGTGAACATGTGAGCAGGGTTTATTTTGCTGGATCTGCCTTAAGCACCTGCTCGGTAGAGCTGGTCTCCTGGGAATGCAAAAACTCTCCACTGCTGGCCCCCAAAAAGATCAGTGCAGTAAAAAGTTACCTGCTTGAAATACTCATCATCATTAGACAGCATCTTTATAATTTGAACCCCTTACTACAACCTATTGAAATCTGGGCTCACTTTTTTGGCAAATGATGCTCAAGGCCATCTCCATCAAACGTCAGCCCACTGTTTAATTGGATAACATAATCTTAATAATTGTATTTAAAATACCAAAACGTCCTCGCTGATGAACCACTGCCACTGTCTCTCTCTGAACTCCAGTGTTGCTGCTGGGTATCTTCCTCTACACTCGCTGGAGGAGCTACAAAGGCCTGAAGGAGGGAGTCTACCACGCGTCTGCCCACCATGATGGCTGGGAGGACATCCGGGAGAATGTCCTCAACTATGACGAAGAGGGAGGCGGGGAGGAGGACCAGGTAAACACTCTGATACACACACACACACACACACACACACATGTTTGTGAACTTCAATCTTTGTGAAGGCTGTCATTGACATAACCCATTAACCCTAACCCTGCATAGCCCCTAACTCTTACCTTAACCACCAGAACTAAATGCCTAAACCCAAAACTCACACTAACCCTAATTATAACCTGAACCTTAAAACCTGGTCCAAACCCTCAAACACTACTTTGAAGAAGATAGGACCAGGCACAATGTCGATGAAATGCTAAATCTGGTCCTCATAAACATGCCTGTACAAGTGCACACACACATTCACATTTCATCATTATTGTGCTCAGAGACTCCCAAAGTACGAGGGGAAAAAAAACTCTTGTGCTTTACTCCGTGCACTTGCTTGATGATAAAATGTTTTCAGCTGCATTACTTTTACGATCACATTTATTTTGGAAATACTTTGCAGTAGCTTAGAGCTAGCGGCTTTATAGTGGAGTCAGTCTTTTGTGTGTGTGTGTGTGTGTGTGTGTGTGTGTGTGTGTGTGTGTGTGTGTGTGTGTGTGTGTGTGTGTGTGTGTGTGTGTGTGTGTGTGTGTGTGTGTGTGTGTGTGAAAATACTTGAATACACAAATGTCATCACACTTTGCCCTTAAGATGTAGTCCTCAGTGTTGTTGAGCACCTGCAGGGACTAATGCAAACCTTTCTCACACTCACACACAAGTTGTGATCCCCAATAGCAGAGCAGATGCTTCGGTGAATTCTCAAGAGTCTTGTTTGAAAGCTCTCTGGAGGAATGGAAAAAGCACTCTACTCATCACATAATCACTTTGACACAGCGACCATCTCCTCCTCTGTTTCAGAAGGATGTAGAAGAAAAGGGAGAAGCCATTCTCCTCTTACATCTATGCAGTGTCTGTTTTCCATCTTTGCAGCCGTGGTTAAATGTTTTAGTGAAATCAAAACAGCACTGAAAGGATTGGCCGTTTCAACCCCAATGTGCACATAACAGATGGAGAGAAAGACCCTTATCACCTTTACTCATATTGTGTTTTATCTTCTTGGTCGCTTATACACACACACACGTGAATGCCTCATACATACGCAGTTACATACGTCTGTCAGTCCATCCATACCATTCTTGTGAGCGCAATATCTCAAGAACAATGTTTCTGCTCCAAAATCCCTTTGTCATAATGATTAAAGTGACCATGAACATTTTGATTTAAATCAGAAAAACATTAATGTTTGGGATCTGAATATTTTTTTTCCACATTCAGACTTGGTAATTATGTCTTTAGGCATACTGTTCACAAAAAGTCCAGCCATGTGGCAAGTTCTCTATGTCGCACAAAAACACAGACGAGAACGGGCAGTGACAAAACAAATGTATATTACTTTCTGAACACTTGTTCTGTTTGTGTGTCCCCAGAACGCCTACGACATGGCAGAGCTGCAGAAGTCCCTCCAGCCCAGCCCTGCCCAGTCGGTGCAGTACTGCCGCTCCAGAGCCTTGTATCACCACCGTCCTCCTCCTCCACACCACCATCTCCACCAGGCGGCCCCCACTCCGCCCTGTGACCCCCTGAGCAGGACAGCCAGCTCCAGCACATTGCCCCCCTCTGCAGCCTCCACCACCTCCTCCATGGGCCTCCGTAGGGACGTCCCCCCCACAGGGCCAGACACGGCCCTCCCAGCTAGCAGCACGTCGCTCCCTCTCTTTCTCCAGTCAAGACCTGTCACGCTACCTGTGTGAGATCATACGTGACGCCGACCAGCACCCTGACACAGGGCCTTTTGACTCCCTGCAGGTCTATTCCACGGAGGGAGGGGTCTCGCCCGCCGGCTCCCTCAGCTCCTTTAGCTCTGCGCGGCCGGAAACAGAGGGGAGCGAAGGCGGAGGAGACCAGGCAAGGAGTAAGGAGACCATCGGGAAGTGCTCCCATCTCTCTGTCCCTCCCTCCCTGCGGTATCTGTCCCCCTGTAATAGAGTTGCAGGGTAAGTATCGTGGGGTGAGCCTGTCGCTCACCACACCTCTGCTGCATAATTTCCTTTCCACCTTCATTCACAATCTATTCCTAAAGATAACCATGCATATACTGCAGGCTATGACCCAGCTTATCCAACATCAAGTATTACTACATCTCTAATAGAAGGGTTCCTAAAACATTCTGTGTATATTAAGCAATACCATATGGAATAGTATGCATGTTGGCTTCGGAGCAACAGAGAGCCTTGTAAACAGTGCTGGATTAACCTAGCAGGGGTGGCTGTGGGCCAAATTTCCCCCACTTTCTGTACAGAAGTAAGAAATTACATATACATTTTTGGTAACTTGATTAAGCATCCATTCATTTATTCTACAAACTGGCCCATTTCGAGCAATGCCTTTTCCGTCATTTTTCAACTAGCAACCACACACTTATCCTTGATAAATTGTCAAATGCCACGTCCAAATGTAAACAAACACGCATGTAAACAGAAATATAGAGGGCAGAAAAACAATCAACAAACAATTATTGATTGTATGGTCCATACAATCAATAATTGTTTGTTGTAGGTCGATATAGTGATTATCGCGACCCTTTCTACCACCATCCTCTCCCACCTGATCTGCCTATGTCACTCTCTGCTATCTCACATGATGTTGACCCTCCCCACCGCAGGGCGAGGGGACCTGCAGCCTCAGGTGGACAGTGCCATGCAGGATGTGACTGACCTGTGTCTGCTGATGGAGGAGACAGAGAAGCAGGCGGTACGGCGGGCCCTGGTGGAGGAGAGAGGGAGATTCTGCACCTTCATCGGCTTCCTGCAGCCCGTTGTGGTGAGGGGAGGGGAGGGAAATGGGTAGGCAAAACGCTACATGGTAAAAATAACTATCACTACCGTCTGGTGGTTGTATGTCTTTATACGTAGGCATGGGCCGGAGTACAAATTTCAAAACCACAGTGAGTATCGCAGTGAGTTAACATCCCTGAAATTGAGATGCAATAGGATAAGACAAACCTTTTCCAGCTAAAGCACATGGCGTGGCCATACTAATTAGGAAGAATCTTCCTTTTCAACAATAGTCGACAAAAACTGACCCAAAGGGTCGATTTATTTTTGTGACTCGCACCATTTTGACCCTTCATGTCACCCTGGTAAATATGATGCCCTTTATCATGGGATTTTGGCTTAAATTGTGCTTGTAATTTGGTAGAACTGATTATTTAACTTCCAATAGGGTAACTAACCATGTGATGGAGACATTCTGGTTATGTATGAACAATTTAACCATGGTTGCATTTTCTTCATTTAAATGTTGATTTATCTGTCTCCCTGCAGGCCCATAGGCTGCAATCGTAATCTGGTGAGATGGAGGATGGTGTTTCATGGATGCATCGATGACTTTTTAATAACAGCAAGTATTTTTGAACTGGTTCACAACTTTGGCCTTTTATCAAGAATACGCTGTGAACATGGAATGGAAAACAAAGTTGCCATGCTAGAAAGGAGGGGGGTTAAACAGAGGCAGTGTCATTGTTGGACACAGTGTCCATAATCAGAGAATAGAATGGCTGTGGGCAGAGTTTAACAGAGTTGTCTCATTCCACTTTTTAACTTTTGGGAAAATGAGGGCATATTTTACAATTCTTTCGATTCTACAAATGAACTTGTCTTCATTACATCTAATTGCCAAGAGTTCAAATTTCAGCGGCTGAATTCCAAAAATCAGTGGAACCACCATGGATTATCTGCACAGGATGGACAAACTCCTTTCTATTTGTGGCAGAGAGGACTTCCGAACAGTGCTGGAGCTAGAAACTTGCCAATTGATGAGATGTGTGAAGGAGATCAGACCTTTGGTATCAATGAAGACGCCCATGTACCAGTAGAGACAGAAAACAACATTGTTGTTCCTGTAAATTACTTTAATGTGAATCAAATCATTATGGACAGAATTCAAGAAATATTTGACCCATTGAGTGATGATGGTAATCGCGGCATACATTTATTTTAATTTAATGAACGGTAAACAAGCTGATCACTGTAAATGCAGAACACTTTAAGTGGAAAGTAAGCATATTTTTTTCAAAAATTGTTTTAATTTTTTCAAAAAACATAAATGCTTAATTTACAGACAGCAACCGGTTCCTGATTGCATGAACTGTTTTGAATGTGTGTTTCTTTTATTCTTAAACTATTTTATAAGGACCAATCTCTTTTTTTAATAAAAATATATACAAATATACTTCTTGTTCAATCCATCTCCTTGTATATATGCAGAAAAAAGAGAGGACAGTAACAGGTAACATTGCCCAGCCCTAGTTGTGACACACCACCAAACATTTTAGTGAGGCAGAAGTGATCATTGAGTCGGATAACTTTTGTGTAACTCCATCATCACCATATACTGTATAACAACATTTTACGGCTGCCAGTTTTCGAAGTAACATTAGTCTCTCAGACATAACGGGAAAGTAATCAACACCTCATGAGTGGGATAGAATGAGTGCATAGACACCACACTTATTCACACAGGTAATAGTCTATGGGGGTGGAGTAATGTGGCAGTGAGCCAAAAAGATAGGGTTCAGTGCCACATTGCCCCCAATTCTCGAAAAGACAGTGTGTTCCTTATATTATTCTTATGAAGGTGCAATCTCTCCATCTGTATAAAGGACACCATATCCTTAAGCCATTTTTTAAAACATGGTGGGCGGGTGGACTTCCAAACCAGGAGAATTAGCTTCTTAGCAACCAGCATTGAGTCCCGGCCGTAACAACTCAAAAGTTCCTGTAGAGCAACCAAATAAAACAATGCATCATCTGGCAGAATGTCTCTGGAATAGGCTTTTGAGAGACACGTTAAGATCTCCATCCAGAAATTGTGAAGTGAAGGGCAGAACCAGAAACAATGTCAATGCCAGTGATCCTTCAGCCGAAAGGCACATCGTTTCTGGCACTGGCACATCGTTTCTGTCACATTTAGGGGACCCTGATCGGAAGATGCGGTTCTCTAATTGCATTTTTAATTTTCTTGGCATTTTTATGCTTTAATGATAGTGTAGAGACAGAGTTGAAATGGGGCAGAGAGGGGAGTGACATGCAGAGATTGACCGCGGGCTGGAATTGAACCCGGGTCTGCTGCTGGCTGAGGCCCATGGGGGTGACGCCCTACAAACTGAGCTAAGGGCATCCCCTCTGATTGCATTTTTAATGAATATGTTGCATAGTCAACCTTCACTAGCATTTTACTGGTGAACAATTTGTTTCCTATATTTTGAAACAGACAGGAAACAGCACGTCAATCACTAGAAGCATGTCTTCTGGTACGGAGTTCTACGTGTTGAAATGAAAGGACAGACAGATTGACATTCACAATATTTGTAAGTGTGGGCTCACACAAAAAGCTTCATCAATGTTATTGGCAGCCGACAGTCATCAATTTCCGATGAACGCTCTCGACCAATGGCGTCTGGTATTGGTAAACACTTCTCACTCTGCACAATTTTGCAAAATGCGGGCTGACGGGTGCACTACAGCTGTAAAGGAGCCGGGTTTAGTTAGCTGTCAGGAAGATCTGAATGACAACATTCCAAATGGAGAGTGACACAGAGTCTAACATCACATATGCCACGGATGGATCGTTTGAGGTGGAGGACTTTTCTCATTCTAAATTGTTGCCGCGCAAATCGGATGTAGATGTGTCTCGATCGTGGTCTCCTGTCAGAGGAATGGGTGAAGTGAACCGCCCACCTCTGATTGGCCATCAGATGTTGTGACCAAAAGGTCGACCTTCTGTCACCATTCGGCTGCAACGGACAAGGCTGATTTGAAATCATAGGTGTATCATTCTCTCTATGTCCGTCTCCCCTTCACTCTCTCCCCTCGCCTCAATCTGTGTGTGTGGCTAACGAGATATCATTATGGGTCTTGGATGTGCTGTTCAAAGAGGGTCTGGAAGTATTGGCTGGGGTAAACTTCTCTCTGTACACAGTATTAGCTTATTTCAAGGCTAGCAGCTGGATGTTTGGCAATCCTTCTCAGATAACATTTTAACCCATAAGGACCCATGGTGACACCCACGTAACACACACTTTGAATGTCCTACAATCTTCCTTATACAGCTTTTTTGTTGACTTTTACTCATCAAGTCCCTAAGTGACATATACTCAACGTCCTGGTGTGGTGGTAATGTGACAGTCATGTGACTATGTCAGGAAGTGACTTCCCAAAAATTGCATTGTGACATGTGCACACAAGTGAAGGACACAGCTCATTTTAAAATTTTTTTTTTTTGTTACTAAAGGTGAGTTTAAACCCATTTAACAATTATAATGCGTTAATAAGGTGTCCTTTATTACATTTAACTTAGTCTGACCATATTTCATGAACAAATTAATGTAGAACAAGTTAGGAAAATATCGCTGTGACGTATACGTCACATCGGGTTTTAGCCTTAAAATATTCTTGGAAATTCTGATGTGACATATTTGTCACAATAACAAGAATGGTAATAAGCCGCTCAATTAGCTACGCTGTTTCAATTATTTTTAATTAATAGATGTTCTTTTGTGCAATTCAAATTACATTTGAACATATATAATAAAAAAATAATTATAAATTATTATGTTATTGATCAAATATATTACAAAACTATTTTTGCATATCTGTAAATAAAACAAACACAATTCACTGTCCTATGCTGGTCCCATTTGAATGTAGTAGGCTAATGGTTTTATTTTTTCTTATGTATGACTGAGAATAAGCACTACACTGTTGAGAATGCACTTGAGATCATCATGGGAGATGAAAGTGAATTTGAAGGCTGCGACGACGATAGCTCGGATGAAGACTCAGATTACACTCCCAACAAAAAAGAAATGGAGAGGGAGTGGTGTGGTGTGGCGATTCAGACTCTAGTGAATCAAGTGATGCAGATAGATGAAGTGCCACAACCAAACACAACGGTTGAAGGAAAAAAACTATTTTCTTGGAGAAAAGCAGGCCTCCCCTGGCAGGCCTAGAGGGCGGGTCCCCTCAAGAAAGTATGTAGTGGGCTCAGGAACTGGACAGTGTTCGTGTGGTTGCTTGAGCGCCTTCAGGAGCTGGTAGCTAGCATGCTGGTTGCTGGAGGCCGGGGACTGGAGCTTGCTGCTGGAGGCCGAGGTCGACTCGGAAGCTGGAGAGCATTGTGGTAATGGAAGGCAATCCAAACTTGCCGGGGGCAGAGGCTTGAAGCTGGGGACCGGGGGCAGAGGCTTGTAGCTGGGGACCGGGGGCAGAGGCTTGTAGCTGGGGACCGGGGGCAGAGGCTTGAAGCTGGGGACCGGGGGCAGAGGCTTGAAGCTGGGGACCGGGGGCAGAGGCTTGAAGCTGGGGACCGGGGGCAGAGGCTTGAAGCTGGGGACCGGGGGCAGAGGCTTGAAGCTGGGGACCGGGGGCAGAGGCTTGAAGCTGGGGACCGGGGGCAGAGGCTTGTAGCTGGGGACCGGGGGCAGAGGCTTGTAGCTGGGGACCGGGGGCAGAGGCTTGTAGCTGGGGACCGGGGGCAGAGGCTTGTAGCTGGGGACCGGGGGCAGAGGCTTGTAGCTGGGGACCGGGGGCAGAGGCTTGTAGCTGGGGACCGGGGGCAGAGGCTTGTAGCTGGGGACCGGGGGCAGAGGCTTGTAGCTGGGGACCAGGGGCAGAGGCTTGTAGCTGGGGACCGGGGGCAGAGGCTTGTAGCTGGGGACCGGGGGCAGAGGCTTGAAGCTGGGGACCGGGGGCAGAGGCTTGTAGCTGGGGACCGGGGGCAAAGGCTTGGGCTTGTGCTGGCAGCTGGGAGACAAACTCAGGAGGGTATAAAAAGCTCTTTGCCCACTCTGGCAGGGACTCCCCAAGCCAAGGCTGTAGCTCCACAGCTTGGCGTGCCAGCGTCAAGGCTGCCTCTCGGTGGTCGAGTGTGGGGCCCTTCTCCCGGGCTTTCTTGAGGCAAGAAATGGTAAATGTTACCTCCTCAAGCTCGACCTCAAAAGATTTGTCTGCTGGGTCCATACTTGGTCTGAGTATTCTGTTACGGTGAGTGGCAGACAGGCAGGCAAGGAGGACTCAGATGCAGACAGTTTCACTAGAAGACTATTTATTCCTTCCAAAAACTCCAAGAGGCGCAAAAAGGCTAGGCACATGAAACACAGGGACAGACTCACCAACAGGTACAATACTCAGACAGGGAACAAAGACACACAGGGAGTTATATACACACACAAGACAGGGCAGACAACGAGGGACAGGTGCAACACATTAGGGGAGGGAGCAGCAATCAAACAAGAGGGAAACTTGACAGGACATGGGGAGGAACAAGACAGACATACCAAAATAAAACAGGAAACACAGGGAACACCAAAACAAGACAAGACAAAGACAGACCATGACAACAGTATCCAATGAGGCAATATTATGGGATCCTATTCAGTTTGCGCATTTTGTGACGTAAAACAAATCTTCAAAATAATTTGTTAAACAGAACTGTTAAAGTCACAATATTGATATATGTTGTGGAAATGCAAATACAAATGCAAATGTGTGTTACTAAGCAGAAAAACTGTCATGTTGATTCATTTTAAAATAAGGAATACATTTACCATAAACGCCCAATGTGACATATTTGTCACATCACAGATCTTTGACATTATGGGGTAGTATTTGAAAAAAACTTCAGAAATGTGTTCTTTGTGGTCCACTTGGTCTGTGTTATATCCCCCATATTTTTCCTTTAAGGGGAAATGGGTCTGGGTTCTTATGGGTTAATTAATTTTGATCAGGCTTTTTCAGATTCTCTCTGGATCTCTTTGGCATCATCTCACAGGCAGATACATTACTTTGATGGCTCCCTGGTAAGACGCTGTCATAGAAACTTCCAAGATGCAAATGCCATCACTATTGCAACATCCAGTGGGCCTTTTAAACCACATCGCCATCACAAGAAAAGCTGCTGATGTGTACAGTGCAGAGTTGGTGAGACCACCCAAACACTGAATCAGTAACAAGCATTGGTACTTCTATTAAAATGATTTAAACAGATGCAGAAGGAAAAATCCAAATTAAAGAAACTAGGCAAGTGATAATTACTTCAAGATGTTAAAATGCTAAGCTGTAATGTGACAATACTACTAATGTCTATAAAAGTTTAATGTTATATTATTATTTCTAATGTTAGAAATAACCTCATTATTTGTATTGAAAGCCCAAGGAAAATAAGACGGAGAACGTTTCTTCTAGTCTCAGGTTAAACGTATATTCTGATATTAGACACCTTGCGTGTGTTTTATAGAGGGAGGTTCTGTTTCGAATGGTTGACGTAGCTTTTCAAAGCTGTTTTGAACAGTTTGTCAATGTACACATTTTTGACATACGCCGCCTCGAAATAAGTTGTCTTGTTTTAAAGAGTGAGGTTCTGTAGTCAAACTGAGAAAATAAATAAATAAAATTAACTTTGAAAACCAAGAGGAAAGAAAAACACTCTTAAATGTGTATCCATCTATTCTAGCACAAAGTAGATTTGCAGAGAGATTTTGCTTTAGAACCAATTATCGGTTGGGATTTGATTTTTAAAAGCCATAAACCTCAGCACCTGCCTGCATAATGATTGAGCATTTGACATTTAGCTATAAACTTTCAGCAGCTACGTCAGAAATGTTATTATTTTCCAAAAAACATCATGAATCACAGTGTTAGGACAGGCTTTAAGAGCCCCAGTGCTGTGTTTCATATCTGGGAGCGTTATGGGAGCGTTATAATGTGGTAAATGTATGTATTTCTTCTCCTGATCTTAATACGCTATGAGTTATTCAGTCTTTAGAGACAATATGAAAAGAAGCATCACGTTGATTTATTATGAGAATGTAAAAGCAAAACACACAGGTTGCACACAGGAGGAAATGTCATTTTCAGAAAAAGGGACTTAAGTTTTATTAACTTTTTCCATGGAACTGAATAGCAATGCATAAATGAATATACTCTAATTAGCTCTTAGAGGTCATTTGAATCAGGCAGCTTGGGAGTATCATTGATGGGGGATTGTAGCTTCACAGTGAAACAGTGATTATTTCACTTTAAAATTGGATGCAGTCCTCCTTGAGACCGATTTAATATTTAATTCACATTTAATATAATTTCTTTATTTTTTTTATACTTTCATACTGTTCCAGATAAATCCACATTGCAAATTGAAGAACGCGCCGAAAATATTTTAAATGGAAGGAATTACATCTGGAAAGCGATATAGCAACTGTTTTAAAGCTTTGAACGGCCTGGTTTGAACATCACAGCTCCTCTTTTTTCTTACATATCTCCTGCTTCATCTCCCCACAGCCTTTGTCTCGCCGTCTATCCTCAGTTCTACAGTCCAACCCACTCCCTTCCTCCACCAACTGCCTTTTTTTGCAAAAGAACAGACATCATTCCTGCAGATCTGCGTTTGTGATAACAACCAGTCACTGCAGTGTGTATTACCATGGTGATGAGGGGAGCGTGTCTATGTTCCCACAGCCCAATGGTCCCATATTTCTAAATAATCTAACTATATAAAATGGAGAATAGTGTGTCTTGTGTGTGTGTGTGTGTGTGTGTGTGTGTGTGTGTGTGTGTGTGTGTGTGTGTGTGTCGGTCTCACTCCTATTCTAACCTCTTCATGCCACCTAACCAACCTAACCCTAAACCCTATTCTAACCTCTCCCTGTGACCTAACCCTAACCACCCAGGTGTGATGCCTGAACATAATCGCCAATGTCAGGAACTTAGGGCACAGTTGAGAGGTTAGCGTAAGGGGACAGGGAGAGGGTTAGAATAGGAGTGAGACCGACAAACACACACACACACACACACACACAGCATAGCCTACTATTAACTATTATATAGTTAGATTACTTAGAAACCATTGGGGCGTAGGAACATAGACACGCTCCCGTGCGAACATAGGGATGACCCTGTAATGAGGAACCATACATAGTGAAGATGGAGAAAGATGTTAGTAATAGTTGCCATAGTAACTTCTGTCATCTGTTCAACCTTTTATGTATACTTTTAATATTTTTCATTCTCAGACTGACAGTATGAGATGAATTGTACCTTAATGAAAGAGCAGAGTGAACCAGTGTGCGTGCAGAGGCGGTGATGTGGGTTTATGTCTAAAGTTGTTCAAAGTGCAGGACAATACAAATCAGGGTCAGTCTTAATGCCTGGCACATTCTGCTCTTTAAGAAAGAGCTCTGCAGCCCTATTGTATGCATCTTTATTTGCACACACTTAATTCACTCCTCTTTGCAGATAACACCTCTGCTCTGCTTTATCACCTCCTGTTCTGTTCAGATTCTTTTTCACACACTTCTAAGTTTTCTCCTTTCTTCTTATCCCACCTCTTATCTGTGATTATCTCCTCTCCTCTCTCCCACTATTGCAAAATCCTTGCCATGCCACGTACGGTATACACTCCTACTCTGTGCGGATCTGTTTAATCTTCTTAACCCATTTGCATATTTACGCTGTCATTTTCCTCCCAGGTTGCATTTAAATAATACAAATCCGGTCTATATTTGTCAGCTGTGAGACTATCATATATTTATGAATACAATTGAACACATTCCAGCCGTCAGAAGACGATGCCAAGGGGGGCGGGAGGGGGGGCGTAAGAACAAGAAGTCACATATGGAGGCCCACTTTTCTCAACCTTGTTTATTCTCCTCTGAAAAAGTGCCACAGCGAGCGCCATAGATCAACGCCTCAACGCTCAGGCAACAGTTGTGTCTTCTTTTTTTATTATTTTTTATTTTTTGGTTGTTACCTTGAAGGAATAGTTCACCCAAACTGTTGCCTCGCTCGGGTTCAAGACAAGCTGACAGAAACCATTTCTTCATCAACTGTGTGTGCATTTTTGAAAAAGAATTGGTCACTGGTCGGTTATCGCTACAGCATTCAGCTTAACACAAATGCTGGTAGTCAATGGGAAGTATTAGCCTGCCTCTGCAGACAGTCGGAAGATAAACTTTACAACATCACTAATCGCTCCTGTGTGTTTCATATGTCCCCTTTAACTTCACATTGCCGTCAAAGACAGAAGTACAACTACAGTTCTACCACAGGTTTCACAAGTCTTGATGAGTGACAGTGACTCTCCGCATCAATAATGTTTCAAGGGGTTCTTCAACAGAGCAGCATCCTTGTTCGCTGTTTCCTTCCGCCTCTTCCTCTCTAAGTGGGTCGGATTCATAAACTAATGAAGCAATTCATCTGCAGAGGAAAATCAGAGTATTCATCTGTCTGATTATTCAATAAAATAGTTCACTTAGTGATATTAAAAAGAAGGAATGCACAATGAAAGGTTCTCACTCACAAATATTTGAGTGTGTATTTTCTCTCTATCTCTCTTTGTGTATGTGTGTTTGTGAAATCTTGAGAGTAGGTGGAGAAAGCATAATTGATCACAGATTGATGTCCGATATGTATCCTTTGAAGCTGTGTTCTTGTGGTAACCGTGGATAATTGATCCGAGCCTTTGATTCCAGCTCCACGTCTCTCCACGGCTGAAACAGTCATTTGGTGAGATGTGTGTGAAACCCTACGAATTGAAGGACCTATTAGGAGCTTTGAAGCTGACATGATGATTGCCCTCAATGGACGTTTTTGGAGATCATGTTTTCAATCTCCAGCATTCTGCATCGTTCGGCTGCTGACGCTATTTTTGTGTGCACAAAAAACTCCCAATTAGCACACGCGATGGTGAGAGACGGCAGTTTGAATGACACTGACCTACAGGTTACATTACACACTAAGCTCCATGAACAACTTCTTTGTTAAAGCTCATTAACTGTGATGCCTGAGCTGGGATTTCTGCTATAGTGGTACATGAAATAATTTCCTACTATTATATTCTCGTATTTTCTTTATTTCTTTGAGGTTCACTCTTGAAGGTTTCAAGTTTACCAAGCTTGTTTCACTGTGAAAATTCCTAATTAGTCAAATGTTTGTCGGTAGTTGCGTTCAAGATATCTGATCTTTTTTTATGTCTTCTTTATTTTGAAGAAATACATAATTAAATAATTGAAAAAGTAAACACACACATTTTTCCTAAACTGATGTAAATTCTGCTTTTTATTCAGTTGTTTAAATGTGAGCATGCATTAAATAAACTCAAACTCATACAACACATAAGAACACAAACAAGAGGGCAGACACGTTGACAGACTCAAACAAGTAGATCCATGAGAAAACACACACCTACAATGCACATTGATTCAGCAGGCAGACTGGAGTGGCCCCATGACATTGATCTATAGTCAGCGATTCATTACTACCTCTAATGATCGAGGTGAGATGGCTCTTCTCAGGAGCAACTCACAAACATACCAACACACAGATGAGGCATGCTCCTTCCACACCATTTGCTATCTCCTTTCCCGCTGGTCTCCCATCCCTCCGGACAGGTGTGCATGTCTGTATGTGTTTCAAACCATGCGTGAGATGGCAGCACTCACTATCGATCAGTATTGAGAATGCAGTTAAAGGCCTGTTAAGCTGGCAATCGTCTATAGAGAGGTTGACCGCTGATCCACATCCTCTTCATCTGCCTGTGATCACCCACTGGGGAAATCACCAGATGAGGACACAGATGAGGAGCTAAGAGAGAGAGAGAGAGAGCACCTATTCATTTAACCAATCGTTAAGGGTTAAGTGGTCCCACAGACTATTCTTGCACAGCCAGACCAAACTGATGCAAATCTCCAGATGTAATGTTTGGGTTGGCCTTTACCAGACAAAACACTTTTCTTGTGGTGCTTGTGGATATTTTTGTCAGGAAGTCCACTTCTAGGCAGATGTTCAGAGTTTGCCCTGAATTTTCAGTGTGCACACTTGAAACGGGAGCGTATCTATGTTCCCACAGCCCAATGGTCACACATTTCAAGAAAACCTATTACATAACAGAGAAAAAGTATGTAGTAGTAGTAGGCTTGATTTTGAGGGGAAAACATCTTAGAAATGTGGGACCAATGGGCTGTGGGAACATAGGGATGACCCCCCATAAAACACCCCTTCCAAGTCACAACAGCATGGTCATTCAAATCCATTTTTTTTCTATCTCTCCTATCCATGCATTTGAACCCCTTCTCTGTCTTGCACACACTTTGATTTCTTCATCCTTTCCAAGCATCTTGCCAGGATGTCACATAAGCAATATTCTATTTGTTCAAGGATGCCCTTCAATAAGAGTCTCAATGACCCCCAAAAAATGCAATAACTATTTTAATATCCTCTGTTGTGTCAAAGCTGGTATATTCTATGACGACTGTTCTAATACCAGTTCATTTCGACCCAGTTCTGTTTTAAACGCCCCACAAAACCCTAAATTATTAAGCCCATTTCAAGCTCTCTGGTATTTTACAGTGGTGTCTGCTTTGAGCCGTGTCCTTGTAAGAGTCAGGCGCGTGATGTTTGTGTATGCATGAGGGAGGGAGAAATAAAAGTAAATGTATTAATATACTCCAGTCAAACAGCATTCCCAGCATTGAAGGGAACATCTTCTAGCTTTTATTTGATACTTCGATTTCTATGTAAAGGTTTCACCTTCTCTATTCCAAGCAGTGTAGCATTATCCTTAAATAAATCTGCCACGTCTATAATACATCAATAATAATTCACTGCTTTGTGCAAGCTCCCAGGCAACCTAATAGAAACAATTTCAAAACTATACCAAGACAATGTTTAATAAAGTTGTACAAGCACCAGTCTGGCAGAAGAAAAAAAAACACTCTAATCCTGCAGACTTTACTGGACCTCAACCAGAAAAAGCTGCTGTTTTTCCAAGTGCCCAAAACTATGTGGTTTGAGTTTGTCCAAGTGTCAAAATGTGTTCTGTTGTGATTGCAAACATAGCATGTGTGTTGTTTGCAGTCTGCAACGGGTGAGGATATAATCTACATATTTATAACTGTTTAATATCATCAATTTCATCTTTGATGTATGCATTGGTGTGTGTGTGTGCGTTTCTGATTGATGTGCATCATGCTTCATCTCAGCATAAACTGCGGGTGAAGATTAAAGGAAAATGGGGATTCAGCAGAACACGCTCAGAGTTAAGCAAGTAGAGTGAAAACCCAAATGCACTCACACAGACAGTCACACACACACACACATGCGCACAGCCACTAAATCATTTTAGCATTAGTTTCACCCGATTTGTTTGTTGATCTGTGTTTGTTTAAAAATAAGAGATACTGCAGATGTTGGATAAACCCTGGCCCCTTTTCATCTCTGTTTCTAAAATGAGCTTTATCAGTGTGATATATTTCAGCAACTGTTTGCCAAAGATGATGTGCAACAATTTGACGAAAGATAAATCGTTGAGCAAAAACGCAATGACAAAATCACTATCAATTACAGTTTTTTACGATTGCTAAACCACAGTGGGCACACCTGGAACGACAAGTGCAAAACTTTAACAACAGTATGCAGAGCAGCGGTTCATTCGGACCAAACTGTAGCTCGTTTTTCATTGATTAAACACAATTTTCAAAACTCTACACACCTATCTCATGGCTTAACCACAGCCTGCACAACAATGTGGTTTTCCAGCACTTTTTTCAAATGCTAACACACTGCTGCCACAACTGTAAACCACACATTCAAAACAGAATGAATGCCTTTCAAACACTGCGGATCGCAATTTCAACTAAAACACTAAGATGTCTTGTTTTAGTCTTGTTGGTGAACATTATACAGTATAAAGGGAAAGCTCAAAAATATATATTCTTTTGGAAATGGACCAAGGAAGACAGGTTGTTGGAGGTAGAAGAGTGGCAGTGAGAGTGTGGATGTGTGGAGGAAGAACTAGAAGACAGAGCTGTAATGTCTGATGAAATACAGTAAGGGCAACACTGATAGACCCTGTTGTGAATCATGGTTTCGCATAGAGAGAGGCAGGGTTGAGAGTGCAACCCAATCTGCAAAAATCTAAAGTTGCATCTGTAATACGAATTTTCCAGCGAACAAACAGCTTAGAGTTGCATCCTTACAGTAAATGACAACATTACAGGAATTGATTTCTGTATTACAATTATAGAATATTTACACAGATGAATACTACATTGGGAAATGTTTTCAATAAAATAAAATCTATTGAAGCAAACTTCTGATTTTAATTTATTTTTGTTTTCCTAAAAAAACTGGTATGTTATAAAATAAACAATTTCATGTGAAATAATTTCACCCTTTCATCAAAGAAAATATTATGCAATTTGTGTGAAATAACTCAAATTATTCAAACTGTAAAGATTAAAAGTTTGTCATTTGTGTATTGGGGTTTGATGCTAGTGTTTGTACTCTGAGCAGGTTCTGAGTGACAGTGTGTGTTATCTTAATGAGCTCAATGAGGCTGGTTCATAGTGTTTGCTGCACTGAACCTGTTTTGCAGGTGAAGTGAACTGTTCAGCTCCAATGACTGTTGGTAGTTATTATTGAGCTACAGTTGTGCCCACTGTGGTTTAGCGATCGAAAAAAACTGTAATCAACAAGCATTTTCTTAATATTTGTCGCTTGTGTCTCAAAAGAGGTCATTCATCTGTCTGTTCCATTTATACCTCTCTCTCTCTCTCTCTCGTCCGGCCCAAAAAAGTCACCACCTGGATTTTTAAGCAAATTGGCAAGAGCTCTCCATCAGTTTAAAAATTGCAGTGATTAATATGTTTCAGTTGACAACAAGTTATTGAACCGTAACTGATGCAGTGCAGCTTCTTATTTCTTAAACAGCCATGACAGAAAACATTTGCTGTGGTTTTCGCAAAAGATGAAACTCTGTTTCTGAAGGGTGAAATTATTAGCCTGCATCAATCAAAGAAAACTACTAAGGAGAAGCTGAAACTACTAAAATCGGGTTGAGACCTGCCTAACACATTATTAAAACCTGGATAATGCTTCCTCTGTGTGCACTGATAAGCATATCTGCAGCAGACACTTTCAGTTTATTTTTTTCAAAGTTTTAGAAAGTTTTCTTTTTATAACGAAGAATTGATAACTACAAGCCTCAGTGGCGTGCACAGGTAGACCCTAAGTGGTGATTGAGGACCTGCCCTGGACAAATAAAGTGCCCTTTAAAAAAAATAATAATAATAATTACAGTGTATGTTGCACATGCTGACATGACCATCTATAAATACTCGACGATTAAAAGAGTGTGATTTGGCATTAGTTTTCTTCTCAAAGTGCACAATTGATGAATTTTACTTTAAAAGGTTAACATTTTTCTTCCATGGGTGCATTCCCCCGGACCCCCCTAGTAGGTCCAGGGTCCCCACCCCAGTTTCCCAGATTCCTGTGACAATTTGTTTTATGTGAGTCTGGTTATTAAGTCATTAGACAAGGGGGTTGTGCCTATGTACAATTAACCTTAATATCATCATTTGGTCATCCATCAAAATAAATATTGTGTTATTTGGCTCAGAGATGCCCAGTTGCCTGCAGAAAGAGTAGCCTTATGCCATGTTGTTATGCTACACAAAGTGCCCTTATTTTGCACTAAGCACCTGCCCCCCAAAATGTCTGTGCACGCCACTGACAAGCCTAGTATTTAATGAATGTGCGCCCTACCACACACAGAAATGAACCAAATTGCATTTATGTCCAATAAAAAAATTGTCTACTCGGTGCCGGTGGACAAGAGATGTAATCTGTGTGAGCTTCCCCACCAAGTACCCAAACCCACCAAAACCCTCTGTCTGTAGCTAAGTCCCCAGGTCGCTTGTCTCGTTACATTAACTCTTTCACTGCTAGTCATCTCTCTGAATGTTTCCTGAGTAATGATGTGGCTAGCTCCATTTCTACTGCAAATGAGCTTCCTTGCAGCATTGATGACTTAGTGTCTCTATTTAACTCATCTTGTTCTAACATTTTAGATTCTATTGCTCCCCTTAAACTCAGACATCCCAAACCTAAGTCACAACCCTGGCTTGATGACACAACCCGCTCTCTCAGGCAGGCTTGTCGTAGAGCTGAGCGGAAATGGAACAAGGATAGACTTACCATCTCTCTTGACATTTTCAGAAATTCATTAGCAGCCTTCCAAACAGCGGCTAAGAAAGCCAGAGCCAAACATTTCTCAGATATTATTAACAAACACTCCAACAGACCGAAAATCCTTTTTAGTACCATCAACTCAATTATTAACCCCAAAGTCTCCCCAGAGGTCGAGTCATCCACAGGCATTTGTGAAACTTTTTTAAAGTTTTTTATTGATAAAATAAAAAACATAAAACTGTCTTTTACCCCCTCTGCTTCCAGCACTTCACCGTGTCCCCCAGCTGTTACAGCTATATTTGAAAAATGTTCACCAGTGACCCTTGATGATCTGAGAGATATTATCAAGCACATGAAACCCTCTACATCCCCCAATGATGCTATCCCCTCTCAGATCATCAAAGACGCCATTGAAACCATCGGTTCAAGCATTCTGATCATTATAAACACATGCCTTGTCTCTGCTACTGTTCCCTCATGTTTCAAGCACGCGGTTGTCCAGCCGTTGCTTAAAAAACATAACCTGGATGTTAATTGCCCAAATAACTTCCGTCCAATATCGAAACTACCATTCATTTCAAAAATTCTGGAAAAAGCAGTCCTCTCTCAAGTATTGCCATTTCTCAACTCTGCCAATGTCTTGGAGCCCTTTCAGTCTGGCTTTAAGGCACGCCACAGCACTGAAACGGCTTTGCTAAAAGTGTCTAATGACTTACTCCTCACGCTAGACACAGGTGAGAACGCCATCTTAGTCTTACTAGACCTTAGTGCTGCCTTCGATACAGTCGACCACCCCACTCTTCTAGCCCGTCTCCATCAGTGGGTTGGTATAAGGGGCTCAGCTCTGCAGTGGTTCTCCTTCTACCTCTCCCACAGATCATTTTCAGTGTCCATAGGTCAGCACTCCTCCTCCTCTGCTCCTCTGTCTTGTGGGGTCCCCCAGGGGTCCATCCTGGGTCCAATCCTGTTTTGTTTATATATGCTCCCACTGGGGAATATAATCCGAAAATATAACCTGTCATTCCACTTCTATGCCGACGACTCACAATTATATCTCCCTCTGAGATCCGGGGACTGCCTTCAGACGCTCCAAGAGTGTCTCAAGGAGATAAATGACTGGATGGGGGATAATTTCCTCCAGCTTAACAATAGCAAAACAGAAGTCATTATCTTTAGTCCCTCCAAATTAAAAAAACCCATCGTCACTGACCTAGGTAGTCTAACCCCATTCATCAAACCATCTGCTAGAAATCTGGGCGTCATTTTTGATTCCGAGTTATGCTTTAAAAAACAAATTTCATCCGTAGTGAAGAACAGCTTCTACCAGCTCAGAACCATCTTTAAAATAAAGCACTCCCTATCATATCACAACCTTGAAATAATTATCCATGCTTTCATTACATCACGGCTGGATTACTGTAACTCCCTCTACCTTGGTCTCCCTCAGTCCCTCATATCACGCCTCCAAATAGTCCAGAATGCAGCAGCAAGACTGTTGACTGGGTCAAAAAAGTGGGAACACATCACACCCGTTCTTGCTTCCCTTCACTGGCTGCCTGTACAACATAGGATCATTTTCAAGACAGTTTTTATGGTTTTCAAAGCCCTCAATGGTCAGGCCCCATCTTATATAGCGGACCTTGTACACCCCCACTCAGCCCCTAGGACCCTAAGATCCTCCAATAAGGGTCTTCTCCACATCCCCCGATCCAGACTAAAACAAAAAGGTGACCGGGCCTTCGCAGTAGCTGCCCCACGCTTGTGGAACCAACTGCCACCTGACATACATGATGCCCCCTCCATTACTGCCTTTAAATCAAGGCTCAAAACCCATCTGTACACCCTGGCTTTCCCTCCCCATTAGCTATCTGACTTCTACACTACTATATATGTTTGTGTGTGGAAGTCCGGGTTATATGTATTTTGTATTTTTATCTTTATTTTTTCTATTGTTGTTGTTGTTGTTATTTTACCTTCATGTTGGCATACTATGTTCAGCACTTTGGTCAGTGAAAACTGTTATAAATGTGCTTTTATAAATACATTTTACTTACTTACTTACTTACTAAGTAACACCGGTAAAACCTACTCCCGCGGCTACCTTAGTCCTGAGGACAAATTGTATAAAGAAGGGATGCAGGGGGCGCCCTTAGCTCAGTTGGTAGGGCGTCCTCCCCCCCGGGCCGGGCCCAGCAGCAGACCCGGGCTCAATTCCCGCATGCGGTTGTTCTCTGCATGTCACTCTCCTCTCTGGCCCATTTCAACCCATTTATCCTCTGTCTCTCTGCACCATCAATAAAGCATAAAATGCCCAATAAATATCTTTAAAAATATATACAGTATATATAAAAGGGATGCAGGGCCTTGTAGCCTGGAGATTACAATTTGAAACTTTTGTCAATTTATGAAGTAAATTCTTGCTGAACCTATATTGTATTTGCAGGTGTTCCTGTGGAGAGTGCCAGATGATGCTAACAATGTCCATAATAAATGTTTCTGTATCACTCAAAGACCATCAGTACAAGTCGCAATCTGTTCAAAGGTGAGGTGTAGAAGTAACGGTAGTCTTTCCACCTGTCAATCAATGTCTTTCCACCTGTCAATCAATGTGAGGCAGGTCAATGTAGAATGCATGTTATACTTGTGAAGAAAGAAGTCACATTTTGATTTTATTTGGGGCTTTAGAACACATATCAGTGGTCATGTTTTTTCTATGTATGAGGCCAGTTTGATTTGCGATCACACCGGGCGGCACTTGCCTGATTGCGGCACGTGAGGTGAGTGCGCACGAGTGAGGTGCTAAAGGTCCTCGGTTTCCGTTTGGGCCATACAGTATAATCCAGTGCACGGGAGAACGCAAGAGCATGCATTGGTAGGTCATTTCTTTTTGGCACTGAGGTTGTCATGTCTTCCATGTGACAGCGCATGGGACAGCGCAGACGTCCTTAGTGACGCATTGGGCATGTTTTGTGGAGGCACACGTGGTGGAAATGGTTGTATGGAAGACCATTGATTATTATATACTGCACTAATGTACCTAGATATAGACCCACTTATTAAATAGATTAATTAATAACGGAAACAGAAAACGGATTTGAGTTGTCCTGCGTCCTCTGTCTCATCCATGCCATTTCAAGTTGTGCAAGCACAACCAAACATAACCCAGATAACTTGACAATACTGTTACATTGGTTGCTCCGTCTATCTTCCCCCACTCTGTCTCTTTGTTTGTCGCTAAAAGACAGATGTCACTCTGTATGTGTCTGCATTTGCATCAGGCTCGCTAGCATTGGTTTCACTTTCTCTTGACATGTTTGTTTGGCCTGCATATTCTGGACAGCTGCATATGCTATTTGGAGCCATTATCAACCAAATATCGCACTGATTCCTTTTCAAATACTCTTGAAATGAGCCTCCTGCTTGGCTTACCATACATAAGCCTGTCTCATTATTTCGGCTGATCCTCGCTGTATATATTCTCCACTTGCACATGGACGGCAATGAAAAGGAACTAGTCGTGAAAAAATAACGCTGGAAACACACTGGATGCTGAAATGCCACAAAGCGCTTTGAAGTTCAGGCAGTTTCACTTCAGCGCCCCTCTCAACAGATCTGACCTGCTGCACCAGAAGATCCAACTGGCACTAGGAGATGGTGAGAAAAAATAACTTATTAAAAATATCAAAACTAAGCACATTATTATTTTATGAAAATTGAGCTGAAGTAGGTAGGTGTGCGGTGCCAGGCTACAAGCTAAAGTCTCTTTGCGAGGTAGATTTTAGCATTATTTCTGTTTAAATGTGTGTGGATAACAGTGTATGTGTAATCAAGATTAAAGAATGGTCTATAGATTAGAGTTCCACATTGTCTCAGATAAAGCCAAACCCAGCAAGGAATAAACACAAGGTGTTCAAATCCTGTTGTGGAAAAGGAATGCGAGATATAGAGAATCCACAATCAAATACGGATTAATCATTTGCTCTTGAAATCATTGTTTTATCTCTGTGTGTGTGTGTGTTCTCAAAGTATAAGTCTTCCGTCACACACACACACTTCTCCATGCATACACAAAACAGCATACAATTTCCTGAGCAAATGGTCGAATTGCCCTGCGTGTATATGTGTATATGTGTATGTCAGTGCTTCTCAAATGGTGGGGCTGCCTTGATTTCCAACTGACCAAAAAAAAAAAAAAAAATGTTTTTAAGTGCTAGCAAGCGCGATGTGTGCTTTTGTATGGTCATATCCGCGCGTAAGGCCGCGATTTGCAGTAAATAAATGTCCACGTGTCTCCAAGTGTCTCTGTAGGCTATTTTAAAAGATATCAAGCAAGTAGACTAATAATAACATTAATGAATTATTGGTTATCACATCACAGAAGGCCTATTGGCCTATAATAATAAAAAAAACACCATCTTAACTATGTTTACAGTTTAAAAATGTTTTGAATGAAATGCAAACCTCAGTGAATCATTTGCTCTTGTTTCTCTGTCCTGAGATTCACACAGACTGAGCAGTCTTGTTTAAATGTTCCAAATTGAGCTACTAAACTGAACTTTTTTTTTGCTGCAGAAGTTATCCCAGCTAATTTTTGTTATCTAATCTGATAATAAGGTGATTGTATGCAGAATGCTCGTGCCAGAAACTCATACAGTTTTTTGTACAGATAAATAAATAAATATTAGCAGGTTCTCAATAGTGTTTCAATTTAGGGGGGGCGCGAAAAAAATTCTGTCCCCCTATTGAAAACAGGTTATCAACAAACGCAAAGTTCTGTGGCCGCATGCCTTTGATGTATCTGAGTTTTCTAAACCTTTGCCCTTGGTACCCTGAAACCTGCTGCCTCAATCCCAATGAACATTGATTCAACTAAATTATTTATCTTTCTCTACCTCGCACACACACGCACACACGCACGCACGCACGCACGCACGCACGCACGCACGCACGCACGCACGCACGCACGCACGCACGCACGCACGCACGCACGCACGCACGCACACACACACACACACACACACACACACACACACACACACACAGCTATAAATGTGAAAGATATATTCTATAAAAGTATACCAGTACTGCTTAGCACAGGACAGGCTTTCGTATAGGTTCTGTGCAGATAAGCCCTCAAAGGTGCAATGTATTAAAACGTTTAAAGGGCTGTCCTGATGCATGCTGCTATCTGCAATCCTATTCCCAAAAACTGTATGACAATGCATTTGCTTAGCTTCTCACAGGGTTACATTTGCTCTTTAAGGAGAAACACGTTGACAAAAACATTGTTTTTAAGGTATTTTGGCTATTTTGTCACGTCTTCTTTCATACTATTACAAATGAAAGGTATCAATGAAAGTTTCAGACATTTCAATTTGCTGTTTATTTGAAAGATGTCTTACCCTATATTCAGATGCAGTGTCTGGCCAGAAAAAACACAGGGTAGAAGAAGAGGTAGCCACTGCAATGTGAGGAGTTTTACCATAATCGTTAAGAAACACATGTGTCACTTGTAAGTCTTTATCCGACACCTCAGCATTATCTCCCATTGAGTTTCTGTGACTTCAGAGCTGACACAATCTTCCCCTCAGCAGTTCACACCAGGCCTTGAAAGACTTGGAGCAGAATACTGACTTTGATGCATTAACCAACAGCACTACAAGGGGAGTGTGGTCATAGCAGATATTATAACACATGATGGAACAGCAGCAGCAGTGAACATACAGCAAAGGAGATCTGCACTTGAGAGGGAACAGCTTTGTCTGCGGTATGGAGCAGTGCAGAATCATTATTATGAATGCTGATTTGTCAGATCAGGTCAATATTTGCTAAACATTTATCAGAGTTTCTTGATGATAACAGACATTTATTATCCAGCCAATTGCTCTTACCGTCAGACAGTTACTCTTTTTTTTAAGATATTTTTTGGGCATTGTTATGCTTTATTGATAGTGCAGAGAGACAGAGGTGAAATGGGACAGAGAGGGGAGTGACATGCAGAGAACGACCACGGGCGGGAATCGAACCCGGGTCTGCTGCTGGGCCCGGCCCGGGAGGGGGACGCCTTACCGACTGAGCTAAAGGCGCCCCCAGACAGTTACTCTTACATAAGTGAGGCCTGGCACACATCATGGCTCGATCATTGTATTAGCACTGCTGATGCCCATGATATTCTGCATGCCATGGAAATGCTATATGAGAAATCAATGTCTGATCATGTACCATGTGTTATGTTTCTTGATGTTGAAAATCTACCTGAGGTGATAAATGAGGTTAGAAATAGTCCAACCCCGAATGTTAACTGGAGTGGGCTAAACTCACAAATCGTCACCCTCTTAAAATAATGGCCTAAGTCATTTTTTCAGTGTTTTCAGGAAACACAAAAAACTTAACCAAAGATTGAATATATGATATTCATTAATAATTTCACTCAAACAGGTTATGTCAAAAGATGACTCTTGACATTGTAATAACAATTTCTGTCAATTATGTAAGATATTAGGAATAAACCCTTTATAATAATGTTTAACTTGTGACTTAAGCCATTTTACACACTTGTGAAATGTCCTTGAAAAAAAAATTAACAGTAAATTTTGACTTAGGCAAAATAAAATGGCCTAAAACACACTCTTGACATTCTGGTAATATGGTATAATGGCCTATGTCAAGTAAAATCACATGATCTGTTCAACTGAGGATTTAGGCCATTTTACCAGAGGTGGCCAGCATCATGAGGAGATGATTTAAGCAAAAAAAATCATTTTGGCCAAAAAGTGACTTAGGCCATTATTTTAAAAGGGTGACAAAATGAATTTTTATTGCAATTATGTGTTCTGAACTTTAATGGAATTTCTCACCATTGTTGTGCACAATGATATTATTGGAGCTGTGTATGAAGCCCGCAGGTTATATCATAACTACAGTGTTGGGAGTAACGCGTTACAGGAAGTAATGCATTACTGTAATGCATTACGTTTTGCTGTAACGCGGTAATGTAAGGCATTACAGCAAAAAAAATGGTAATATGTAACGCGGTACATAGCTCAGAAACGCGCATTACAATGCATTTTAAACCCGAAATTGACTGGTTTGTTGTTTTTATACAAATTGGCCAACACTGCGAGTTTCGCAGAGGAGAAAAAAACCCACGCTAATGTTACTGCTAGAGGAGAAGAAAACTCGATTTGCTGCTACAATTGATTCCAAAGATGCGCTAGCCTACTGGCTTCCGTCTCACTGCCCAAGCTATTTATGCTGAAGCGGTATTGCTGGATTTAGGAGTTATTTAGAGATATGGCAAGCAAAAAGTTGACGAGTAGGGAGTTGGTGTTCACTCTTTCTACGGCCCCGGTCACGGTGCGTCCATGCGCAGCAGTGGTGCAGCCATGCGACGCAGCATTATATATATATATTAATATTATCATATTATAATGATAATAATGATGATAATAATAATAATAATGAAGAATAGAAGAAAAAAGGAAATAAAAATGGTGGTGGGTAAAAAAAATCATAAACGCCTACTGTTTATATGAGTTTTGTGGTGTAGTTCTAGTTCTAGTTTACAACTGTTGGCTTACAACAAAGTGGACATCATTACAAATGGATGGAGGGGTGAATCTGATTAAATAAGTTCAACTCTCTTTTAAAATATCAGGTATTTCATGGAAATTACATAATAGCCTGGCCGCCACCATATGACGTCATAATATGCTAATTAGATGGGAAAATTTACTCCCCAGATAAACTTTAGGTCATTCTCAATATTTGTCTCATTTACACTTTGTCTCTATCTCAAACCACTTCCAATCCAGAGCCTTCTGAAATTTAAGTGTCAAAATCTAGTATTTTTAAAAATAAAACCCGGCGCCTAAAGGGTTTGCTTTGATGCAAATTATGAAATCTTAACATAACGGCGGCAATGATGGTGCGTAAAGGACAGCGCAGTTGGCAAGCTCTCCTCAGCACTAAAAGTGCTGCAGCAAAAAAGTCACAATAAGAGTTGATCGCTTTGTCGATTCATGCCTCTGACACACACGTCGACTCCCAACATAATGAGTGGATGCTTTGAATTAGCAAAGGAGATATATATTTAGGCTACTATTGTTATTATAAAATGTCACGCAAGAGAGACGATAAACAAACATAATGGGCTGTTATCATTTAGATTAGATGGCAAGATGATGAGGCAGATTCTTTGGAACAACTAAAAAAGGCAAAAGTTGATGATGATGTGAACAACTTGTTTGTGCTTTTAAGTCGCCAGAACGCAAGAAACAAATCTTTGAGGCTCAATTTACTTTTTCAATCTACAGTAGTAGGCTCTAGCTCTATTGATATTAATATAGGCTAAATAAATACCTAAAGATACAGTATTTCTATTATAAAATGTATTGCACCATGAGCCATAACTGTGACCATTATATTATATAGCATAGGCCTACTTGTGTTAGCCTTAAGCCTAGCTCAGTCATTATGCCATACCATGTCACCTCCTGCTGTGTAATGAGCTGCATTGAACACAAGAAGATCTATTGAGAACACCAAATCCATATTTCATGTTATTTTGGTGAAAGTAATGCAAAAGTAATGTAAAAGTAGTGTAATGCCTTACAATTCAAAGACAGTAATATTGTAATGTAACTAACTACTTTGAAATGCCAGTAATAAGTAATAAATACCGCATTACGCTTTTGAAGTAACTTGCCCAACACTGCATAACTACTCTAAAAGGGCAAATGCTAACACCAAGTCAGGTTGGAAAAAGCATATTGCTGCTCATAATGCAGAAGCCAAGGAGGCATTCAAAGCTTTGCTTCAGGAAGGCAGACCCAGACAGGGGCCTGCTGGATTATAAAAAGTTTACTCTTTCAAGGTTTAAGTATGCTGTTTGTTATGTAACCAAACATGAACAAGTTTTGAGAGCAGACTCCATGGTTGGAAATCTGCTATGTAAGAATATAATTGAATTTTGGAAGGTGAGAGCTCTAAACAGGAGCAATACATTGTTACCTAGTGCAATAGAGGGAGTCTCTGGAGCTGATAAAATCGCTGAACGGTGGAAGCAGAATTACACGGCTTTATTTAATTGCCTTAAAAGTGACCCATATAAAGTGGGTAATACTGTATGTCCAACAGGGACGCAGTAGGAATCACAACCAATGATGCATTTAAAGCTATTGCACCATTGTCTGTAAATAAAGCAAGTAGATCAGATCACTCCAGAACACATTAAGTTTGCATATGTTTCACTGGCTTTATGACACATGGGCTGTTGCCCTACTCTATGTTGGCTGTAACCATTGTCCCTGTCTTTAAGAACAAAACAGGCAAGATTGGGAGTATGGACAATTATAGGCCAATCGCACCGGTGAGTGAATCGCCAGAAGTTATTCACAAAATGAAAGGGGTGTACCTGCTAACATTTTAGGAATACTTGCATACTAGTATGCTAACCAGAATATGTAAGTCAGATGGGGCAGCAGTGTGTGTGGTCATTTCAGTGTTGATAATGGAGTTCGACACAGGGGGCTACTGTCACCAGCCCTCCTCAACCTGTATATGAACGACTTATCTAACCAACTGAATGGCTGTTTTTTTTTACGCTTCAGTCCTATTCGACAATACGTGTGTAAACGCCAGGTTAATGGCCAATAAAAAGGTAATGAAGACAAATATTTATCTACATGTCCCAACCTAGTATTAATTATTTCAGACCTTATCAGTTTGGGCCGACTGCAGTTCACTATATGTTCCGGGTTAGATGATTTAATCATTAAAAGTTAATGGCATGTTTACTCCTTTATTGCGGTTCATTGCATCAGTGTTGATGGAAAAATTGATAAGGAATACACACACAAGGAAAAATGTCCATGGCACAAAAAGTTTGGCCACTGCTCTTTTGTCCGACACTTTGAAACACACTGAAGAGACTAGACCGGTAGAGACAGAAACTTCAGTGGTGTGTTCACAGGCGTGCGTATATTTCGAGGGACTCGCAAGATGCTTTTCGTGGAGACAAGGGGTCAGAAGGAAGAGCGGGCACAGAGTACGGAGCAATACGCTTCCCACACTTGATAATGAACTTCTTTTGTAAATAAACTAGATAACTGAACAACCTCATATAAGCGCGGGCTAGTTGGCTTGACCAACAGCACACCCCACTGAAACTGGGTACCGGTGTCGCGTGTCAGAGAGAGCTGTTTGCATGTGATGGCTGTGGTCCAGGGGTTAGTACCTTACACCTAACCCCCTAGATAGGTAAGATCACACTGACCCAGGGATGTTTCCAGTCTAATGCATCACGTTAAGGAGAGACGCTAAGTTACGGGCTGGCTGACCGAGTCAGAACGAGTTAGAGTCAGGTAAGAGTAGCAGTGTAACACTATCCATTTGTGTGTGCATTGAAATGTATCTGCGTGGAGAGTCATTCATAAACAGTATACATCACAACATACATTAGTAAATCCTTCGCTGTGCATTAATTATTATTGAGACTGATTCAATTTGCATAGCTTTTAGAATTCAATGTACTTTAATACTGATCCGAATGCAAATCAAAAGCGAATACATTCTCATTGCTAGAATAACAAATTTAGAGGATTTCGTAACCTTGGTTGTAATATCTGCTCTCAGAGTTATTTCTATTTATGTATTTATCATATTCTTAAACCTATATGTGTTATAACTTACTAGAGGAACATTTAACCATTTCAATGCTCAAAAATACCCACCAAACCTTACATTTATACATGATGATAATACATTAAACAGTGTCAGGGAAACAGCACCGTTCTAAAAACCTGTTTCACAAAGTCACATTTAACTTTTTAATGACGGTGCTACAGTTTCCCATGGTTTCAAGGTTGTGACCCTGGGCCTAGAGTGACTGAACACTTAGGATCACAAAAAGAGGGAGAAACAAATAGATATAGGCTGAGAGAGAGAGAGAGAGAGAGAGAGAGAGAGAGAGAGAGAGAGAGAGAGAGAGAGAGAGAGAGAAATGGGGCATAAACAGACACATTATCCTCTGTGTACTAACATACACAACAGCATTTATAAGAGCTTGCACAATATGGGCCAGTGTCTATGTTCCCACAGCTTGTTGGCCTCATATTTCTACTATATATTAGAGAATGGTATGTCTGTGTGTGATTGGGTGTGTGTCAATCCTATTCAAACGTCTCCCTGTCCCCTTAGCCTTACCCTAACCACCCAGCTGTGATGCCTGAACCTAATCACCAATTTCAGGAACGAAGGCCTGTGGGACCAACAGGCTGTGGGAACATAGGGTTGACCCCAATGATACCTACATAAGCAGAAACATCAAAGTGCACCCATACACTTTTGAGCTAAGAATATTTAGACTTAAGACAAAGGAATAAAACTATATTAATACATATTCTCATTATGCACACATGATTTTCTCCTCTTGTGATCATTTTATGTATAGTGGTTTGTGATATTCAGTTATGACCAGTGATGCATTATTAATTAACCCATTTAATCCCAAATTTTTTCCAGACATGAAAATATCCAAATCATGTGCTATTGGTAACCCTTTGAAATAGTCTATCATTATTTTGGGAAATTTTCATGGAAAAATAGGTTAAAAAGTGTGTTTTATTGTCGGCCACAATTGTGACCGGTGGGATAATGTATATACTGATTTTATGTTTTTCTTGTTTCCAGTCATCAAATTTCTCATAGTTCAGCTCAATTATATCTGGGTTGGAATATAGAGCTTTGTTACTGGCAGTACCAGTATCAGCATGTATTAAAATATGCTAGTGTTCTTTATCACATGTTAGTGTGACTGTTTCACATATGAAAAACATGAATACGACAAATGAAAGCAAAAACGAAAAGACACCCATCAGCATTAACATTATTATCTTAACATTTATTAAAACATTCATATGGTAACTTTGTTGTAACATTTGACCTTGCACTTTTGTTTAATACTAGTAGTATTTTAGTGCATAATTCATTTTAACATTGTAATTGTAACATTTTAGTGCAACATTCACTGAACACTATGGAGTAGTCATATGCGTCTTTAAAACTAAACGGACCACTCAGAATAGAGGTAACTTGCATTCAAGTAGAAGCCTGCACTAAACAAAACTTTACTTACTGTACATAAAGGCCTCAGAACTAAGTGCATGTGCATCACAACTATGGTCATTGCTTGACTGATATGAACTGACCTTTTCAAAAACCTCTTTTTTGTCAACATTTCATCCTATAGTATGTTTTACTCCTTATTTCTTGCAGACTTTTCTATTTTTCTTTTATTGGCTTTTCTAGCCCTTTTTTTATCTATCCCGATCTCTTTTTCTACTGCCCATGGTAGGCCTTGAAACATTCAATGTGCAGTGGTGCTGTGCATTTTTCACATGCATAAGTAGTGCGTTTGTCACAATGACGACATCTCTGGAATCGATGCATGGTGTTGATTGGCCAGTGAGAAGTTTTGTCAAATCTTCCCTGATTTTCTACAGAAGCAGCCAGTAGAGACTTCCTTCCGTGGCTCAGTGGTTTTCTGCCAAACCTTTGCATAAGAGACTGTGCCACTGTACGTGAGAAGGTGAGCAGGTCAATGGTCCCTCCTATGACATCTCTGTAAAAGAGATGGCTGTTTGTTAGTGCACTGCTGAGGGACCATGCAAAGATGGGCCACCACCATTTTTTGGACCTGATCGAGATGTGGTATCTTGAAACCTGTAGATCGTGAAGGTCAACACCACCCATATGCTCATTGTATTGGTTGATGCATTTTGGCTGTTTGACTGTGTCAAATGCACGCCGCTGCTTGTTCCATCTCTTTACAGAGGTCTCACTGTATTTATCTTCCATGTTTGTCCCCACTGTGACAATGTTGTTGTCTTTCCAACGGACCAACAGCTTCTCTTCCTCAGTCAGGACTTCAGATGTTCCCCGGGGGAATTTCATGAATTTTTTCTGTGATGTGAATGGGACATCAAACAGACGATTTTGTCTCATTGTTCCACAGCTCCCATACCCTCTTTTTGTCATTTCACCGAGGAGTGCAAGCGAAGTGAAGAGGTTGTCATGGAAGAATTTGCAACCTTGAGGCACTTCAGCCTGCTCTGCAAGGCCAAGAACTACGCTGGGTCCCTGACCTAACCCAGTCTCAGGAAGGAGGGTGTGGGAACCACCATATGGCTCCATGTGATGCATGTAACCACTCGATGAGGCAAGGCTCCATAGCTTGTAACCAAAACGGATTGGTTTACCTTTTATGAATTGCTTACATCCATGTCGGCCATAGTATGGGACCATACTTTCATCCACTGACAGCCATTCCTGAAATGGCATGATTTTATATGACTGATTGAGCTCAGCAAAGATGGGCCTGACTTTAAAAAATGGATCATCAGTGATTTGAGTGTTATCAACCACATGAACTGATGCCATTATTTCATCAAAGCGATTTCTTCGCATTGTATCGGAAATGCTTTCATTGTGTACATCATTGTCAAGTGACCAGTACATGTGTCTTCTTGGGACAGAGCTGTACCCAGATGTGATCAGTATTCCATAGAATGTTAAGAGTTCATCCATTGTTAGACTCAGTTGCTTGCCCTTGGTCTGGGTGGAGTAGAGGTTGGACATTTCAAGGGTTAGCTCTCTAAGGGTGGGTGGATACATTAGTAGGAAAACATCCATTGGGCTGGGGCAGTTTTGTTTAACACATTCTGCAGCATTTGGGCTGTATACTGTGTGTTTTGGAATACCTGCTGTGACAGGCCTCTTAGATCGTTTGAAGGTTCGGTTTTTATTTTTGACCACTTGCAACTTGGTCCTTGGCTCGTCTGTCTGCACCCTGTCTGTCTGGTGGGTAGATGAACATGGCTCTTCAGAATCAACAGGAGGTGGAAGTGGGGTAGTGGTGAGGAGGGAGTTATCATCACTGATAACATCTGTTTCATAATTTCTTTGCATAAGTTCAGCACTTGCGTTTAGCAGCCTAGCGGGCAAATGGCCTGTCTCACCCTCAAAGTCCATGTCTGACCCATCACTGTCACAGTCACTGACGACAGCGTCTTTCTCACTTTGAGGGACAACTGTAATGTTGCATGCCTTGTCTGAAGGGTCCACAAGGTCCAACATACAGAGAATTTCATTCAAAGTTAAGCTAAAAGGAAGAACAGAGTAGAAAGTTAGCTAGCTAGCTACACTGTGTTATCCCACCGGTCACTATTGTTGCCATCAACAACTTTACTCATGCTGTGACCATACTGAACATAGTTGAGTTAAGGTAAATAGACCTGTCAATACTAGACACCTTGAAGATGATGTGTACCAAAAATATTTGTCTCATCTTTATGTTAACCCTCTTTACTGACCTCTTTTGTTGGTGCTTTGATGCAGCCATCCTCCTCGGATGGTGCAACCAGGAAGTAATCAGCTCTGATCATGTGACAATTTACACTAAACATATGAAACTGCACAAATGTGTTTGGGAGTTTTTTTAACATCAGTATTTTCTGGAAATAGGTTGATTCTCCATTCAGTAACATTTTTAGGACCTTTAAACTGGAAATGTTTTTTACGGTCACTTTTGTGACCGATGGGATTAAATGGGTTTTGGTAGGACTTTTTCACAGCAGAACAGTTGATGTGTCATAGTAGAAAACACACAGCTGTTACTACTTATAAACCAAAAAATAATACAACCCTTCGTGTAAGTGCCCCAAGTCAGTAAGTCATGGCTGTGAATTTGAGCAATAGGGCCACTATAGCAGGGCTGTGAAACTGAGGCAGGTGAAAATAATCCATTCTTAATTGTATTATTATTTACACTGTGCTGTTAGACATGTTAACATGTCCTCAGTGCAAAATCCTTTTTAAAATGAGAAATCCTGCCCTAAAAAGGTTCAATAGCAAAAACTTAACTTTTAAAAAGGCATGTGCCAATTGTTCTATCAAAAATGTTAAGCACATGCACATTGATATTTTCATAAGCTAAACAGTGAGATGTTTTTTTGTATCGACAATAGACTGAGAAATACATTGAGAGTTGTGTGGAGCTGAAACAACTTTGTTTCAACTCATTTGGCTTTTTGAATGTAACAAACATTATTTATATGAAAATGTTAGCTTTAACACGATAATATATATTTGTAACTTAAATAAGTTAAATAATAAATAATAATAACTTAAAAATACCATTCTACACTATCTAGTTCACATGGTGATTGGCATGTTGATGCAATTCTAAAATACACCAACGGATTTAGAGATGATTACCAGATGAAAGCCTGTTGGACACGTCCATGTAGTTTGGAATGGAATTTGTTTAAGGCTTTCATGCTGAAAAGAACGTGTCAGCCAAATAACAAGCTCACACTCACAGACACTGCTGATTAATCAGAACGTTTTCAGGACCTATTTCATGTCCTATTTCTTTGGAAAAAACATTCAGTGGACCAATGCTTGAATATAAATGAATGTCCAAATCAATATACTGGCAAGCATTCTGACATACAGACACATTCACAATTCATCCACAATCAATCTGCAGACATCCCTCCCTAAATTATTCAAAACTGTGCATCTTTTGAAACATCATTCTTTTTTTCCCTTGTTGATCGGGAGCCAACTGTGCAGAATTTGGCAGCTGCTTCACTTCGTGATCTGAGGCACAAACCCAATTTGGCAGCCAAAAGTGTGTGACTCTCTCTGAGTGAAAACCTTAGGTCCTCTGGAAGACGGCGTTTGAATGACAAGCGGAGGGAGGGTGGATGTCTTGATGATAGACTCTGTTCTTATGCCTCGTCTCGTTTTTTACCTTCCCTTTCACATCTTAAGCATGATGTGTGCCTGCCACGACCGCCTTAGGAAAGCACAGCATTCGGCGGGCATGTAAGCGAGGGTGTGTAGGTGAGAAGGCATGGGTTTTGGTGTGTTTCTCTGTATATAACTGGGACTGGCGGATGAGAGGGATGCTGGGAGCAGAGTGTGTTTGTGTTGAGGGGGGTTATCTTGTTGCCTCAGCAGCCTCTTGCTGAGCATCTTAGCTTGATAAACAGAGAGATTGGGAGAAGGTAGTGAATGCCTCCAGGAGAGAAATGCAGCAGAGTCAAAGCTCTCATTCTCTTACAAAAACTGTGTTTTCACTTTCTCTCGCTCTCACACACAAGCGTGGCCTTGCCAACTCTTGGTAATGGAAAAAAGGGACGGGGCGGATCCGTCTCGAAGGGGAGGGGGGGGGCTGTTTTACATAAGGCCTATTGTAACACTTAGGCCTGCTGTATCTAAATATATAATATAATCGGTTGTAAGAAGTCCTATTTATAGGCCTATATACAGGCCCATGCTCTCTACACAAACCTGAATTTGATCACTTTCATATTTTTGAGCTGTAAAAATTATATTTTACACATGTAGGTCTATTTGTAAAAAAGAAAAAAATAGTTTTTCTGCAAGATAACAGTTCAACTGTTACATCTTTGCATTTGGCATGTATTTATTCAAGAACAATAATCACAGACTTTGGAGGCTGTTATATCCTACCAGAGTATTCACTGTGGCTCAAAAACGTTTTCACAATTGCATTATCAAGCCCCTAACCCTAACTATCACAACTAAATGCCAAACCCCAATCCTTACCCCAACCTAAAATTAATTCTAGAATCAACTTGAAGAAGCAAAATGTCCTCACTTTCCAAAAATGTCCTCACTCTGAGGGTTAAAAGCTTAAACTGGTCCTTTATCTGTGAGTGCCACCTGGCTGGCAAAGGTTTAGTGCAACCTGGCAGACGGCCCAACTGGATGATCTGTAGGGCAGAGGCAAACAGAGAAGGAGAGAAAGGAGATGACACAAGGGCCAAACACAAAGAGAAAAAGAGGTGACACTTTCTTAATATTCCTCCATGAACCTGAGACAGAGGCAAAAAACTGATAGAAGAAAGGTCAATGAATGGAAAGAGGAGAGCTTGAGGAGTTCCGGAGAACAGAGCTCTGTAGAGAAAGAGGTGAGAACCCCAAAGATCACTGACCCAACGTAGAGGAAGGGTTAAAGATGAAAGAGAAAGATGGAAAAAGTAGGATACGATGTGAGAGCATTTTAGATGTAAGTTTAGATGATGTAAGTCTGGCTAGAGGAAGGAAGTGACAGAACAATGTTCACTGAAGATGAGGAGAATACACAGTGAGAGATAAATTGTTTGTATAGTGCAGCAGCTGACGCTTATGGAATCAAGGAGCAACAACATTGGACGGGTGGGATTGAACTGTGATCTGACTGTTTAAGATGATTGACCCTGGGGGAATTTCTTTGCATTCTTCCAAAAATGGCAGGAACATATTGAGTGGTAAATGTAGACATTGTTTTCCCAGGAGGCTTTGAGATTGGCCTGCAAATACAGATCATTACCAAGTTAGGTAACCCTTTATATCAATGGTCCATGAATCATCTAGCCTGGAAATCCAGACCCTGATATCTTGAACGATAGAGGGTCTGGCCACGATCAATAGTAATTTCCAACTCAAGGGGCGGCTCCTACTCGTGCATTTCAAATGCGACTGCACGCAGTTGGATAGCGGGTGGAGTGAGCCGCTGTGCAGAAAAACTCTGCGGTTTGATGGACAAAATGATAGTCAGAGATATCCTGCCCGTCAACGTTGTCTAGGGGAACGGCTAAGTTCCGCGATCTGTTTGTATTAGGCTATGTCTCGAGCTTGAATACACAGAGCCATGTCCCCAAACTGACTGCAAAACTATATAGGAAATTAACTGTGAAACTGCCGCCTCCCACAGTTAGTTTCTGTTTTCACCCGAGTAAGTTACAATCAACTCCGACGCATGGACAGCGTTCAATTAAAACATCTCATTTTATTATCAAAAAGGCTTTGATGCAAAAGAAGTCCGAACACACACAGTGGCAGCAGTGTTGCTTAAAGGAAAGCGCAGTTGCTCAGTTTTATCAGCACCTCAACTGCGTGCTGCTGCCCAGGGGCGGCCTTAACGATCTCGGGGCCCGTTTTAAGACCTAGTGTGGGGCCCCCACTTTTTTAAATATTTATTTTATTTTAATCTTTTTATAAATAATGCTTGTGCATCCTCCCCATAAAAAGAAAAAAGATTGTGGAATCCAGTTGGTTCATAGACAGATCATGAGATAATGGGCCCCCGGGCACAGGCTCTTAAAGCCCCCCCTCCCCCTATCCAGTCAGGTACACTGATTTTATGTGAGATCATTACGAATGAAATAGAATACATGTTTTGTATTACAACCATTAAATCTGTGTCTGTATTGCATATTTAAAAATGTAATACCATTCAATGAAGAAAGAAACACTTAGTCGACTAAGTCCGCTGTATATTTAGTCAACTACAATCTGCTTATATTTTGTTGACTAAGACTAGACTAAGACTGAAACATTTCAGATGACTAGAATAGGACTAAGACTAAATGGTGTGATATTCAAAAGACTAAGACTAAATCAGAATTTGCTGCCAAAATTAACACTGCGCAAGGTAACGGCTTGTTACGCAAACCGGAAATGCTCGTAAACGGAGACCTGCGGAGACCGTCTCGTTTAACAATGCTCGTTCGGCCCTGGATCGGCCTTCGAATCGGCCTTCACAGGCTATAGCCTTTATAGACCGTGTAGACCGCGTCCTTGTCTCTGGATTGAGATATAGCAACAGACATTGTGAGGCCACGGAATCTTTCAGCCCGGTGATGGCACTCACTCACTGCAATCAGGTGTGTGTGGCACTGATTGGCTGATTGAGCCCAGGTGTGAGGAGTTTATATATGCCCTGAGACCCCAGTGCTCTGTGCTGCTCATTGTCTCTCCCTAGGATATTGCGAGAGGTTCTCTTAAGTGTTTTCTGGCTTCAGTGTCCCAAGACTGTAGAGTCTTTGTGTGTGTGTTTCAGCTGCTTGGTAGCGTTGGTTACATTAGTCATTTTAGTGTGTATCTTAAAAGGTAGCCTGTGTGGCCCTTTACAGTTATGTGTGCTTTTTGTTTTCTCCCCCTTCCCCCCTTGTCGCAAATAGCGATTTAGTGGTTATTATTATTATTATTATTATTATTATTATTATTATTATTATTATTATTATTATTATTATTATTATTATTATTATTATTCCGGACAATTACACATAATACATAATTTTCTCATTGCATATTCATACATATTACTTTGTGTTATCGTCCGAAGGGAAGCAGGAGAAGCCAAAGGCTTATCGGGTCCCGCCCCCACTGCCATAAGATTCAGATACACAGATACACAGCTACTACAGTAAGAAATTTTTTTTTTCTTTTTTTTTAAGAAGATTCATTCTAATACACAGATAATTTTAGGTCTCTATTTTCCTCTCTGCCTGTGACAATGCAGATATGGCCTTGTCCATTTCTTCTCTAGTAGTCTAAACACATCTGCAAAAGTATTCAAAACAGTCAGTGTGTCTGCTGACCTCGACTACAGTCCCATAACATGCAGTGTATTTACAAATTCTTCAGTCAGAGAAAGTCTTCCAATTTTGAATCGGTTGTTCTGAACACACAGCTGATAATTAACATTTATCTTTCATTTGAATTTCAATCGTCACACATTCCATTAGGTTATCAATAGCAGAGCACATTTTATTTACGATTTCAAACCTTATATTTTGACACAAACCAGTTTAAATCCCTTTAGTTCAAAGTCCATGCTTTTTGCCTTCTTTAATCCTCGTCCCTCCGGAATTGATCCAAATCCTCCTCCGTTTTGATTTGCACAATTTTGGCTTCTTCGGGTGTAGCTCCATTCATTTTGATGAAGATTCTTCCATCTCTCGTCCAAGTTTGTTGGACCTGTCCACATTTTTTTAACCCTCTCGCTTGGTAGGCCAGATAAGCCTTTCTCTTGGTTAAATTTTCACTCATTCCAATTTGTTCACCTTTAAGCTTCTTGCCTTGACTGAGCAGATTTATCTTATGCTTTCTACTCACAAATTTCAGAATGACAGCACGCTTTTTGGCGAATTTTCCCTTCGGGTGAAGAAAACAGGACTCCACGTTCTCTAGATCCAGATTAATGGCTTTGCTTCTCAGAAACATTGCCACTTGTTTTTCCACCGTTACATTCCCTGTATTGCCCTCTTCTTCTCCATTCCCGGCACCTGCATACGACCTTGGTTTAATATCCATTCCAGTTATTATCACATCTCTGTTTTTTGCTTGTTGTTCTTGATCATCAATTTTATCTCCAAGCTCTTTCAAGAGCTGATCTTTCTTCACATTGACGGCTTGAAGTTCCTTCAATTCGATCATCAGTGGCTTCAGACCAGCAGCAACTTTCTCTTTGATTTTTACATCAAAACGCCCAATCAATTCGTCAACAATCCCAGCCAGTTCAGCCTTCCGCAGTGCTCGCTCCGTCTCCCTCTCACTTTTTATTTCTCTCTTCAAATCTGCCAACATTCCTTTCTTCAAGTCTGACAACTGTTTTTTCATTTCTTCCGCAAAAACTTTGTCTTCCTCCATTGCCTTATCAGTGGTTTTTCCTTTTTTGGACATCTCCAGAGATTTTCAGAGATTTTTAATGCTGTGAATCTGAGTTCTCCGCTGCTCTCAAAAAATAGCTCTTCACCCTCAGCAAGCCGGGGATAACTTTCAGACACCCCTTGGTTCGCACCTGCGTCCCAAACCCCCCCTTTCCTTACAGACATACTATTCTCTATTATATAGTTCGATTACTTAGAAAATGTTGGACCATCATGCTGGGGACCATTGGGCTGTGGGAACATTGACAAACTCCTACAATCATGAAATATACTGTGATGAAAATGGCCTTTAAAAAACAAAAAATAAAACTTATTCAGAATAATAAAGATGCACGATTGCTTTTTTTATTTACACGTATTTTTTAACTGAAGTCCTTTGTGTGTGTTTGAGTTAGTTAGCGCTGAAATAATCTGCTACAATTATTATCTGGTTGATTGAGCTCAAACAAAGTATCTCCAGAATAGAATAACATCTACTTACTACTTCTGATTATTCACTCACAAATGAGCCTTTCAAGGCTTGTTGTCTGTCCTCGGTCATAAACGCATATGATAAACTGACACTCACTTTTGAAACATATTGCCAAATCACCCAGACCTGGTAATTAAAGGTTTAAATTAACTAAGTAAAACAAAGTCATCTTCAAAGTGTTGAAAAATAGTTTGCCAATTGTTTTGAAACGAGAAGAAGAGAGTGACTGTCACTGTGATTCCTATACATTTTTTTTTGTTAAATGTGGAAAGATATGCAATCATCTCTAAACACAGTTCCAATGATTAGTAGGCTCTTCTCAGTGGGAACCAGTAATCACTATAGTTGTACTGGGTTATCATTAGAGAGGTGTGGATATGTTTGACTGTATGAAAGGGGAGAACAGTTTTGATGGAAAACAGTATGGAGCTCAGCAATTGCTCAACATTACCTGAATAGATGCAAGGTTTCTGAAACGTTCCACCTGATAGCTACACTGTTCTACAGTGTGCATGTGAAAGGTAGGGCTTTGAGATGATTCATCCAGCTCTAGTATTACCCACAGCACTAATATAGGCTAGCAACAGTTGCAGAAAAACACTGCTTGCTGCGTGATGAAGAAAGGCTTATTGCTGTTTTTGCAGCTGCAGAGCGTAGTTTGCTTTCCCCTGGTGTGCTCTATTGGCTGGGTAAACCCCGCCTCCTCTTACTCTGCAATCTCTCTCACTCAAACTGCCTCCTTTTCTTCTTTTTCCATCTCGATCAAACCCCAAACCCTCCACATCCCACTCTCCTCTGCTTCTCTTCAGTCCTCAATCATTATTTCTTCATACCTGCCTTAAGCCTTCTCTGCATCCATTTATAATAGGCTTTTCCCTGCCCACTCTTTGTCTGTTTATTTTACAATTTAAAGTTCCTATATTATGCAAAATGCACATTTCTGTGTATGTTTTATTAGCTTTAATATAGGTCCCCATTGTGTCTGGAATTAACGCGTTAATTTTTTTGACGCAATTAACGCATGTGCAGAATGATCCGCCCCTTGCATCCCACCCGCTCGTCACTAGTCACTCTTAAGTTGTAGCTGACCCAGGATCAGTAGCTGCGCGCAACCAAACATAGCAGCACGTTAGCCCATGCCGTGTTTTAAACTGCCCTGTATGTGTCGCGGGCATAGATAGTATATAAAATCAACTGCCGCGGTTGGCAGTTGATGTTGAAGCAACAGGAGGAGAAACATTGTACACTCTGTTCAGAGCCCGCGAGGACACAGACATCTGCAGTTTTCAGAGGTGTGTGTGTTTAGATATAAACACAACGTTGGCTTCCTGGCACAAATGAACAGTCCCCTAGGACGTGGTTGCGGGTACAAACACACACACACACCGCGGACTGTAATCGAGATGTATTCAAGAATGCACAACCTATAGATTTACCAAATATATGCCATTATATAGTAGCCTGGAAATCCAGACCCTGATATCTTGAACGATAGAGGGTCTGGCCACGATCAATAGTAATTTCCAACTCAAGGGGCGGCTCCTACTCGTGCATTTCAAATGCCACTGCACACAGTTGGATAGCACTACAACCAATCAGAGCGATGCACAAGGTGACGTAAGCCCCGTTCGTTTAGCGAACAGCTGTTAAACTGTTAAATTAAACGTTTGCCGTTGTCGGTCGGCAAAACAGAACATTCCACTTACTTGCTAATGAAAGATTTGAGTGCCGTCTTCCAAATCTTAAAGGGTTGAGGATAGGGTTGCAAAGGGGTGGAAAGTTTCCGGTAAATTACCGGAAAGTTTCCAGAAACTTTCCACGGGAACTTTCGCTCGGGAATTTTGGGAATATTCAAAATTGGAAATTATAGGAATTAACAAAATGGCGGTAATTTAAATGTTTATTTTTCATAACCAAACATAAATCTAAACTTTTAAACACTATGTTTGGTCATAGGCAGACATCCATGCAAAATAATACAATCAAAAAACATTACATTTGAACAGATTTATTTGTAAGAAGAACTTTATCAAGTTGATTATTTTATGAACAATCAATAATTTCACTGAACAACAAAAAGATGAATGTTGAGTAAATTATTACTCATCTGTCTGACCCCACCCATTCAATAAATAAAGTCAAATGCCCCCCCCCCACCATGTGATGGAGGAATGCACAGAGCATGTAGGGGACGTGGCCTCAGTACCCCTGCAGTAGGATGTGTGCTATGTGCAATTTGCCAAGTGTACTTGCATAAAATCTGGTTGTTTTAGTCAAGATTATGCTAAAATATATTGTCCCCAACTATATTTAAAATCAAAGCTTAAGCCTCTGTAAACCTGGTCTAGTAAAAAGCAATATATGATATCAAGTTGGGTATCTCAATAAACTTTAAAAAAAAATCTGATTTGAAATTAAATGTTCATAAATATATTAAAACTTAGTTGAAACAACTGCTTTTTACAGTCTAGAACGTTTGCCTGGACTGAAATAACATAGTTAGGAGAATTTAGTGCATTTGGGCTGCTTTAAATTGAGTAAATTCCCGTTTATTCCCGTTAATTCCCAAAATTCCCGTTAATTCCCATAAATTCCCGTTAATTCCCATGGAAAGTTTCCAACTTTGAAAATTCCCGGAATTTTGCAACCCTAGTTGAGGACAACGCAGTCTCAAACTCACACAACATATCCGCAGCCATCTTTGATGTTTACTATCACGGCTTCGACGTCGCATGCTCGTCACTGTCGTCATCCGGTTACGTCCTCCCCAGAGCACCATACAAAGGGCTCTGGCGCGCCCATATTAGATAGAACCAATTGAAGCGTGAGCCGGGATTTTTGGTCTTCTTGAAAAAGCTTCAACGGAGATTGTCCAGCCCAACAGGCGCAGCAAATTTAATTTTCCAGTGCCTAGTGGCAGGTCTGGGAATGCCAGGCTAATTATATAGCCTATATTGGCCCAAAGACATATAAAGAGACAGGCCAACTGAATTATGGTGTGTTAGGTATATATTTTAGTTTCGATTTTAATTTATTTTCAGTATTAAAACCATAATTTGGATTTTCAATTCATAAAAATGCTAATTTTAAATGTACATATCCACCTTATGTCATTTATCTTTCCATTCATAAAACAATATAGAGAGAAACTTCGAATTGTTCTTGCATATTCGAATGGTAAAATTAATCGTGATTAATCCACAGAATCCTGTGATTGATCTGATTAAAATGTGTAATCGTTTGACAGCCCTAGTCCTGAGACAATAGTAAGAAGCAACAGTGCTGTCCATATTTTAATGGACTGGCTAAAAATAAAGCTGATTCAGACAATATATTTTCTTCACTGTACTGCATTTTTGACACATCAACAAACTAGTTACTGTACAAGCATCTTGCTATATGATGCGAGTGAAATTAAGAGCAAAAGTGAAATAAACTGATTAGGCGCGAGTCAGTGACTCTGAGCTCTGATATTATAATGTTGTAGCAGCTGCAATTTTTATTCAGTATATAATGAAAACATCACTGGCAGCAGACTAATGTTATTTAGGTGAGTAACTTCCTTACAAACCAAAATTAAACTCTGCTGTTGCTGGCGTTGTGTGATCTCTCATAATGAACAATTAACTAAATGAAGTTTATTTTTTCGTTAGAATGGATATTTGAGTGAATACATTTTAATTTAAGGTAGATTTTCATTGGAATCAATGTGTATAAGCTGCAGCTGATAACATCAGTTGCTGGCGACATTTGACATTTCAACCATCAAAGGCAACTGAAGGTGCTGGCAGAAAATGAAATGCCTGCTACCTGAATGTGTTGTGCATTACTCTTTGCATATAAACAAATAAAACAAGAAGATTCAATAACATATTTGCTACCTATCAGATTAACAAACCCGGGTAGTGTGCCAACCTGCAACTAGATCCAAACTGGAACCAGCAAATGTTTTGTATTGCAGCAGCTAATCACCATGTGGCCAACAGAGAAACAATGGGTGTTGTATTTCTGGGAGTGCGATAACCTTTTGTGTTAACCTTTGGAAATGTTCAAATCCACTTACACACCTCATGGCGAAGAAGCTATGCCATTCACTCAGTCTATCATGTCAACAGATGTACTTCCACGCTATTTACAAAGGAGAGTGAGTCCATTTATTGACCGTGAAATTGAGACTTTTACATTTATTGAAAATGATTGAATTTTCTTGAACAACATGGCTTGTTCTAAACTAAAAAAACATCAATTCTACAGAGGCACTGTGTATGTATGTCTTTAAGAGACAGATTCACAGAAAGGTTGAAAGGTGGACATGGTACAGAACAAGAAAAAGGTTGTTTCCCATGACAAGACAGTGTGGTTGAGTGAGGTAGAAATAAACTTTGTTAACCAGCAAGCGAAAGCTGAGCAAAACCGAGGCAGATAGGGGCTGTTATTAAAGTCTGTGTTTGTGAGCGTGCGTAAACAGGACACAGTAATTGCATGACAATATTTCTCTTTGACATGGAGATTTGATGTGGGCCCTGCAAGAGGTAAACAAAATAATGTTGGACAAACAATGAATTGCAATGACATGCACACACACCAAGGACACAGGTAGACTGATAAAGGCGCAAAAAGTGTCCCCATATTTACAAAGAGCCCACACTTCCTGCCCTCTAAACAATGCACTCTACAAAGATTCAAAACCGCACTGTTTTCTTGCTCACAATAGTCATGTACATGTGAAATGAACTTCGGCAGACTATTGGATCTGTAAACACGCATATGATTGAACAGTTAATGTAGCTGTCAAGGACATTTCAGGATATATCATGTTGTTTTCCATTTACATCTACACAGTACTTCCTGGGATGGTGACTATCCGAGGAGGCCGGCATAATCTTACACAGGCTGACAGCATTGTATGTATAATTAATGTGTTATTGGAAATTAGAACAGAATAGAAGCTTTATTTGTACTCGAGTTAAATACAATGTATGTGCACAAACAAAATTAAGGTGCAGATCTTGTTCAGTGCTTTTTAAAAAACTATAAATAAGAACACAAGTACAAAATATGAATACATATATAACAACAACCCCTCCCCCTGCCTTCCACTTAAGGCACATTTAAGTGTCCGACACCCTCCCCTCCCTCCCAGACAACACACAACCCTCCCGCCCACATATGTGTAAATATCCGCAGGTCTAGGCAGGTAAGCATAATGATGAATGTCCAGAGGTAGTGGTGATTGTTCATGTCATTGTGTATGTATTGCACAGGGGTTATTGTTTGTTCAGTGTATGTATGGCCTGGGGGAAGAAGCTGTTAGTTAGTCTGGTTAATTGAAATATCAACCTGATACATAGGCTTGAATGGTACCCTTCGTAAACTGGGACGCAGGGCAGTATGGCAACATGACAACAACCCCAAACACACCTCCAAGATGACCACTGCCTTGCTAAAGAAGCTGAGGGTAAAGGTAATGGACTGACCAAGCATGTCTCCAGACCTAAACCCTATTGAGCATCTTTGGGGCATCCTCAAATGGAAGATGGAGGAGCACAAGGTCTCTAATATCCACCAGCTCTGTGATGTCGTCATGAATGAGTGGAAGAGGATTCCGGTGGCAACCTGTGAAGCTCTGGTGAACTCCATGCCCAAAAGGGTTAAGGCAGTGCTGGAAAATAATGGTGGCCACACAAAATATTGACACTTTGGGCCCAATTTGGACATTTTCACTTAGGGGTGTACTCACTTTTGTTGCCAGCAGTTTAGACATTAATGCGTGTGTCGAGTTATTTTGAGGCAACAGTACATTTACACAGTTATACAAGCTGTACACTGACTACTTTACATTGTATCAAAGTGTCATTTCTTCAGTGTTGTCCCATAAAAAGATATAATGACATATTTGAAGAAATTTGAGGGGTGTACTCACTTTTGTGAGATACTGTACAAGTAATACTTCTTCAGATAGGCATTTTGTATCACTGTAACTTGAGTAGAATACAGATCAGACAATTTGATGAAAGAAGTATTCTATTTGGGTCTATTTGCATTCACTTTGTAATTAAGGATTGCAAACTTTGATCTGTGATTGATATAGATAAATCCTATACTCACTGGGTCTTAGGATATTAAATTAGCTTTGAATTTGGCAGCAATCAAGTGAATGGAAATGCATATATTAAAACTTCCACTGACATGGGCAGTTAAGAAAAACTAGAGTTAAGGGAAACTATCAAGGCTTACACTTTACAAATTAATTGTTTATTGAAAATTCCGATGGAGATGCCTGTAGAGACCACAACATGAGGGCTATAATGGACACCTCAGAGTCAAAATTAGCCTACACACTGTATGAAACGATGCAAGGACAGAACACTGTCATCAGGTTCTCTTATGTACAGTATATCCACACAAATGAATGAAATGAATCTTTGGACTGAGGTTGGATAAATAAGCATGGTGTCATTGAGAATAAGGATCTCCAGTTAAGCCATATACCACCGAATGTGATGATCGTTCTTCACTATGGGGAACTGACAGTTTTGTCATTCTAGGATAATCTAACGTGGGACTTTTTGTCAAATCCACAAGCTTATAAATACAGTGCATATACGGAAAGTATTCACATCGCTTCACTTTCTCCACATTTCGTTATGTTACAGCCTAGAACTGGGGTGTCCAAACTTTTTTCACTGAGGGCCACATACAGAAAAATCTACGAAGGGCCGGGCCACTTTGCAAAAATAACACATTTATAAGGACATGTAGCTGCTCTGATGTTTAGTTTCATAGTGTCTTCGTAAATTGTAATCCTTCTTCACGGCAACACTTTACTTGCACATTAAACAGATAAATTTCCCTTCTTGTTAAATGCCATTGATACACCCAGTGTTTCCTGCTTTTGCGTCCAATGTCTAGCTGGGTGAAAATAGTAGCCAGCCTAGATCCCGCCCATCCAAGGGGTGTCCGGAGGTATGCCCCCCCAGGAGATTTTTTTAAGTTTTTAAAGTGAAATGCATGAATCTGGTGCACTTTGAGAGGGAAATTAAGAGGCTAAAGCTGAATAATTTTGTATGAAAAAATGGAGACATTGTGTCAGATGAATTAGAAGCTATTGGAGAAGGACACATGGATTTTCCATTATAATATTAATTTAAAATAAAATATTATGCAGGGTCCTCTGGGATGGGCTTGGTGCTCTTTTTTCTTTTATGGGACATATTTCTCTGTAATATAAAGAGTGCATTTAAATTATTTAAAAATTAAAAGGGCCATATTACATTATATTTTTTAAATGTGCCACGGGCCAATCAATCAGTTTTGACACCCCTGCACTAGTGGGTTAACTAAGAAATGCAAAAAAAAGCGCCATATTACATTATATTTTTAAAATCGGTGGCCCGCGGGCCATAGTTTGGACGCCCCTGGCCTAGAATAACGCTGGATAAAAAAAATGTTTTCCTCAAAATTCTACACTCCATAATTACAACTTTATAAAAAGTTTGTTTGAGATTTTTTCAAATTTATAAAAAATAGAAAAATTAAATATAATTTGTACATATTGTATACACAGACTTTGCTCAATACTTTGCTATGGCACAAGTGATGAGCGGTGCCTGGTTTTCCCTCCAAACATAACTATTGGCAATCACACCAGAGAGTTCGATCTTTGTCTCATAGGACCAGAATATTTTGTTTATCATGGTCTGAGAGTCTTTCAGGTGCCTTTTGGCAAACTCCAGGCTGGGGCTTCCGTCTGGCCACTCTACCATACAGGCCTGATTGTTGGAGTGATGCAGCGCTGGTCGTCCTTCTGGAAGGTTCTCCTCTCTCCACAGAGGAACCTTGGAGCTCTGCCAGAGTGACCATTGGGTTATTGGCCACCTCCCTAACAAAAGCCCTTCTCCCCCGATCACTCAGTGATCTGTGCCTTTCCAAATCATGTCCAACAACTCAATTTACCACAGGTGGACTCCAATTCAGATGTTGACACATCTGAAGGATGATCAGTGGAAACAGAATAGACCTGAGCTCAATTTTGAGAAATCTCAAACAAACTTTTTTTAGGTTGTCATTATGGGGTACAACAGTATGTGTAGAATTGAGGGGAAAAAATAATTTAAGCCAGCGTTATGTCAGGCTAACATAACGAAATGTGGAAAAAGTGAAGCGCTGTGAATATATTCCGTATGTATATCAGCATACATGGCACCAAGTGTATGTTAAGTTTAATTCCAATTTTGAATTTAGAAACTAAATGACTGACATCTTAACCATGGTGCAGTTAGGTGTGTGTGTGGGTTTAGAATTATGAGTGTACGCACACGCACACACACACACACGCACACACACACACACACACACACACACACACACACACACACACACACACACACACACACACACACACACACACACACTCAGGTAAATGTTCTCATTAGTTTTCTGTACAACACTATCAGTGAACTGTCTCCAATGGGGAGCAGTGTTTGTGTGTGCGTGTGTACATGCATATATAGGATAATGAGCTGATAGCGCTTTCAAAGTGTGAGGCTGTGTGCTGAAAGTCAAGGTGCTAACAAACACTCTTGACAACACTCTCAATCACCTTCTACCCCCAGTGTTGAGGGCAGCAGATAGAGCACAATTATGTTGATATTATTCTCGAGCTGCCACTCATACACTCTTAATAGTATAAAATGCATTGAAATGCAGGCCAAGTGAAAATTCATGCCAACGTAAAACCATCCCATTTGAGCGAAATAAACATTTGACAGGGGCATCATTTTGTATCCATTTTATGAGCAAAATTGACTGAATGTATCGTACATTTGATTACATTTTCCTAGAAGGAGACATCATGATCGAAGGAATGTTGCATAGGCATTTTCTGGGTACTTTTGCTTCTTGCAGCATATGAAGCTTTCACTCAATTTAACCTTTATGCAGCTCGTGAAAAAAATAAGCTTTATGCCAAGAGATTCTCCCTTCCTGTTCCTGCAGCCATATACCCAGAACTACTGAGATTAAAAACATACTTTTTTATCAGTGTGACTCGTACCCTGACTGTCATTGAACTCTGTGCTTGTTATTCCCATCATATGTAATGCATGTAGAAAGGCTCGCCTCCTCAGCCTACACTACACAGCCTACATTATGTGAAAATTGCCCTTCTGCTTTTGTGTTGGAGGAAAACAGCGTATAAGTATGTGAGAGTAAATTCTAGGGGATTTAATACATTTGGCGCCCTAGGCCAGGATTAAAGCAAGCAGTGGAGAAATCGGAAGTGACAGATGGAGCCGCCTTTTGTGTATCAGCTGTGTGTTGTGGGGTTGTTTGTGTTGGCTCCTCTCTGAACTATATAAACATACTGTATGTATGTATCATGTCCGTATGTTTATATATGTTCAATTAGGGGAGAAATAGGAGGGAGCAAGATTAAGGGAGTAAGAACAACATTCAAAGTGCTTTACAGAGGCTTTAAATACATCAATATAAGACAATAAAAATTGCATTTAAGAATTAGTAAAAACAAAGAAAATACATCATGATTCAAGATTAGCTTACATTAGACTTCATGTTGGCTGATCACATCCCTGTCTGTTCGGACTGAAGTCTCTTTTGCCAAATTTGAGAGTAGATGAGAGTTAGCAATGAATCACCAGTTGACACAATATTCAAGTAGGTGTGTCCCAGACACTTAACTCTTTGTGTGTCCCTGACACTTAAATATTAAATATGTAAGTGAAATATGTATTATCTATGTTGTAGTGTGTCCCAGACTCTTAAATAATGTTATCTATTTTATCCAACTAACATTGCACTTGATTAATGTGTCATTAATATGCACTTCAGCTCTTTCTCAAGTGTTTGAAAATGAGGCCTTTTTTTTGCACTTTGTGTGTCCCAGAGACTTAACTCTTTGTGTGTCCCAGACACTTTAATAGTTTACTTGATTAATGTGTCCAACAGCATTAATAGCATATCAGCTCTTTAGCAAGTTTTTCAAATTAGACCTTTTTCCATATCTTACTTGCGACATTGTGTCTTCATCTATTGAGTAGGATTACTGTGCGCAATTTATCAGTTTATTAGTACAAAACAAACAAATAAAAAATAACCTGTATCCCTGCTTGGAGCAGCAGGGAGACACAGAAGGTCTTGTCACAGAGTAGGTGGGCGTGCACTGCAATTATTCATCAACTGTTGGCTCTAAAAGCACGTGCGAACCAAAACAAACCGTCTGTCCATGCCCATGGTCCGTGCCAGTATCATTTCCTGCATTGAAAATTGCATCTTTTCACATGAGCACAGACGATATGGATGAGGATACTTTAAAAAGTGTTTTGGCTGACTGGAATGAACCAGCAGGGTATTCAGTTGTGCCAGAGAAGCCTACACTGCTGAAGAAATTCAGCAAGGAAATACAGTAGCCTATGCTGCAGCTGTTTTAGCCTTGGTTAGGGTTAGCCTTGTAAGACAATACAACTGGACCACCATTAGAAACCGAGGGGCATTTTCAATATCCCAAAAAATATTTGGAAAAGACACTATACCAGCAAGACTGGGAGGGCAGATGATCATTGAGTGAGTAACATTATTTTTTTCTAGCATGTTGTAATGTTATCTTTGTCAAATTGTGTTGTCTGAGCCATTGCACTGATGTTGCTTCGTAGCATGTCTATAGCACTTTTCAGAAGAACCCTTTACAACAGGTCAAATAAAATGACCAGTCTTTTGTTCTTACATTGGCTGCTATTGTTACATTATAGCTTTGTGGAGAATAACCACTTGTTTTGTGTTTTACTTTCTTTATACAAAATTGACATGTCGCACGTCGGTTCTTTATTGAGTGGGTGCTCCAAAGGGGAGAGACTTGGCAAAGGGACCGCATCGTCTTACCTGATTGTGTCATACAGCGCATCAGAGCCAAATATCCTTCTCCAAATGGTCACTACAGGGGACAGGCTGAAGAAGACGCTACGTAGAAGCTATGGATGAGCTATGATCAAATATTTTGACCTGTAAATACTGCTGCTAACTATGGACACTGATTGAGATGTAATCATGTGAAAATGTGTTAATTCGCCTTGACTGTATTTATAAATAAAAATAATGTTGTATAAACATGATTGTTTTTTGTCATTGCATAGGTAACCATTTTAATACATAGGTTTGACTTATCAACTAAAAGTGAAATAGTTTCAGAGAATCAAACACTTTATAAGGCATAGATAGAGTTTAATATAACAAGCAAGTAAAACTATGTGCATTATTCTACACACAACTGTAAAGTATGTACATATACAAATGTGAAAAAGAACATTTTCAAAAGCTTTGAGTTTCCAGTGTGTTGGGAAAAACAATTGGAGCATAATGCTTCCTTCATCAAGTTACTGTTGAAATATTGAGTGATGTTTAGCAGCAGCTTCTTCTGTAGTTGGTTTTGGACATGTTGTGAGGAGGGTAACAACAATAAAAATACGTGTTTGTTTATTCGGAAAATATGGAAGGCAAAAATAAAGAATGACTGGAGAAAAGTTTCAAAGTTCTCAGAGGATGTTTAATGAAGTGATATCACAGGACAGGTGATGCAGGCATGAAAATGTCTACTGATTGGTTGAATCTCGTTGTCAGGCAGCTTACGAAGTCCATCCTTTATCTTCTTCCTGGACGTCCTCTCGTTAAAAGTAACCCTATGCTCCTAGCCTTGGATATTACTTCTTATCTATAAAAGTTGAGATGAGTCAGACCTGTACCATTCACCAAATTCTCTTTTACGCACGAGCCTTCTCTCCCTTCTCCACTCCCTGTTCTGTACTGAGATGAGAATATTATTAAAGTCACATTTTAATTGTATGATTATTATTTGATTATATAAAAAGTAAATGCACATATGATGGGGGCTATAACATCATTAAAATTGGAAATTAAAATCCTTACAAGGGCAGGCTGAGGAAGCTGTAGTGATGATGTCAGCACTTTGCAGGCAGCAGTAGGTTCTCGTCTTCATGTGATGACGAGTTCTACGAGGGATGCTCTGAAGTGGTGCGTGTGGGATGTAAACAGTCTTCACAACCGATTGCGTGGTCCTCGGACAATACACCATCTTCCTTTGGACCTCACCTGAAATGACAAATTATGATTGTATCACAAGGCCAGCAATGAAGAGATGAACGGCTACGTCAGCCCCGCGTCATCAGTTTAAATCCGAAATCATTGTGTTCCTTGCCAATACGGGTCAATTTTTTGGGGGCTTTTTTCATTTGACTACTAATATACTCGGCCCGGATATACCATTCACATGAAAAGGGGCGAATTTTCCCTTAAGTGCCAAATTCAAACACGGTGAAGGACCCCCTGCACCCCTATGGCTGATCAAGGTGTTACCAAATGATCTCTCTAGTAACTCAGTTGCTGTATAGAGATCCCAAGTGTTGCGCAACAAAGGATTTTGCCCGTCCGTCCATTTTCTGTGGTGCGGCACAGACCATTTTGATTCGACCACTTTCGCTAAGGAACACGTGTTTAGAGCTGCTTGGAAGTGTGCTCTCAAGAAAGACTTTTTGGCATATACCTGGGCAGATGTTTTAGATCTTATACCTTTAAAGTGATCACTGAATGCTGTGTTATTTTGAGCTTGTTTTTATTTGCTGTGTGTTTTTATTTCCCCTGTTGCTCCTACACGGAGATTCTGCTGTGTTTGCTTGGTGACAAATCCGCTCAAGCGAGCGACGCAGTGTGGTTACTTTGGCTGTGTACTTTCTCTCTCTGTTCTTTCTACGCGCTCAAGCGCAGCTGTCTACGGAGCCCCGCAAGGGACATGGAGAAAAAAATTAATTGGTTTAAAAAAAAAAAGGATATTCTTTTGCAAGATCTCGCAAAAACTTTGGTTATATCGCAAAAGTCTTTGCGAGATATCGCAAACCAACTTCCGTTTCTGCAACCTGGTCGACAGTGCCCTGGCACTCAGGATAGTACCCCTGACAGCCGCAGTGCAATCCCTCAGATGCGGGTCGGGCCCTGCAGTGGCCAAGCCCAGAGCTGAAGGGTACAGGGGTCGGAATGCCATATCTGACCCCCCAGCTGTGACAGGAGATCCCTGCTGTCGGGGAGGCGCCATGGCGAGCTGCAGCAGAGCCTGAGCAGCAGAGGATAGCAGAGCCTACTCGGCCAAAAGGGGGCCACCAGAAGGAGCTGGTGGCCCTACAAAAGGACCCTCTGGAGTGCCGGTAGAACCAGAGGCAATGGTGGATACGCATAAAGAGGCCTGTCCGGCCAATCGTGCGCCAGCGCGTCCTGCCCTAAAGGGCTGGACGCTTCTGCCCAGGAGAACCAGAGGGGGCAATGCGTCGACTCCTCAGAGGCCAAAAGGTCTACCTCTGCCCTGCCGACGGCCCCACGACTCCACCACCTCGGGGTGAAGTTGGCATTCCCCCGTTGGAGGCTTCCGACGGGAGAGGAAGTCCGCAGCCCGATTCTTGACCCCTGGCAAATAATCTACCCGTAGGCTGGCCAGACGGGCAGAAGCCCAAGTCAACAGGTTCTGGGATACCCGGAGAAACCGTGCGACCTGGAGCCCCCCTGGTGGTTCACCTGGGAAACCGTGGCCATGTTGTTCGACCGGACTAGGACATGACGGCCTGCCAAATGGGGCAAAAAACTGGCCAGTGCCAGCTGCACAGCCCGGAGCTCGAGTACATTGATGTGTTGTGTAATGTCTCGGCCAGACCACCGTCCCTGCACAGTCCTGCCCTGCCACACTGCGCCCCATCCCGAGAGGCAGGCGTCCGTTGTTATCAGTTCCCGGTGCACCGGAATTGTGCCCATGGGCACGCCTGCCGCCAGATACGCTCTCTCTCTCCATGGAGCCAGAGAGATGAGACACTGCCGGGTCACCTTGACCCCCCCTCTGCCTGTGCCACCTGGCATCTAGGTAAGCCCAGAGGCACTACAGCTGAAGCAGCTGCCAGCTTGCCCACAAGCTGAAGGAATTAAAAGGCAGCCTCCTGCCGGCCCTGAAGAGGGGAAGGAGGCGGAGGATGTCGTTCACGCGCCGAGGTGAAAGGTAGGCCTTCATGGCGACCGAGTTTAAGACCAACCCCAGATAGGTAACCCGCTGGCAAGGGTCCAGGAAACTCTTTAATCGGTTCACCGTCAAGCCCAGCAGGGCGACGTGCGACAGCAGGCGGGCCGTATCCTGGGCCTGGACCTTCATGCCCTGCGCCTGCAGGGGTGCAAGGACTGCCGCCACAACTCTGGTGAAAACCCTTGGGGAGAGGGAAAGCACCCTGAACTGGAAATGCCGGCTCTGATAGGCAAACCTCAGGAACTGCCTTTGGTGTGACGCAACGGGCACATGGAAATAGGCATCCTTTAGGTCTATAGTCATGAAATCAAATCAAAATCAAATCAGTTTTATTTGTATAGCACAAAATCACAAATACATTTGTCTCAGTGGGCTTTACATTTCATACAATATGATATATGATACAATATGACACCCTGCCCTTACATCCTTAGCTCGGCTGAGAAAAAAACTCCCAGTAAAAACCCTTTACCGGGAATTTAAAAAAAAATTTAATAAATCTCAGGGGGAGCCGACAGAGTAAGGGATCCCTCTCCCAGGACGGACATACTGCAATAGATGTCATAAGTAGAGAAAATCACAAAGGAATTTGATCATTGACCAGGTTATTACATGGTAATACTAAGTAAAGTGCGAATAGTGTGGATGCAGGAAGACTTCAGATGCTGCCGGAGGATCCACACCGTCTCGTCTCCACCAGGGAAAACTAAGGATTCCATCGCCGGGATTACATCCCACGTCTTCAGGTGGCGTCCTTAACCACTGCAACATCTTTCGCGTTGATGGTCCATTCTCAGATGTTACCGGAGGGGGGACCAGATCCACACCGTCTCGTCACGACCAGGGAAAACTGGAAGAGGACAGACAGGCAACCAGTGAGCAAAGCAAAAATGAATTTAAAGATTTAACAAGCAAGCGAGTAGAAAGAGTACTATCCTGATGGACGGTGAATCAGTGCTGATGTGAGGCAATAGCAGGCGGGGAACATCCATTCCTAGGACAGCTGATTCCGCACAGAACTCGGAGTCAGTCGAGTAGCATGGAGAGTGCTTGGTAGACAGAGGGAGAGAACCCCCGGGGCAACGCTCAGCCAATCATGGAAGATAGACAGAGGAGAACAAATGTCAGAGAAATGGTATCAGTTATGCAATTAGCGTCGGCAGGACAATTTTTCAGTGGGAGAACAACCGGTACTCAGGCCCAGACAAACCGAGACCAAGGCAGCTCCTCAGGCTGTTAATAATAACGCTATAACAATGTTAAACAATATGAACACAATTAACATTAAATTACATTGATTTACACTCTACCGTTCCCCACCGACACACAATCGGCGCCAGCCCCCCAGCACCCCGCCCCCAGAGAGCACGCCCCAGTGCGGCAATAGTCCCGAAGAGGACCGGGGCCATATATAGAGAATAGAGTATAGAATAGGGAAATAGCCAAATGCACCACTGCCACGAGGAGCAACCACAGCCGAAACCCCTGGAGGGGCGGCCCATACAGCCCACTCGGGCCCGCCGGACCGGCCATGCCCAGCCCATGAGGCAAGGCCAGAGGCGCCAAGCACAAAGGGCGCAACGCATCCGCCGCCACCATCGGCACACCCAGAGCTAGGACCGGCCGGAGGAGCACCGACGCCGGGCAGCGAAACACAGACACCAACAGCGACGCCACCGAGCGGACCGCCAGGCAGGGATAAATGATTAACCACTCCCCCCTGGCAACCACCCTCAGGGTGTCCGCCGAGGTGAGCATGTGGAATGGTAAAACTTTTAAAAACGTGTTGAGGTCCCTTAGGTCCAGAATGGGCCGGAATCCGCCGTCTTTCTTGGGTACCAGAAAGTACCCCGAGAAACCCCCCCCCCCCTCCCTCCCGGGTTGTAACTGAGGGTCCACTGGCTCGATCGCACCCTTGGCCAGGAGGGCGGATAGCTCCTTGGCCAGAGCTGAGGCCTTCGCCGGATCGCGGACGACTGTCATCTTGACCCGGCCATAAGCCTGGGGCCGGCGACGGAACTGTAATTCGTACCCCCGGGTCAAGGTGGAAACCACCCAGGGGTCTACACTGTGTGCAAAATTTTTAGGCAAGATGTATTTTTGAGGATTAATTTTATTATTGAACAACTACAGTGCTCTCAGTCAATCCAAAATGTTAAAGAACCTAAACCTGAATGTTTACGAAAGTAAAAGTGAGGTTTTGTCTTCCTTACGAGAATATATATACATTTTGCTATTATTAGGCAACTATTAGTATGCAGAATTATTCTGCAACTAAATTAAAAAACTAAAACATTTCCATCTCACTTGTTTATTTTCATCTGTTAAAGTGAAGATAATAAAACAACTCAAAATTTTCAAATACAAATTTCCGACATGTCAACAAAAAAAAAAATCAGTGACCAATATAGCAACCCTTCTTTTCAATAACTGTCACAAGCTGTTACGGCTGGACAGGGAGTACACAGGCGCGGAGACAGTACCAGTTTAAGAAGATGTATTTAACAAGAATCAGCTGGAGGCTTGGGCCGGGATCCAGGGAAAATCCAACTGTCCTTGGGGGGGGGGGGGATGTCCAGGGGGAGAGCAATGGAGAATGTCCAGGGACTTGAGCGAGAGCAGACCAGAGCAGGCGGGCAGAGGAGTCCAGGAGGAAGTGCTCGCTGGTGCAGGTTGGAGCCGGTGGGGGAACAAGAATGAGCACGAGGCAAAAATGCAAACGGAGCTGCAAACAGGTAGGTAATGAGTGTTAGATCTGGATGTTCGAGGCTCCCTCCCCACTAAAGAGGTTTGCCGAAGCCGCCAGCGACAGGACATCATCCATGCCAGGCGCGTCCCCCACGGAAGGGTCAGGGTGGTCGCCAGCTACCGCCCCAGGTTGCAGGGTCAGGAGGAGCTCCTGTATTCTCACCATGTCGGACGATAAGCGATCCACCTTGGATGCTATAGTTCGTTCTTAGCCCTTTTCCTGGGGGAGGGGGGGACACTGCTCCACCCCAACGCCAAGAACGGCCGGTCTGAGCCGATGGAAGTGGTGTCATTGAGGGAAGGTCAATGGCCGTCGGACGCTTCACCGCTGCAAGTCTAGCCACCCTGAGTGCCAAGGGCATGGAGCCGCAGTTCATACAGGCCCTCTCAGTAATGCCCTAGGCAAGTAAGGCAAACGCTCAAAGCCGAGACACGAGGGGCAGCGATCATGGCCATCGTCATCGTAAGTGACTGAAAAGAGATACACAGCAGTGTTACCAGGAGAGGACTTTGAGAGCGCTGCCTTCACTGGAAAGTGGCTGAAAAGAGATACACTGAACGAAAAACCCCTTTCTCTTTCTCTCTTTTTTTTCTCTTTTTTTACAAAAACAAAAAGAGTTACTAAATTAATGTGGTAACTTAGAACAGCCAAGCTGCTTCCATTAACAAACCGGGGAGCTATAAATAATAGCTACAAGGGCTGGAAGGGAGCGGGTATGCTAAGCGCTCTACAGTGTTACCAGTAGGTGACTGAAATAGTTACACAGCAGTGTTGCCGGGAGTGGACGCGAGACGCTGCCTTCACCGGTAAGGGACTGAACCGAAATACACAGCGGCGTTACTGGGAGAGGACGCGAACCGCAACCTTCACCAGCAAGCTTCCAACACAAAACACACGGCAGTATTACCGGGAGAGGACGCGAGAGCGCTGCCTTCATCTGTAATATACCCTTTTTCCTTTTTTTTCTTTTTCCAAAATAAAAAGTTTACCAGACAAAAAATGTGGCAATTCAGAAAACAGCCGCTCGGCTGTTTTCTGAATTGCCACATTTTTTTTCTATTCAAAACAAAGGAAGCTATACTTTAGCGGCTACACACAGAGGGGGAAAGCCAATTAAGCTGACCCACCATCAAAGTAGCGGCAATAGCTCCTTCCGCGCTTCACAGCCCCTGGAGGACGAGCTCACCCGTTTACTCCGACCTTGGTCGTGAGGCTGCACAACGTCCGAAGCACGATCCTTTAAAAAAAAAGCAAACAATTATCCGCATGCGGTACTACTGCGTCTGCGAGAAGGTGAAAGGAACAGATCCTCTGTAGACATCGGGCTATACGAGGGTCACAGGTGACTTTGTTGATATAGGTACTCGAACTGCGCATGCGCTAGATGGATATATCCAGTGCTTAATGCACCGCCTCTGGCGGTCACTAAGGATGAAATAGAACTCTAATGCACCAGTTGAACCCTCTATGAACAACATATGGTCCATGTAAATCTAAATCAGCAGCAGTAAATAACAATATATAAGTTCCATATTTAAGATGGGCTTCCCTTGAAGCAAAATGCAAAATATCTGGCCGTTGTTTACAATGAAACCCCACTGTTTATGCCAAAAAAAAAAGAAAAATCAGCTGTTAATGGCACACAAATCCCTGATTACATATTTGATTACAGTTCATGATTTCATGACCATGTGTCTTCACAAGGAAAACAAAACAAATATGAATCACTGCATTACAGAGCAGTAGAACTGTGCATTCATGAATAATCAAGAAAACACACAACTACATTGCCATGTTCAGATTCTCTCAATGCAATCTAAAACTCAAAGCTATAAAATAGGCCTTGCTAGGGCCTGGCAACACTAACACTTGTCGTGCACATTGTAGTGGTCCCTCTAGAGTCTCTGAGAGGGATGCTGCTGAATGGATTGTACTTATTTTTTCCTTAGCTGAGAAAGGGCTCATCAAAAGCCTTTTGACAGGCTTGCTGTTGAGATGGGTGAAAGGAGCAGACTTAAGTGACCTTTTCACTTACTTTTTTCAGAAATGTGGCCAAGCTGTACAGATTGCCTTTACACTTGACTGAGAAACAATAATCACGACGAAGTCCTGGCCATCAAATGGCCATCCCACTGTGTTATTTTTTTTGCATGAAAATGTATCCATACATTGTTTATCCAGATAGGATATCCAGATACAGATGCATGGTAAAGCAAATGTGCAACTGATCAACAATCAACTCTTATTTCCAGGTCAAGACTTTTCTTGCAGCTTATCGATAGTTTGAACAGTCTCTGGTCACATGGAAAACATGTCAACTCAAAATGACAGCGTCCAACAAACACCTGAAGCCTTCAGTATTTCACAGTTTAAATTCCAATGGGGATTACAGAGGAACCTTCAGACTATTACAGAGATACATAATAAGTGACCAGTAACTTGAAGGCTGTCTGTATAGGATGCATTCAAGCTAACTTTTTCTCATCTTACATAGTTCAATGTTATTCAACAAAAGCCGTGCAAAAAAGGGTGCATAACAACCTGTGTATTATTAAACCTAAACTTACCCTAGTCTTTTTAAGCTTGAAATCTATTTTCTTATAATATGTAATTCAACCATAGTTGCTAGAGTGATTGTGTATGGGGTTCATTACACTGCCAAAACTGACACCTACACAGCTGAATCATGTGTAGACACTAACAGAGGACAGGGGATGCTTCAATGCTGCTTTCATCCTGCAGCCCATCGAAACAACAGTGTATCAGTTACTAAGAGAGTAAGAGTTATGTTAAAGGAATAGTTCACTATGTTTGAAGTGGGGTTGTATGAAGTACTTATGCATAGTTAGTCTGCTAGCTGATGGAGATGGCAGTCAGCATATTTTAAGGAGTTTGGGGGGGACGTCACTATAGCAGAAATATTGATTGTACTGTTGCAGTGGGGGCCAGTCGGAAAAAAAAAGTTTTTCACCATATATTTGATATAGTATGAATGCTAGAAAATATATATCAGTTAATTTGGACACTAAATTAGGGGGGCGCTTGTGGTTTAGTGGTTGGTTTAGTGGCAAATCAGCAGTGAAAGTCTTCCTAAATTCAGCAAACAATTGAACATGTAGTTTTTAGGTAAGTTGGGTTGGGTCAGTGGCGGACTCAGACTGTTTGAAGGGCAGGGGCGAAAAAATAAAAAGGGCACCATGTGGACACACAATGGCGTTTGTAACTCGATGGTGTTTTGTTCCCCCAACGGAGCCTTAAAGGCAGCGCTGCCTGGAAGGCCCCGTTCGGGGCACCTGTTACATCTCCATGTAGCACTTACTTGTGGCACTTTGTAGTTTGGTTTATTTGCAGCTATAGTACTGACGTGATTCTTGTTGTTCTGAGTTTGTACCTTCATTGTTGAATGCACTTAATGGAAGTTGCTTTGGATAAAAGCGTCAGCTAAATAGAATGTAATGTAACGAAACACCAAAAAAACTGTTGGGCTCATACAATTAAACGGGGGTCTGAGGGTCCCCCTCAGATTTTTTTTTGCTTCAAAGACACTGTTTCCCCTAATTCTAGCGACATCATTGTTCACATCATTGTGCACTTTCACATTTTAACCTAAGAAGGGAGGATGCCTTGCTGCTTTCATCATTATTAACATTTAAGTACATTAGACTGGAGAAAAAATAATGTGCCACAACCATACAGTCTTTGACCGCTGACAGCCAGCTACGGAAATATTGAAGGAAGTTTTCCTTCATGTTGAGGTGATAGCTGACTATTATCGTCTCTCTTGCATGAAATGACCTACACTTGAATGAGGACCGGATCTTGACATTCAAAAAATGTATATACATTTTAAATGGATTATGCAAAAAAAAAAAAAATAACTTGGCATCTAATTGCGCTTTTCCACTATGGGTACGGACAGACATACTCTTAATCCGCTTTTTGCTTTGTTATCCAGTAGAGATTTAAATACCACTCGATGTAGCTGCTTGTCATAGCGACGCCACATGAAAGCAACGCCTCTTTCGCATTCCCCGTTCGTCGGCTACCAAAGAGAGGAACGTCTGCACCTCATTAGAGTACCGCAACATATCTTTTCGGTTTGCCGTATTCTTGCTCCAGAGGGCTCATCATCATCATTTAGGCCTATTGTATGGAGGCGCAACCTAGGGCACTCAATAATTTTTGTTCACATGTAAAGGGCAGCCAATAAGGCACTTTCTCTCATTTTCACCACCATAGAGGGCACTTTAGCAACACTTTTTCAACCATGGGGGCACCAGATGGGGAGAAGGGCACTAGAAGGGCACTAGAAGGACCAGAAGGGCACTATCAGGGCACTAGAAGGACCAGACGGGCAGAAGGGCACTAGAACAGCCAGACGGGCAGAAGGGCACTAGAAGGGCACTATCAGGGTACTAGAAGGGCACTAGAAGGGCAGAAGAGGACTAGAAGGGCACTCATTAAGGCACGTCATCGAATTTTCTTGTTCTAGAGGGCACATCATCATCATTTATTGTATGAAGGGGCATCCTAGAGGGCACCCAATCATGTTTTGCACGTGAAAAGGGCAGCAAATGAGGCATTTCCTCTCGTTTTCAGGGCACTTTAGCGCGCTTTTTCAACCATTGAGCCACGAGGGGGGGCGGACGCCCTGAGTCCGCCACTGGGTTGGGTAACACTTTAGTTTGATAGTCCACTCCTGCTACAGCGATGTCACCCATTTGTTTTTAATAACTGCGCTGACCACCATCTCCACAAGGTAACAGACAAACTATGTATACCTCATTCAAGCCCACTTCATATATACTGATATTTCCCTTTAATGGTCCTCATAGGTTGACTGCATCGTGGTGTGCTAACGTGGTGGAGTGCTAACTTAATTCATTTTGATGATGTCAAATGGGTCTGCTGCAAGTTGTTTTAAAACACTAAAGAATAATTTGTCATTCATCCTAACATCCAAGGAATTCAAGTTGCAAATTTACCAGGTTGCCATGCAGTTAAATAACTTTTCTCAACCAATACAGAAACTGATGTATCAACAATCTGTAATATGTGAATATTAAGCTCAAAACACTGTCAGTTTGATAATGACTGATGTTAAGTAGATTAAAGAGAAAATAAATATCAATGGTGCTTGTGTAAAGCTGGTAAATCACACTGGAGAAAAAATCGAAACAGGAAGTTGTCCAACATCTTTCTGCTGTTTTCCCTGTTTTACACTTTCAACATCCCAAATCTGCTTTCCCTTCAGATCTAGTCTGGATTTAACATGACAAACAGCTGTTCTTCTTCTGTGGGAGGGAGGGATAATCTGTTCATCTCACACAGAGGCGAGAAAGGACAGACAGATTGATCTTAACAAAGCTGATGGGATGCTCTCTAGTTTTGACCAAGGCAACGGAAGCAGTGCAGTGTGGGAATGGATTCAAATGAGGCATTTTAATGCACTGGGAGGCAGACGTATGGAGGAGGGAGAGAGATAGATTGAGGAAAGAGCGGAGAGATAAATGGTAGTAGAAGAGACACAGAGAGAGATCGAGGGAATGTAGAATGAAGGGGAAGAGAAAGAGAGATGGATTGAGAGAACGAGGGAGTGCAAAGGGGGCACAGACAGATTGATAAAGGGAAAGGGAGAGATAAATTGATCTTGAGGAAGGAATTTACCCCTGGGAGGGGAGAGTTGCTAGAAAACCATTGGTTTTCTAACAGGAAGAGGTATGTCTGTGCTTTGTAAAGGGTAAGACCCATATGACTTTTGTAGGTCGAACTGTATGTTTGATTCTGAATCCACATGCATCACTAAAAAAATACAGTGCCATGGGTTTGGTTGCCATGGTTTGTCTGTTTGACATACAGTATGTTCCCATGTTCTTACATGCGACTCAGAGGGCAACTGGCATCTGTAATAGATCCACTCCAGCTGTGAATGTTAATCAGGTAGAAACCAAACATTTGTGACATGTTTACAGAACATCCTTTACTGTATCATGTGTTATTTCTACAAAACATAAGTACATGTTCTGATCATAACCGAGCTTGCTGAATACTGAATTAACATACAGGATAGTGTGTATACAGGAGCATACAAACTTCAAACCATCAACAGAAAAACACCGGAGCAAGATGACTGAAAGCTGATCTGCTGTGATGAGACTCGGAACCTACTTTATAAATGAGCCCACACTGTTTGGAATCCGACAAAAACTCTCCACTGCTGAGGAAGTGGGTCTCTTTAGTCTCTTGTTTTTTTGGACAACACAGTAACAGTTGTAAGAGCCATAATGGCTGACAATCTGTTATAGGGCCATGAAAAACAAGACATATAAATCATTTTTCAACATAAAAAAGAATTACTGGAAGACATTAAGAGGATCTCTGTTTAAAATAGAATGATATGTAATGATGAATGTGTGTTCGAATTGTGTGTTAATGTTTGTGTGTGTGTGTGCGTGGTAGCATGCATGTGCATGCTTGTCCTCAAGCAAAGTATACTGTGTTCTACACTATTGTAACATGCTGTAGACATGGGTTAAAGTGTGTGTCTGAGTGAGTGTGTGTGTGTGTGTGTGAGTGTGTGCTGTGTGTGTCCGTGCGTGCGTGCATATGTGTGTGTGTGAAAAAGATCAGAGAGCAGAGACTAGAGGCAGAGCGTACCATGAAAAGCCTCATTAAGAGGGAATCTCTCCACTGTCCTGTCGACTCCACCACTGCCAGACTTCTCTAATTACGCTCTCTAAGTGCCGTTTCGTGCAATCAATCAGCCCCACCACTCTTTGCATATGCAAATATGACAGACCTGATCATTAACTTTTATATCTCACACACTCTAATTGTTATTGTAAAAAACTGCAGCATGTAGCCAAGGGTGAACACACTCAGTCCTCCGGCTGCCTGCCTCTCTCTCTCTCTCTCTCTCTCTCTCTCTCTCTCTCTCTCTCTCTCTCTCTCTCTCTCTCTCTCTCTCTCTCTCTCTCTCTCTCTCTCTCTCTCTCTCTCTCTCTCTCTCTCAGTCTATCACCGACTGTCAGCTCTCATTCACCCTCATGTTGTATGAGGTTCTGTCGCTCCAAACGGAGTCATGCGGTTGAATGTCATGGCAGTATAATCAGCTAACAAATGCCTCCGCTTGACATTGTTTCATCAGAGCGGAAGGGAGAAAAATAATAGAGCAGCACTTCCTGGTGAGGGCTAATTGGCCAAATGGAGTCACTTAGGCAGAACAACGGTCCCATCACAGCAATGATGATGATGGTCCCATAGAAACAAGCGCACTGGACTAAATATATATCTCCCCCAAATCACTGGTAATGCTTTTTGATCTTCAGGGGGAAATCTAATGAAAAGGCAGAAATATATTAAGAGTTTTGAGGACTGCAATGTGATTGTCCTTGAGGAAAGGCGGGTAATTGCTTTATTTAAGCAGTGAATCCTCCTGTCCTGCTTTAAAAGCAACACAGCAGCACATTTGACCCCAAATCATGTTAAGATATACAGTATCTAATAAGCCATTAGTGGTCCGATTTGCAGCTAAGGAGGCTTTCACACCTACCTTGTTTTAGTCCAAACTGTCTGACTTTTCTGTTTTTTTGCCCATATTAACTGTTTAGTTTGCAGAACAACAACTGCATCTGCTATCCATGGCCAAATCTACAACAGCAGTAAAGGCTACACTGATCTGAAATTTCACTGAAGAGTGTTGCTCCTCACTTTTCGATATTTGAAATATATATTTATTGGTCTCTTGGGGTCCTATGTGTTAATAAGGTGGAATGTGCTTTACCGAACATAATTTATCATCGTGATTCATTGTGGTTACAATAATTAAATGAAAACACCAGGCTACTGTATAATACTCACACAATAAATATATGCTGCATGTACTGTATATGTGATTCTGTAATCCTATTTTATAACCTTTGGTTACTTAAACCAGTTTGTGGTGCAAACCATCATGTGAGAGATGGGAACATAATTGGAATGCTTTGTGTACAGTACAGTTAGTGTTCAGCCTTTGGGATTACACGTTTCATGTTTATATTGTGTGTAGCACAGGTGCTTGTACCTTTTATGAAGGTGAGCACCTTGGGACTATATGCCTACAACATGTGCGTCAGCTGCCCCTGATGCACATGTTGTAGGCATAGTAACCACGCTAGCTGAGCAGTTAACAGTAATTTGGTTACAACAACTTGCCCACTAGTCTAAAACTAGAGACTAATAGCAACACTTTTAACAGAGAATTTAAACAACGACTCAAATCAAATCAACAGTGCTCACACAAATAATTTACAACTGGTTTATTGTTTGATCATGCTGCCTTTGTTTTACTCTACGTAGCCTATGACTCATTATATTGCTGCTCTGTACTCTATTGTATTCTGCATTTTTACTCTTTTAATTATCTGTTTTTTATCAGTATTTGATCTTGTTTCTGTTTTGCTTAGTTTATTTTATTTTGTTGTTTTTAAAAAGCCTCCTGTGGACAGGTGTCGTAAACTAGCATGTATGCTAACACACTGTAAACAATGCATCTGGTTCGTCCAATGACATTGTCATGTCCATGTCCAAATAAAGTCTATTATACTATACTAATGCGGTTCGTCATCATCTTGCTTGTATTACTTTTCTTTTGCATTTATTCAATGGTTGATTTACCTTTTTATTGTATATCACCCTTTATTTTAGTTTTATACAGTCTCTCGGATTTGTCTGACTATTTTAAATGTGATTTGGACTTTCGAAAAGGCATTTTTAATTGCAACCTGGTCTGATTAAACTAGTGCTTCTCAAATGGTTTTTCTTTTCTTTTTTAAAGTGCTAGCAAGCGCAATGTGTGCTTATGTATGGTCATATCCGCGCGAAAGGCCGCGATTTGCAGTAGATAAATGTCCGCATGTGTCTCCAAGTGTCTCTGTAGGCTATTTAAAAATAAATCAAGCAAGTAGACTAATAATAACATTAATTAATTATTGATTATCGCATCACAGAAGGCCTATTGGCCTATAATAATAAAAAAAAACACCACCTTAACTATGTTTACAGTTTACATTTTTTTTTAATGAAATGCAAACCTCAGTGAATCTTTTGCTCTTGTTTCTCTGTCCTGAGATTCACACAGACTGAGCAGTCTTGTTTAAATGTTACAAATTGAGCTAATAAACTGAATTTAGAATTTTGTTTTGCTGCAGAAGTTATCTCAGCTATTTTTTGTTATCTAATTTGATAATAAGGTGATTGTATGCAGAATGCTCGTGCCAGAAACTCATACAGTGGTTTTGTACAGATAAATAAATAAATATTAGCAGGTTCTCAATAGCATTTCAATTTAGGGGGGGGCGCGAAAAAATGTCTGTCCCCTAGGGGGGGCATGACAGAAAATAATTGAGAACCACTGGATTAAACCAAGATGCATCTGTTATTGGTTGGGTCAGTGTTGATGGTGATGAGTCATCGACCAATTATCTGTTTAGAAGAAAATACTGAGAAAAGGTGGAAAAGTTAAGTCAACAGGATTCTAATGAGGCATCATATAAACAAACATGCCTTGACATGACTGCATTAGTTTAAATGCAAAATCGTTCATTATTTAGGAGACTGAATACTGCTTATACTTTAGAGTATACTAGTCCTTTCCCATGTCAATGTTGGGATGTGCGTGTGGTTAGAATTTTGTGAAGACCACAGGGAAATATTTTATAAGCAATCTTGTCCATGAACAACATATTAGAAATTGCATGTGGTTAGGAAAGGTAAATCAAGAGTAAAGTAGGTAGGGGAGAACGAGGTAAGTAGGCACACTTTTTACTCTAGTGAGAATTGCTCATCACCAAAACATCTTTCAATAGTCATTCCTACATTAAATTGAAGCTTAAGGTGTTGGCTTGAAATGTGTACCCCTCACTTTTTCTATCTTATTGTAATAAAGAAGAAATTAATCATCAAATACACCCTTACACATTGTGACAACCAACCCCATCAAGGGGTCGGTTGTCACACACTATGGGGTTGTTTGTCACAATGTTATCTTAATGGGAATAATCATAAAAAGAAGGAAAGAAAGTAGAACTAAATTTGAACATTTAATTGCATTAGCATTGACAAATAGGCCACATAACTTACTGTAGCCTTGGCAACTGGTCTAGTTTGGGATGCACTGGGTTGTTTTGATTTTGTTGCCCTTTTTTCTTTTGCATGCTAGCTGCCTTTTCCTGCTCTATTCTTTCCTTCTCTGGGGTGTCAGTGAGGATACAGCTTGACAATTTCTTTCATTATTGGGTTCCTTTTCTTCCCCATACAAATCAAGCTTTTTTTCAACATTTGCAATGACAAATCAGAGAAAATGGCTCCATCAGTCTCTGGCCAGGTATATACTGAAGGGCCATGTGAAATTTCACGTGACATTTTGTGTGATAGGTCGAACCGTTGAGGAGAAAAAGGAGGAATGACACACATACACACACATAGTTAGATTAGATAGATGTGACATAATCCTACGGATCACACAGAACACACACAGTATGCTTATTAAATTCAGAGCATATTTTGCACATTGTATTGTGTACTGTCCATTTGGATGGCCATTATGATCATGTTTGTTTGTTTTTATTAATATTGATTTATGGGGCATTTTGTAGGCTATGCCTTGATTACATATTGATAATATAGAGGTGACATGAGTGAAAGAGAGATACAGCAAAGGTCCCCACTGGACTAAGAAGAGCTCATATCATTGTTTAAGATTGTCCACTGAAATGAGGCCCTGATGTGTCCAGATTGAATCTTTATTAAATTCACATCGTTGATTACTACTCAAAAGGGGAAAAATCCAAATGGGTTGGTTGTCTATTTATTCAATAAATGCTGTGTGCATACACCGACTTCCAGCATATCGTTATTAAAATGTCCATTAACGTCTTTATCTGTCTTGCTTTGGCATATTTTCACATGTGAAGAATTGAAATAATGCATATACTAATTTTAAAATGGAAGACCAATTCCTCTAAAGATTATTCCGTTCATATAGAAGGTCAGGCTGCCTTGCTGCCTTCAAAGACTGTGTTCTCAAACCTCCAATAGCATCTCATTTGCATGGTGCTTTAATTCTGAGTTAGAATGTGACCAAGCATTCACTTTTATGTGTTTGGATTAATACATTCCTATTACAGTAGAAACAATTAAATCATAATGGCAAGGAAGGAAAGGGTATGTTGAAATACACTACTTGGTTATACATTGGAAATGTGGGATCCAGATTTTTACGGGCTTGATTTATACGGGATTCTAAAAGTCGAGAAATCTCGACCTACTGTGTTTTGCTTAGATTTGGAATATTATTTTTAAAATGTGTATCTTGTTAGTACAACACTTATCTACAAGTTATCGAATTGCTAGAGTGTCCCTTTAACACTCATGTGGGTTGATCTGGAAAGCACTGACAAGCTTTTGCAATTGTTGCCATGTGGATACTGATGATTTCTTGGTTGCACAAGTGTGGTACATGAAATCACCACAAAGTGCTACCGTCTTTTTCTATCCATGAATATGGATTCAAGGTGAACATGAAATACTTTACTCAGCCTTACTTCATACACAAGTTTATTCCTGCCCAATTATAATGCTTGCATAATGCCAGTTTCACATCACCTCTTCAGCATACATGTTTAGTTTTTGCCATCTGTTTCAGAATCAGGTTTCATCAACAAGAAATGTTGCCTCAGCATTTTGATGCATATAATAAATATTCAGTTGATAAGAAGTAAAATCAAGCCCTGCAAAGTCATTGAAAACAAAAGTATCGTCACCCTCTTAAAATAATGGCCTAAGTCACTTTTTGGCCAAAATGATTTTTTTGCTTAAATCATCTCCTCATGATGCTGGCCACCTCTGGTAAAATGGCCTAAATCCTCAGTTGAACAGATCATGGGATTTTACTTGACATAGGCCATTATACCATATTACCAGAATGTCAAGAGTGTGTTTTAGGCCATTTTATTTTGCCTAAGTCAAAATTTACTGTTAATTTTTTTTTTCAAGGACATTTCACAAGTGTGTAAAATGGCTTAAGTCACAAGTTAAACATTATTATAAAGGGTGTATTCCTAATATCTTACATAATTGACAGAAATTGTTATTACAATGTCAAGAGTCATCTTTTGACATAACCTGTTTGAGTGAAATTATTAATGAATATCATATATTCAATCTTTGGTTAAGTTTTTTGTGTTTCCTGAAAACACTGAAAAAATGACTTAGGCCATTATTTTAAGAGGGTGACGGTATTTATTTACAATAAAAATATATGTACAAAGATGTGGTGGGGTGTTGTATGCAGTAACAGCCATGATGATATATTATCACTAACGGTCTCCAGAAAACACACAGCTTTGCAAGTCCATTCAAGGCGGTCAAAAGCACATTTTAATATATTCTCATGTATGTTTTATTCTTAATTATTTCTACTAACAACCTAATATTTTTACTCATATCCTAAAATTATTTCCTCTAAATGTACTCAAAGGAATAATAATAATGTGCAAAATATAGAAGCACCCTACATTTGTGTAATGTGAAAATGTTAACTGATAAAATGTATTAGTAATTCCCACAAAATGTACTTTTTATTTAACAAGGCATGGCAGTGTATAGACAGGGCACATACGTTGAATAAAGACAATGCTATAGAACATGGATACTGAAGACAGAGAGGGAGATGTGCAGAGAGCCCTGATCCATCTGTAACCGGGTCAATTCAGCAGCCTAACTACACTTCCACTTAATACCCCTGCTGGCTGATCCTCAATAGAGCTGCTTGTAGAAATGATCCACTGGCCCGGCACCCTTGATATTTTGGTTCCTTTAGCTGGGGAATCCATACAATATTACTCCTGTGCCTGGCGATGGGTGAAGCGAGAGTGAGATAGTGGAATGCTTATGCACCCTAAGCAGCAGCACAGATTCAGTGGCAGCCTTGTGCACTTAAAACAGGAACAGACGGGGAAAATGAATCCCTTCGCTTCCATGCATTATTGAAAGGAAGAATAAACCTAAATGTATCTACTGAGTTTCTGTTATATTCTCCAATGTGAGAGGACAGGGAGTTTGGAATGATGATTCTCTCACTATATTAGTAGCCAGAGCAGTGTGTCCAGCTTTGAGTCCCCACATCCTGCCCAGAGAAATTGACAGGAAGGACAGTTCATTTTTATAGCTTTCCAGTCTGATGCTCTTAAGATCCTCTTAGGTTCCATTAGGTGCTACTGTTTAATATGATAACTGCATTCTTCTGATTATATTCTTCATTCCTGTTGATGATGGTCTTTAGAAACATGAATAAAAAAATTTAATCGACTCAAGAAAGTATAGGCTGCGTGCACCAGCTCACATATTAATATTAAAAGGTGTATTGGTTGTGAAATCATGCCAACAGGGGTGGCTAGAGCTGATTTTATGACTCGCTGCTGCACTTGCATTAGACTTGAAATCCCCCTGCGATAACTGAAAGGCAGGACATAGGCGGCAGAGCTTTGGAAGGAAGTGGCTGAATAAAGCATTAAGACTTTCATGACGGCACAGAGTAGCCACAGAAGCAGCAGCCTGATGGAGGACTAAGCACAGGTGAGCCTCTGTGTCATGTAATTGCTTGATATTGTGTAGTGATGATTGGTTTGCCTGTGAATGTGCACTTATGATTGGACCGGCCCATTTAAGTTGGGTGACATTTTCTAGAGACCTCTGAAGTTATTTACCGTTCACACAAAATGTTTAAGTCAAATGTACAGTATGCTAGTGTCAAGCAGTATATTAGACTGATCAGCTGTAGACCTGTCCAACGTCACTTCAGGTTGGTTGCTGCATTGGATTTGTGTTGGGCAGCATTCCCACACCCACATCTTTCTTCTTCCAGCTTCATGCACTTGATGCCAGGTGGTATCTACAGTGGATCTTGTTTATTCATGTTTACAGCTTTTAGATCATGATAGAAGACATCATGGAACCTGATGTGTGTGGGCCACTTGATGTTTCCTGCTGTAATCTGTGCAGTTATATGTGTCTAACATAGCACACTCTTTCATTGAGGGCTTATAGTGTCCAAGGCACAGTAGCATACAGCAGAGTTGGTTGAGCACACAAAGAACATACTCTACAGCTTTAGAGCAAATTCACATCTGCCTTGTATGGTTTGATTGGAAACAAACTCAGGTTATTGCTCACCTTTGGTATGGTTCGTTTGCACAGGTCAGAACACAGGAATCACACTTGGGTGCAGACCAAAGGCGGAACAAACAAGCATACGCTTCCAATCGAACTCAGGTGTGGTCAGGAAGCACTGCGTAAAAAGCTCCCGTAGCAAGCTGTGCAATGCTTTATTAGATGAGGAAGACAATCTACTTCCTGTAGATTATTTCTGTAGTTTTCCCGCATAAAATTCTGACTAAATGTCAAGCAGTTCAGGACGTAAGTTATTGCTTTTGACCCAGACACATGTGACCAATGAGTGATGAAAACGGTTGCACATGGCTTATATAGCTGCATTTTGGTTCACTTCAACAACTATTTCAGACAGGGAAACGAAAGGTGTGAAATAGACACAAACTTGTTGACAAATTAGACAATAATTCAGGCCTCTGGTGCGAATCAAGGAAGAAAACTAGAAGTGACATATACAATGCAAAACCGCCTTTAGCATTAATGTTTGTGTTTGACAAAATGTAGTTGTCAAAGTATGGCAAATGTTTGTGACCTTGCTGATGAGCTTATTTGTTTCTGTATCAAGTGAGAGGTCTGTGACAGAGGACCACAAACATATAAATTGATTAACAACCATCTGCCTTCTACCTTCACCATCTGCAGTGTGAAATCAGATGGAACAACAGTCGCTCCTTTCAACTGATGCCAGGCTCCACTATCTTCATCAGGGTGTTTGTGACCACAAAGCTCTCTGACATCCTCTGCACTCTTTCCCACAGGAAGATGTCCTGTTGGAATATGCTGTCTCATATGAGTGGATGGTTATTGTACAGTAGAATGATGTCCAGCAGCTGCAGAAGTCCTCCAAGATTTACATTCATTGTTGCCATTTCAGGATTGTCACAGATTGTAGGTCAGGTGTGCTGTATTGTTCTTTGCCTTAAAACAGTACCGCTTGGCCTTGGGTTTTAAGATACCACATAACTGCCACAATAAACTTTAAGAATACCGGAACTATTTAATAGTTTTAGGAATTTGGTTGTTAGAACTTCTCGTTGTAGGGATGCAGCGACTGTGAACTATTTTAGTTCTTCAAACTGCATTTTGAGGAAAATGTTTAGCTCCAATTACAGAGAAATTCGAAAATGCTAATAATTGCTTGGTATCCAGCCAGGGACCCTATTTGCATGTCATTCTCCCTCTCTCTCTCTCCTTATTTTTTGACCTTTGACCCTTGTTGACTTGACTCTTGTAGTGTGATGTAAGGTATTCCATTAGTTTGAGGCTCCATGCATGGAGTGAGGCAGGTGAATGAGGTGAGCCAGCCCCGTGGGACCGGGTTGAGATATTGTGAGACCCAAAGAAGTGAGCCCTGATATTCGTCACCATAAGAGCATTGACACCATTAAGCTACTGCTTCCTGTCACGTGTCAGCAATGTGAAGTGAAGCTAGACTGTCCTGTCTAGTGTGCAGGCTTGAGGAGGCTGATACAAAGGTACAACTGTTACCTAGGTGAGATAATTTTGGTTTCCACATGGCATATCAAATCAAATCAAATCAGTTTTATTTGTATAGCCCAAAATCACAAATACATTTGTCTCAGTGGGCTTTACATTTCATACAATATGATATATGATACAATATGACACCCTGCCCTTACACCCTTAGCTCGGCTGAGAAAAAACTCCCAGTAAAAACCCTTTACCGGGAATACAATTTTTTTTTAAAGAAATCTCAGGGAGAGTCGACAGAGTAAGGGATCCCTCTCCCAGGATGGACATACTGCAATAGATGTCATACCTGGAGGACATCACGAAGGAATTTGATCATTGACCAGGTGATTACATGGTAATACTAAGTAAAGTGCGAATAGTGTGGATGCAGGAAGACTTCAGATGCTGCCAGAGGATCCACACCGTCTCGTCTCCACCAGAGAAAACTAAGGTTTCCGCTGGGATTACATCCCACGTCTCCAGGTGGCATCCTTAACCACTGCAATATCTTTCGCGTTGATGGTCCATTCTCAGATGTTACCGGAGGGGAACCAGATCCACACCGTCTCGTCACGACCAGGGAAAACTGGAAGAGGACAGACAGGCAACCAGTGAGCAAAGCAAAAATGAAAGAGTACTATCCTGATTAAACGGAGAAAAACATCATCAAACGATTAAAAACATCGCAGTGCCCACCTACCAGTGCAACAATTACACAATCTGCACCCGATGCCCCATTTCCACCCCACCCAACGGTCCAGTCAGGCAACAGCACGGCGGCACTGCCGACGCCTGAACACGCACCCCGACACCACCACCCCCCCGGCCACCCCCAGCCCAGAGCACACCAATGACAGCGGCAGGCAGCGCCAGTGCCCCACCCCCAGCCCCGTCAGCCGACATGACCACCCAGCCAAGCATATGTCCAAGGCTCAGATTATAATAGGAACTCTGGCTTTAATTTATGTAGTCTGTCCTGTCAAAAGGCATATACAGGTATAGTTGGATCAGATTTTACTATATGTATACGTAATCTATATGCTATTTTCACTGGCATGTAGATTCATGAATTAAGAATGCGTGAACTACACTGACCGTGTAAGCCATGAGCCGGACAACATCTGCATATAAAGTGAAGATGAAAATGTATTTTTTCCTTCTTGCTTTTTTAACCGCAGAAAACATTTTAATGGTATGTTTTAAATTTCACTTGACAATTTTTCTTTCGATTGAGTTTGTAAGACCCCTTCATGAAAAAAAAAATCTTGCAGAGTAATATTATAAAAACCATCAAACATGTTGGATGATAACCATGTGTAACGAAGCCCCGCAAAAAGGACAAGTATTTTGATTGCCAACTTTATTTGTGTTACTTTGTTTACTTGGAAGACTTAAAAGCTCCAGGCTAGCATTCCTGAATGTCCCTGTCCACTATCTGACACACTAACATACTAAAGCACTCACACCAACATTATACCCAGGCAATTTACAACCCAGTGGATCTCTAGATTGTGTTTGCAGCAAAGTCCAATTGGCGCCTTTCCAAAGGTCTATTGAGCATATTCCCTGTCTCTTTGTTCTCTATTATCCTATCAATATATTTCCCCTGATGGCCTGCCTGTTGCAGGGGGGAGAGAAAGAGAGAAAAATTGTATATCTGATCTCCATCCTCTTTCTCTTGCAATGATTCTATCAACCCTAGCAATGCAATGTCTATTCCCTCATCCCCATGTGTGTGTAGCTTCAACCGGCTTGAGGCTTAAAAGGCCTGGTTTGGATGACACCAGAGTACCGTTGCTGAAAATCCACTAATTAAAATTTAGTTTTTCAAAAAGAACAGCGTGTAAAGATGATGACACACCCAGATATAGAGACACTTAAGACTGGATTGGTTGTTACAATGGGCGGGGAGAATAATTCATAGCAGTTAGGGATGTGTGTGTTGTGTCAATCTAACAGCTTGTCCTTGTTCTAGGGGGACAAACCCCAGACATTAAAACTGCTTGATAGAGCCAGACTGACGTCCCACTTTATTGAGATTTAGTGAGTCTGCATGGATATACAGTACATGATCCCTAGTGCAATCTATCAGTTGTCATGTTAATTAATAGAAGATGACAAGTTCAGTGCTCACTGTCTAAGGCAGCTAAACTGAATGTCACAACAGCCAAGGGATTTAAATATTCCAATAATGGTTGACCAGAATCATTATCAGAAGGGAGATGTCGTGGAACTGAAAAAACAGCTTGTCTAGTGTTCGGGTGAGAGTTGGCAAAAATACCAGATGACACAATGTTAAGAGTATAATAAAAGATAGTTTAATTGTTTGCAAACAAGAATCAGCAACTACGACTCTCATAGGGAGAGAGCAGAAAACTGACTGAGGAAGAATCAATCTCCTCAGTCATATATATTGTTCATTATCTTGCAGACACAGTTCTCCGGAGCCTTCTCAGTCAAAACATACATTGCCGTACGCCGTTTGAGTATCTCAGAACATAATCAGAACATAACAACCTTCACCATACGGTCAGAACCTTCACCATAAGGTCAGAACATAATCAGAACATAACAACCTTCACCATTAGGTCAGGTCAGAACTTTTGTTGATTAACTTCCGTTTATTTAGAGTCAAGATGGCATTAGTCTATATAAACACATAATTATTATGACTGTAATAAACATTTCCACAACAGAGACAAGGATGGCTTTTTAATTATGTTAGAATGCACCTGGATGTACTTTTGAATAATTTGAAATGTTATCTCAGAGCTGTTGCTTGGATTGAAAGGAACATAATCAGTTTTGGGCACATTGGGAATTATGATATGTTTATGTATTTATGCTCTAACCACACCAGGACCGCCCCCGGAAATATGATATTTGATACTAATTTATTGAAGCCCATTGAAGAAGTAATTACTTAACTTCAGAATTAAAACGTGAGATTGTCTTTATGATCAGTCAGCTGTTGATAGATTTCACTGATCTGGATGGTTAGCTTAGCAAGCCAATTGAACACACAACATGTTAATAATGCAACACTGAAGTTGGCAGAAGGAGTATTCCCTGATAGTTGCCTCACACCCCACCTAAAGCTAACACACACAGGACTGTATGTTCACCAAGTGCCAACTGTCCCACATAGAAGTCAAGACAGAAAACAAGCTGATGCTCAAATATCTATGTATAAGACCATTTTTGGGCCAGTAACTGTGTAATATTATTTTGCTATTGAAAAAGTAGTTGCATTACTTCAACACATTACCGAGAAATGCATAAATACCTCACACTGAATATATAAATTGAGTTTACTATGAATAAAAACAGACTAAATATAAAAACGCCATACTATACCTCGCACTGAATTGTAGCGTCCCATATTTTGCTAAAAAAAATGCTCAAGAGACATAATAGTCCAGCAAATACATTATAATTAATAAGTGTTGTCCCAAACCTTCCATAAAAGCACACATTCACACACTAGAACTGCATAGGCTTACAGTAGTCCTGTGTGCCACACACACACACACACACACACACACACACACACACACCCACACCCACCATCACTGTTGGTGTCCAACTTGTGTAATAGGCTATACCAAGTCTAAATAGCAGATTCTGACACAACCGTGTCCAGGCAAAAATAGTGGAGGTCCTGGGAACGTTTTGTATGCGCTTCATTTAGCGCATATTTAATGAGATATTGGCTAATTTGCATATTTTATAAAAAAAATTAGACAAAGTGTAATAAAAAAAGTATCTCTCTTAATATGATAATTAATCTTGTAGAAATGTATGAGGATATCTTTAAAGGGGGGAAAAAGTCCCATTCACCATGTAGTGTGATACTAGTGTAACCTGTTATGGTCATTTTCAGGACTTTCGTCCCGGATAGAGATTTTGTCACACATCCCACGTTGTTCACTGGGGTCATATTAGTTCATAACAGTTCAGATACTCTCCGCTAAATGAAGCGCATACCAATATTACCCAGGACCTAGACTAAAAGCCACTTCAATACTCAGGCTATAACAGAAAGCAAATTACAAAAAAGGGAGCAAAAAGTAAACTCCTCAATTCAAGCTGAGCACTAGAATGACCTTGCCACACACCAAGATATGCACAATATTGGCCATATGCACTCCATTAAACCCAGCCATGAACAGTACAACACAACAAAGCAGAAATTACATTCAGAAAAATCTTTAGCATAACGCAATTATGAACTTGCCATTAGAGGAGCTGGAATCTAGGGCTGGATGTGCTGAATCTCCACAGTACAATGTACCTCAATTCCGTTTTCAATTTACGTGTAAGGTCGCGCTCTAAAAGCCAGTTGGACCAGCTGTGCCTTGTGAGTGTAGATCTTTCATTTTACAACAGGAAAAAAGTGGCTTAAAAGTTAAATTCAAACTGCTTGGATATATTCTCCATTACACAATCAGCAATAAACAGTATGATTAGATATAAAATCCTATTTACTTATTGTTTTTAAATAAAATCGTAAAATTCCAATTGAGGGGGCACAGTGACCTGATTGGCCGGGCCAGGTCCCCTGTGGCCCAGCCATATCGCCGACACTGTGTACAGTACTACTCTACCTTTGAAAATAGTTCAAACTAAAGTGCCAATCTATTTCAGTAAATTACTGTGTTATGTATTTGCGACCCCTTTTTAAAGATTAATGTGTCCAGTAGGAACCAGTGGGCTGGCAGGTAAGTGCCACAGAGGTTAGTCAGAAGGGATGGAGAAAGAACCCAATGTTGTTGATAGTATTTTTAATCAAATTGGACAATCAGAACTCAGAAGAAAAAAAACATTGAATTAGGCCAGCGTTTTGGAGGACAGTGACACACTAGTGAATATGTACTTTTACACATGTGTAAGATGCTTGAAGAACACTATGCCATTGTCGTGTGGTAACCGGGGTTCTTATTTGTGACACCCTATTCTCACAGGTAGACTCAGCTACATACACTTACTGTATATTGACAAGTGTTTGACCCTTGTCTGAACATTGTTCTCCATGCCAAACCTCCTTGACTGTGCTAAAGTAAAGTGGTTCTGCAATCACACTATACTTTGCCCAATGTCGTTTCAGCACAGAGAAACATTGAAAAAGTCCAGTTTCAACGTAAATGTGCAACAATGTTGTTTGTCATTTGTTTTCAGCACTCTTGTCTTCAACTGTTGATTTGCTTGCTGAATAGAATGTGTGTCGTTTTAGAGAGGCAATCAGATGAAACGCTGCCTATAACACTGACAGGCTCAGGACTGCAATATGAATAGGCAAACAGCTATGGGGGTTTCTTGATATATGTTGAGTTCTAATTTCAATCCAACAAAAAGATGAGAGAAAGACATGAATGAGTCTGGTGTTCACTGGACCATTGTCACTTCCACAGTGGGGAATATTACTCCAGTCTGGCTTAACAGTTGACCAAATGTATATCTGTTTGGTAATTTATTTTTCTTCATCTGCTTGTTTCTGCTTTGGAATTTCATTTATGACAACATGCTTCATAAGGCGGACATGATATTACATAGATTATCCGTCTATTTTCTATTAATACATTTAAATTTTGTAATATCACAAAGGAAACAACAGTGCAAAACCAGAAAGGAAATGCTTTATGCAGCTTGGATCCTTAAGAGACACATGGCGCATCAAGAACAAAATCATGTCCATTAATAGTCCATTATTTTACTTTGATTCAAAATACCGTAATTAAATAATTTGACCAGTCAGCTACATTTAAATGAACTCAATGAGCCAGTTATATCTACTTCCCAAATGGCCCATGCATGAAGTACAATTCATCTGCAGATGTTCACATTGTATGATGAAAAATGCCAGTTAAGGGTATTACCTAATTTCATTGACCTCCTTGTGCTAATGCAAATGTATGTTGACCCATGTGAGGTCGGTCTTCCAGATCTGATGATGCCCAAAACCGCTATGCCTGTATTATTGTCGCATTGAATGAAGATGTGGAATAAAATTCAGCTTGTTCTATTCTCCAACTAGTATAGTGCAATGTAAAGTTAACAAGGAAGTCTACAACTGGAGACAGACACAGCTCACTTTAAAATGAAGAGATCTGCATTTTGATGATCCATTGTTGTGTGTATGTCAGTTTGTGTGTGTGTGTGTGTGTGTGTGTGTGTGTGTGTGTGTGTGTGTGTGTGTGTGTGTGTGTGTGTGTGTGTGTGTGTGTGTGTGTGTGTGTGTGTGTGTGTGTGTGATTTAGCACATTTTAGTGTGTGATTTAGCACAAGTTTAATTAATTTCATAAATAAGTTTTGTGTGTACAATCTTGATTTAAAAAGTAGCTGGTAACTACATAGCAGATAATACAGAATGTACATAAATAGTCCACTGTGAGACATCATGTTTTTATTGAGCATTTTATCACAACACAATTCATCAAAACAAAAACAATCTGACAGTAAATTGTTTTCTTAAGTCTACAGGGTTTAATTAAAATGTGGTAATGTACTACACCAGAGAATGTACATGTACAAGTATAAACAAGGGGGGAAATGTATCTACCTGTGGACCAAGGTAATGAGTAATTAGTGGTGAAATGATTTCAACATAGTCAGCATGGTCCCTCAGTTAAAGATCATTTATTTGAGCAGATCTACAGAAAAAGTACAATTATTACAACTCTGTAGTGGATTTTACCAAAGTGAGGAAAAAATAAGTTAAGCCAAGGCCACAAGTGGCATTCTACATCATTCATATTCATGTGTATAGCCACATATTTTACAGAAGCATTGGATAGATGCCTGAGGGGTAATATAATATATGGTATAATGATGACATTATAAGTCAAGATAATGGTTCAATCTGAAACTTTGTCATTATATGTGGTATTTTTTTGTAAAACCTGATTGTATCCTTTGACATCAAAACTATTGTATTCACTTTCTAATCATTGAAGTGCAGACTGAACTCACCTTCACACGCTGGTTTCAAATAATATGCTAAGTATTGGTGGAAATTCACTCCCACTCAAAACCAAACTTTAACAACAAACATGAAAGCCTGAAACTTGTTTCATCCAAGGCTTGCTGATTTTAAACTTTAAAAATGCACAGGATGCAGTGGTTTAGGAGATCAAACAGGAACAAAAGCAAAAGAAAAGAAGAAAAAAAAACTACAAAAAGGAGAGAAGACTGGTGCTTTGGATGAGATAATGACCATGCATCATGCTTTGGATCCACAAACAGTCTCAGATTTTAGTCTTGTTGATTTGATAATAAATTGTATTTACATGCAGGGAGGAGTTATGAACAACAATGCTGATATATGGAAATCAATATGTTGTTTATTGGGACCTGCCTGCAACTTTTACAGACCCTAGAGACCAAATGCTCCAAAACAATTCAGTGGGTGACGATGAAGATGTCGGATAATCTCTTCCTGTGACATTTAGAACAGCCATCGTTTTAAGTCCCTGCTGAAGCTATAAGCCTTTATTTTCTTTTTGAAAGTACCGCACTCTCCCTTTTTTAAATGATCGATTTTTCCATTATTTTAATCCTATGCCCTGACGTGTTATTGGAAAGCGGAGTGATGCATATGGACGTGCAAGACTGGACATTGATTACTGGGAGAAGGGAGGTCGGGTTGTTTCCTTGGGGATCTCCCTGAACACACACACACACACACACACACACACACACACACACACACACACACACACACACACACACACACACACACACACACACACACACACACACACACACACACCAGACACTGGCGCGCTCTCGGCGGTGGCAAGTGGGTGTTATTGCGCGCGCACAAGTTGAGTCGACTCGCAGCTCCTTGGCTGAGAAGTTCATTTCCAATCAGAGAATCCGTTACCGCCGCATCATTCGGGATACAGTCAGATGCATCGCGCTGGATGCCATGGTAATGCATGCGTAAAGCAGTAGGTTTGGAGGGATGTCCTCGTGATGGACCAGGTCTAATCTGTCCATTTTGGTGGCGCAGAAAAACTGCTTTCCTTATTATAAGAAGCCGACCAAAGACAATCTGTTTAGTGCTGTCACAGCTTATAGCAACTGGAAGGCAAGAATAATTCATTGTGATCCTTGTTCGAGATCATTCGGATACAATGCACGGAGGTAAGCGCGCAGTCGAGCTGTAAGAAGCATTTTCCCTGGGAGGCGCACAGACAGACAGCGCTGCTGGTGAGACAGCAAACAGAGGAGAGCCGGAGAGGAGGAGGACGCACTATACACAAACACACGGAGACTAAGTTCTGTGCGTCGGGATGAAGTATGCTTCCAACAGATATCTGCGTTCCAATGTAACTGAACTTTTTGATCATAACGGGAAAGAGGATACATATACCTAAGGAACGAGTGCACCCATGGATTTCAAAGGGGCACGAGTGCAATAGTGGAGTCAATGAGATACCCAGTCATGATTTGGGTCGCATTTTCATCCTTTTTGGTGTCGTGCGCTCTTGCGAACAGGACCGTGGAGAAGGTGCCGTTCTTTCACGGGCACGTCTTCGAGAACTCGTCTCCTGGCTCGCGGGTCAACGGACTGAGCGTCCCGTTAAAGCGGCTCAACTCTCCGGGGCTGTGCGGTGCCGGGGAATCAGACTCAATAGCAGCACACTTTAAACTGCTGGGACACGGGAGCGAGAAGTTTCGCGTTTTTGCGCACCACAAACGGGGACATATCTTACTGAAGACTTGTGAGGTTCTGGACCGCGAGGAACGGGCTGAATACGCACTGAGTCTTGGTTTATGTTGCGAGCGGCAAAGCGCGGGACTTTCCCGGGAAGATAAGCTGGAGTCTCCGTTGGTCGCTGAAGTGGCGTCCATCAAGGTGGACGTCCTGGACACCAACGACCATAAACCCACTTTCCCCGACTCCGATGTGAAGCTGAGCCTGGACGATGCCACGGCGCTGCGCACTGTGATATACACGGTGACAGCGCGGGACGAAGACAGCGGTAAGAACGCGGAGCTCTTCTACTTCACTTTGCCCAAGAACGGGACTTTCTACGCGGTGCCTAAAACCGGAGACATCCTGCTGGTGGACTCCATCCTTGGTCTGGATGAACCCATTAAGTTTAAAGTGTTTGCCCGGGACCGCGGGTGGCCACCTCGTACGAGCCAGAGTGTAGCCATGGAGATCAATCCACGGCAATGGCCCGTGGCAGTGGCCTCACTGAACCACACATCGTTAGAACGGAAAGCTAAACCGCAAATCAATGTACCAGAGCGAAGGTCCAGGTCAGTGCATGAATCAGACAGCCCTGTTTACATCAATGTGTCCGAGGACGCAGGGATCGGCTCGGTGCTGATGAACCTGAACCCGGTCAGGTTTCAGTCGGCGACGTTCGAGCTGGAGACCGACGTGGAGGAGAGCACACCGGTCAGCGTGAGCCGGGACAGCGGGGATATAGTCATAGCACGGCGGCTGGACAGAGAGACTGAGCCTCTAGTGGAGATTACCGTCAAAGTTCAGGATAAAAGAGGTGAGCAAAAGACTGACCGTGTGTGTGTGTGTGTGTGTGTGTGTGTGTGTGTGTGTGTGTGAGAGAGCAACCTGGAGGCTGTGTGTCAGTGTCAGTGGCGCGCGCGTGTGTGTGTGTGTGTGTGTGTGTGTTTCTGAAATAGAGCGACACATGACGTCGGTTTGAGCGCACCTTTCGTGTCTCGTTTGAGTTCCCTGCGAGGCACATTGTGCCGAATATGGACACAAATGATCTTTAATCATACGAGGAATTATTCATAGTTCGTGTTATTTGATTGAATTCTACACATTGTATTGTGTGCGTAAATACGCACGCAGAGGGAGAGTGCTAATATAGAGCCTACATTTGATTACATGCAGTTCTCATGATATTGTCCGAAAATATAACATCTCTATATATTCTATGTTTAGTTTGATTAGGCAAACTGTACACTATATGTGGTGGTGTGGGTGGTGGTCTGTGTGTGTTTGTGTATAGTGGTCTTTGCAGAAACAAACATGAATGGATACAACTCCAGCTGGGTTTTGGGTTTCTAACCTGGGATCGTGTTGCTAAGTGCTAAACATCCAGGTATACCTTGGTACCCATAGTTTACAAAATCAGAATTATCAGACAGCATCACATCAATGTAATAAGACTGTACAATCCTGATTAGAATACTTGATCTGTCTGGGTGTAAGCAGTGTCAGAGTGCCCAGTGTTTACAATAGAGGTTAAACTGAGTGACATTCATCAGTGTGTTGATGATGATTCATATGCTTGGATAAATAAGGGAAGCGTGTGTGTGTGTGTGTGCGCGTACTGCAGCTGCCAGCAGCAACAGGTGAATGGATGTCAGGGGGAGAAATGTGGTGCGTAAGGGCCACCAAACCAACAGGTTAATTATCACCTGCGGGTAAAGCAGAGCCAGAGCACACAGACAGAGAGGGAGTGAACATGCAGACAGGCTCACATTAATAGATACATAGTATGAGATGGGATGAAACACTCTGCTAATTGACTGTGACACTGGAGACAGGAATGTAAAAATAATACACTAGTATCTATCTATCTATCTATCTATCTATCTATCTATCTATCTATCTATCTATCTATCTATCTATCTATCTATCTATCTATCTATCTATCTATCTATCTATCTATCTATCTATCTATCTATCAGACAGATAGTGTCATTGTGCAAAAAAAAAGAGTTAGCAGTTAGAGAGAGAATATGTGTGGGTGTTTGTGTGTTTTGCTGCCAATGGGACTAAATATGTAAATTAGCCACTGGGTATAATCTTGCATATTAAAATGAATGGTCATTAAAATAAACTGTCCCCTATTAAATAAATCTTAATATCTGTGTGTCTGTCTAAATTGCGGGTTCCACAGCTCGCAATTAAAAACCATGTGACTGGGGGAATGACCCGTTCCCTGTCCCCTATTGCTCCCTGTTATGTTAACTATCCTGATGCATAAAAGAAGCTGAGCCTGCTCTTGGCACACACTGCTAATGTGCACTCCCAGCAGCGTGGGGCTATTTGTCACAATCATCTCCTTCTAAAACACATCAATAACCATGGAAACACTGTACTTTCTCAGCCAAATGTGACATTTTACCTTACTGTTGCAGGATTCCTTTAGACTGGAGTTCAAGGAGGCACTTAGCTGGGACTGGCATTCAAATTTACCCAATCTGTGTTAATGTAGGCAGGTCTCAAACCTTTTTCTAATTCATACAAGTAGAATTTATTTCACCAGCGGTTGATATGCATTGGTAGATGATGTTTTTCCCCTGCATTGTCAAAAGTCAAATTAGTTTAATCTTCTCTGACAGACTGCGTTATTGCCTTTTTCTTACATATTAACAGGAACTCACAGGAGAGGGCTCAAATAACATTGTTGTCAAGAATGAATTACCAGGATAGTGGCGGAGAAGGAACAAAACACAACAAGGTTTTATCGTCCGTTCAATAGATGTAAATGATATTCATGAGGCGCTAGCCTGGAAATCCAGACCCTGATATATTGAACGATAGAGGGTCTGGCCACGATCAATAGTAATTTCCAACTCAAGGGGCGGCTCCTACTCGTGCATTTCAAATGCCACTGCACACAGTTGGATAGCACTACAACCAATCAGAGCGATGCACAAGGTGACGTATTAAATCCCGTTTGTTTAGCGAACAGCTGTTAAAGGGGCAGTGTGTAATATGACATCATCAAGAAAGTTCTACAAAGTTCTGGGATGCAACACTCCCTGGGTAACCCCAACCTTTTTGAATAATAACAGAAGATACAGTGGCCTTCAAGGACAAGAACAATTCTAAATTTTAAACAATGCACCTGATGACATTCCAACTATGACACTTTCAAGATGGCGGCACTAGGCCTTGGTCCAAAATATGCAGAAATATGGACATATATGAGACCCTTTCTAAGGGAAAAATAATAATAAAAAAAAATTGTTCAGCTATTATGCACTAAATTAAATGTACTTATGGATATTATAATTACTTTCTACAAAATCTGCTAGGAAATAAAACCCAAAATTCTACACACTGCAGGTTTAAACTGTTAAATTAAACGTTTGCCGTGGTCGGTCGGCAAAACAGAACATTCCACTTCCGCAGCCATCTTTGATGTTTACTATCACGGCTTTGACGTGACGTCGCATGCACGTCACTGTCGTCATCCAGTTACGTCCTCCCCAGAGCACCATACAAAGGGCTCTGGCGCGCCCATATTAGATAGAACCAATTGAAACGTGAGCCCGGATTTCTGGTCTTTTTGAAAAAGCTTCAACGGAGAGTGTCCAGACCAACAGGCGCAGCCAATTTCATTTGCCAGTGCCTAGTGGCAGGTCTGGGAATGCCAGGCTAATGAGGCGCTGCATTTTTACGAAAATAAAAGTTTTGTGCAAAGCAAGTGCATTTTAATCTGTTCTCTAGCTAAATCCAACCAGATACAATATATTTAATATATGATATAACTACATATGAAGTGTACAATGGCTTAGCGTATTTGGGGATTACAGTCACGACACATATTGTTGCTTATGTGGCCAAATCCCTTTGTGGCCTGTGCTGCTTTGGGTGACTGAAGCTTCAGTGTGCATCTGAATAGTGATGTGTTCTGTACCAAGCACATGTGTGTTAGTACAAAGTTAAAAGAGGAGGAAAAGAGTAAATTATTTGGTTTAAAAAAACAACCTAGAAGTGTAACCTTTTAATGTGTTTTGTTAGAGGGGTGGAAGTGGGGACATCGAGTTCAAATACATTTCCATGACCTAACTGTTTACTGTACATGCTTAAAGATGGCAAGTTTTCATTTCCGGGCTTAGCCACAGGCAGCAGGGGGGGCAAGTAGGTGTCTGAAGCAGCATCCGTTGGGTTGTCGGTGGCTTGGTTGAAGTCTTTTAATCCGTTTGGGGTGGAGTGTGGCGATGGAGCCTCAACCTCTCTCCATCTGCTCCCATTATCCCTGTAATCCCATCTCATTCCCTCTTTCTGTCCGTCTATCTCTCTCTTGCTCTCTTTCCTTCTTCCTCTTCTTTACACTCTCACTCCAGGGATTTAGTTTGAGTGGAGCACAGGGAGAGAGAGAGAGAGAGAGAGAGAGAGAGAGAGAGAGAGAGAGAGAGAGAGAGAGAGAGAGAGAGAGAGAGAGAGAGAGAGAGAGAGAGAGAGAGAGAGAGAGAGAGAGAGAGAGAGAGTTTACGACATGATTCTTTGAGAGATGGACATGTGTGTGTACAGAATCAGAAGTATAGTGGTCAAAGGTCATTCTTCTTCTTGTCTGTCCACTCCACACGTGCTGCTGATCTTAGGCAGTGTTGAGGTTTAGTATGTGTGTCTCTTCGACTATTCCATGATGTGATAGATGGAGACCGATTCCACTGTCAATCTCACAGTCAAATAGTCGAAAAATGTGATTATTGAACAAGGATCATTCTAGTCTTTCTACCATATAGTGGTGCTGAATGTACGATTGTACATGTTATTGCTTGCTTTCTCCCAATAAATCACGATGCATTGCCTACTGTGGTATGAATATCAGCCTATCATACTGTAAAATATGAAAAATAACTCATGAGCTTTTAATCAATCCTTTGAGTGGGTGTGAATGGAAGACAAAGTCGCAAGGCATTATATGATTATGCCAACTCAAGAAGAACAACTGTAGGTGTTACAGCCCCTTTGTCTGGTTAACAAAAAATGGAATGATGGCAATTGAGAATATGGATCAATAAGCAGCAAAAAAAACATGATTCAATGTTGAGTCGACGATAGGCAAGATTCGACCAATCAGATTTGACTATGTAAAAGTTTAGTAAAGGACAAATAGTGTCTAGTTTATTTCCTGGCAATGTGGGGACATAAATCAGTCCACACTGTCACATCATTGGGACTAACCACCCATTTGGGGGCAAAATACAAGGTAAATATTTGCATATTATGAATGAATTAATATTTATAACATTTACATTATCCATGCCAAATGTAATTATACTGAAACATAATGTAGTTATAACAACACATCCACATCAAAAATACAAATAAACCAAATCATCATCTAAAAAAACAGAGACTATCCAATAATATCGCTCCAGGATATATTCCACACAGTAGAAAATACAACAGTTACACGAACACAGCGCCCCCCCCCCCCCCCCTAATAAAATACACAATACAATAGTACAAACAAGACATACACATCTCTCATATGCTTCATATCTCTTTATATAGAAAATGCAATAACATTATCAAAAAGAATTTCAATTATGGCTCTATCCCTTCCGGGTTGATGATAAATGCCACACAGGTTGTTATTTTGCATTGTTCTTCCCAAGCTTTCTTGCTCTTCATTTCAAACCAGATAGCATCGCCGCCACCTGCTTTCTGTTATTTCCCTGACATGAACCTGTGTGGGTTTATGCACATCGAGCCTCTGATATCACAAGCCTTTCATTTTCATCTGTCATTGAATAATGTTCCAACACTTAAAAGAACAACATGTGAAAAAACTCCATTCATTTCCCCCAAAGGTTCTTCCTCCCTATAGTCTAGAGGAGTCAACACGATGACAGTGTTCTCTAACTGCGGTGATTGCTGTTGGCATAATGATTATTAATATGATTCATTTGGTAAATGAGTTAAATGATGAATTTGTTTAGTCCCACACAAGTACTTTGTTCGCCTTAAGATTTTTTTCCAATATGTTTTCATCCACTGCCTTTTACTTGTCATATCATATTCTCTTCTTATGGTTCCTTTAAAGCAGGGGTTCTCAACCTTCTGCAAGCTGCCCCCCCCCACCCCCAAAGCTGGGTCATTGCAGTTGGGCCCCCCCACCGCCCCTGACAACCCCCCTACACAGATAGATAGATAGATAGATAGATAGATAGATAGATAGATAGATAGATAGATAGATAGATAGATAGATAGATAGATAGATAGATAGATAGATAGATAGATAGATAGATAGATAATCTATTATTGTTATTATCACAAGGGCTAGGCCAGTGGCGCACCTTTGAGTTGAACATTGGGTTTAGGGTTGGGGTCCGGAAATTTCTTATATGTTAACGTTAAATGCATCATTCTGGTGCACTTTAAAAGCTAATTATGAGATTGTATCAATGAGACACTGAGGAAATGTTATTTTTTTTAAATCTCCTTAGAAGAGAAGAAAATAGTAGCCTAAATAGAAACATTTAGAATAGATACAAATGTGTGATTAATTGCGACTTAACTATGACATTTATGTGATTAATCACGATTAAATATTTTAATCGTTTGACAGCACTACTATTTATTGTGTGTATTTCCTCTCTGTTCTGAGACTGCTGCGGGAGGCTACTGAGAGACTGACCGCCTGTAAGTGCTCTTGGACGGGCAGGGGCTCACGGCAGCACCCGCTGCTCGTTGAGCACAGTAGAGTGATACGTGCTTTCAAATCAGAGTCTCCAAACACCACAGAAGTTTACAATAACACCATTTAAAGTCTGTAGATTTGTCGCTAGTCGCTTTTGACAAAAAAAAAGTTGCCTGGAGGATTTGGAAAGTGGCCAGATTTAGCTCAAAATGCTACCTGCGATTAATGTGCTGTGCAGCCTGAACTCGGAGTTGTGTGTGTCTCCTCTCTGCTCTGACTGCAGGCTGAGACTGCTGCGGGAGGCTACTGAGAGACTAACCGCCCGTGAGTGCTCGTGAACAGGCAGCGGCTCACGGCAGCAGCCGCTGACAATTTTTTTTAAAGATTTATTTTTTTAGATTTATTTTTTTCCCCATCCCGTAGCGTAGCCTCCTCGCGCCTCTGTACAAATGAAATTAATTACGATGGTCTGGTAGCACCAGGCTATTATTCCCGTGGTGAATTCACCAATCTGGCAGTGAATATGGCTAATAAACTCATTGAGCCATCTTGACCGGCTGTGAGTGGGCAGTTTTAGAACAAACATGTTGAATATTCCTCCAATATTCCCCTGTTTGTCAGCTAGGATTTGGCCTTTGACTCATGACACCCTGTTTAGTGTTTGACAAGAGCCGTATTGAACCTCAACTTATTTGGAAGAAAAATTGTTAATGCAGACCAAAATGTGACCCAGTTGTAAGAAATATACAAACTTGAAACGTTGTTATTGAATGCCTGATGAGCAGCTGTGGTGGTTTACATGCCAGAACTCAAGAGCTCTTGTACGTTTGCTCGTATTCAGAAGAAAAATAAATACAGTTTGGGACATTTTGGCCTACTTTTTGTTCAATGAAATAAAACATTTTTATTATGTTTTCAGAAAAAAGTTTTGAAAGTGTGTAGCTTTAGAAGTGAAACATCAAGCATTACCTGCTGAGGGTCCATTGCCACATTGAGCAAATATTTTACAATATGCAAATCTTTTAGATTTTTGTCCTCCATTAATATCATAAATGGCCATTGTAAGACTAATTCAGTACACAGGGGATATTTGGGGATATTTGGCACTTCTTCAGTCAGAGATAAGGATGTTTTTGTCTTGTCTCCAATGTTTTCCTTTTATTCTCATGCCAAGTCCAAAGATTTGCCTGCGCTTGTGTATGTATGAATCCTCTTTTACTGTTAAAACACAGCTGTCATACTATCTTCTCGATGTCCTGGAGTTTGCTGTTTAAAGCATAACTGCATGAATGCAAGCATACATGTTTTTCATACAGCCATGAAGAAAAAATATATATATTGTATTGCCTCAGGTGCATTCGCAAATTTAGCTTATTATACTGCACACAGTTAATTATTTTGTTAATGGAATTGTATCCCTTATCCCTTTGTTAATTATTACCTAACTTTTCACAAAAAATACAAATCAAGTGAAATTGTATTAGCTTTCAATAATATCTTTCACAAAATAAAGTTATTTCTAGGAACACACACACAGCTTATCTCTTGCTGTCTTTTTAAGCAAACTCCAGTCGTTAGTGTATGTGAATGCATGATGCATTTGTGTTTGTGTGTGCATGCATGTATTTGTGTGTGCACAGACTGTGTTTACGTGTGCGTGAGCTTTCTAGGTCGTATGGGATTTTGGTTGATGAAGAGAAACAGCTGGCTTTAATCAAGCAAACTGTTGGATGATTTGACACGGACCTCTGCCGCTCAAAAACTCACAGACACACACGCGTGTGTACACACACACACGCGCGCACACACACAAATTGTACATTCATAAAAAAGCAATATAGTTCATAGTGAGCTGCCACATTACTATTCCATATCCAGACAGATGGCAGTGATGGAAGCCTGTTAGCTGCACATGTTATTCGTTCTTTGTTTATGAAAAGGAGTCTGCATGCATTTTGTTCATTCAAAGAGCATACATAGCACAATATATTATAGTGGTTCACAATGCACACACACATGGTTAGCCACATTAACGCACACAAACCTGATGCTAAAATGTTTATCCATTGGCTCATTTTATTGCATTTATTTGTTCTGTCTAACAAAAATAAACACCTTAACACAGATGCACACATTCATCACACACACACAAACACACATGCACTGTATCACAACATATCGTGATATATTGTGAGCCATGTATCGTCTTCTTTCTCCTTTACCCCATTTAGTGCCCAATAGTTGTTCTTTATGTTGTTGTTGGTGCTGTGTTTTCATAGTTGTTGTGTCTTCTATGTAAATGTCTCATTAAGAGTCATTCAGAGTTTAAAATATGCACTACTCTGTCATCACAACAATTATTTAGCTTCCACAGGCATTTTCTGATTGGTCTTGTTGGGCGTTTTGAGCTCAGACTCTGACTCCAATAGATTCCCCAAAAGTTTTGCCAACTGCTGATTGTAGGAATCCCAATCCTCAGATACTTTCAAATCTGTTGTGGAACTGCTTGTTGGCTTTTCTTAGCACATTCCCTTGATTTAATTGCTGCTAGAGATTTACTGTATGATCTGCCGGGGGCCCACAGAGGGATGAAACAACACTGTTACACTTGCTTTGGTACCAGAAAATAAGCAACAGCTCAGCAAATCAGTTGTATGCGTGTATATATATATATATATATATATATATATATATATATATATATATATATATATATATACACTGATTATATATGATACTGATATATATATATATATATATATATTGAAAAAAATAAAGATAAAATTAAGCATGTCCATTGTCTTGAACAATCAAATGTTCAGAATTACTGAAAGTAATTGACATGGTAGCAGGAGTTTAATCAGTTGAAGTTCAAACAGAGAAAGGAGTTGAAGTGTAACCATTAAATAAAAAGTGTTAGGTCAACTGTGAGTAATACAATGAACTGACAGTGCCAGTAGAAGTTCAGGTTCAGAAAGGGTCTAGTGTCAGCTAAGTTAAGTTCAAGGTGTTTAAAATAACATGCAACTCTGTCTAGCTTTACAGAGGATGAACATGATGGAAATTGTTTCTTTGAAATAGACTCTTGTCTTCTTCCATTGTCTGTCATTGAAAGAGAGTCTTTAGCATCATTTGTTCTGGACAAACAGTGCCTTCTGCCTGTTTTGTGACAGACATCAGTTTGGCAGATTTGCATTCAAATTCAAATGTGCTGCAGAGACTTGGTGAGGCTGCCAACATCCTCTGAGTTTGAAAGTGGGTAGAGACAGACTTGATTCAGCCCTGACCTGCGGTCCATCAGTATAGAACTGTGAAGTGGAAAAAGCTTTTTCATTGTGGAATGACAGATACGAGCTACCAAGCACGTCAATAGCCATTTAAATTAATTATCTTATAAAACCAATGCTTTCAATTGAAGGATTCCACTGCTCAATGACGAATGCAACCTTTAAGGTTTGAAATCTGAAAACAGTCACCCTATGAATGAAGATTGTAGGAGTGTTTTTATGAGAATATTATGTGTCCAATGCAGGCATCATATCCACTTGGATTATGCCTCTTATAAACTTCTATATTGTACAGTTTTTCATAAATGTAAGTATATTTCCTTCCTTTATTTGATGTGCATAAATGGTGCCTCTGCAGTTAGTATTACAACTATATCAATACAATTTCTTGCCTTTTCTAAACTAGAATAGCTCAGCCATGGAGAAGCTCTAACATTGAAGATGCTAGGTTAAAGATGTATTGCTACATGTGAACATCTCAAAGCCCTGGAAAGATGAGGTACTACCACCAATATTTTTATGTTAGACTAGCATACATTTGGAATGGCCTCAAGTAAAACAACTTTAGTTTGGGCTGCCTTCTTAGTATTAACCAGAGTTTACAGCCACAGTGCAGCTGTACTGATGCACAGCAGTGCTTTGACCTAAATGCCAACGTCAGCGTGCTAATATTTGCTGATTATCACAAAATACAAAGCACAGCTGAAGTTGATGGAAATGTCATTAGTTTTTGGTATTTTGCTATGTCAGCATATTCGACAAAGTTATAAAAAAATAGTGATGATGCTGCCAAATTAAACGTTTAGGGGATCACCAAAGTTAATAAGATTGATTATCAGAGGAACATGAGTGTCTGTACTAACATTTGGGCCAATCCATCTTGTGGAGATACTTTATCAAATAAGTGAAGATTTTTACCTGCTGTAGGTGCAAATTAAAGTAACGCGGATCACGAAAGTCTGTAGGTAGCCACATTATATAGGGAACAAGCAAGTATGTACTTGAAAATCCATCAAATAGTTAGATATTTCAATCCGTCAGTCACATGAAACACTATAGTATTATCCTAAATCTGGAACTGTCCCCATTTATAAAGGCATTTGATTCCTCTCACCTTCATGCAAAGAACAGATATTTCTATTTTAAGAAATGCTTGTTTCATTGATCAATTTATGAAACCATTCCCATCAGACTCATTATGCACAGCATTCATTGCACTGATGCATCAAGAACCAGGTTGAAGCTACTTTGCATCCGATTGAGCATTTTGCCATGGCAGGGTGATCATTTAAGATCAGAAGTCAATTCATTGCCAGTGTCCTCTTAGAAGTGACTAATGGAAAGCAATATGAAGACAACAGGTAAACAAGAAAGTACATTGGCTTCCCTGCAGAGTGGCTTATTAATGACTGAAAATGGTGCCCAAAGAGGGACACAGTGATATCCATAACTCAAGCCCTGGAGGCTGCTGTACAAAAGCATACAGCGATGTCAGATGAACCAGAGAGGCACAGACACAGGTCTGGTTAAAAAAAGAAGAACAATTACATATGGTGAGCTGTTCAAGTACTGTGGAGTGAAAGTGAACAAACAAAAGCTTGAGCAGTTTACCAGGGGGCCTTTCATACTGAATGTTGTATCCGAATAATGAATTACTTGTCTACATGTACTGTACACCTATCACACAATGAAACAATACAAATGTTAAGTCTGTTGTGCAAATGTCAAACCACTACTGTGATATGTGGATGACATTGATATAGCGCTTGACAAGGTCTTTGCTGCCTATTCATGCAGTCACTCACACCAATGGCAGCAATTCAGTTAGATGTCCTATTCCACTTCAAAATGTTGACAAGAAGAGATAGGGAACAAACAACCAACCATGTGATCAATGGTGAACATACTCTACAGTCCTGAGCCACTGCCACCACACTATTCTACTGGTATTAATGTCTTCCTCCATTCTTACATCGGCTTTCCAGCCAGTGACATAAAATTATGCAAATTCCCAATATGAAGGACTTGATAACTAATCAATTTCAATGGAAGAACAGACAAAGCTTGACATAAATATGTGATCCCAATGTAAATGTATTGGCCATTTGCATAGTGACATAAATAATTAATTTTAGTTGGCGGCAACGATTTGTGTGAAGATCAATTTCAATGTATAGGCAATAAATTAAACTTTTAGCACAATGCTTACATTTTGTAATGGACTTTGGACTGGTACACAATGTTACTATACCTGTTCCTTTTATATCATCCATGATACTGTATTTTCACAGTAGTTTAACACCAGTAGCCTACCATCAACTATGTTGCCATTTCATAATCAATCGGTTTCAACATTAGTGCATATTTGTGCATAAACTGCAGTGCTTGATTCACAGTGACCTTCTTCATATTGCTTTAATGTCACTATAATAAATGTAAAGCCGTAAGATTGATGTGTTGTGCTTGCCGTTATTAATACCAAATCCATATCATGTGGCTCCTCAAGCTTTTTTGTCTCCTTTGTCCTTTTTTAATTTCTGAAACAGCCCATCCAATAGTCTCACCTTTAAAGCAGCTCCGAGTAACATTTAAATATGTTTTAAACAGCCTCATGTTTCCTCACATAATCATAAATGACCTTTAACAGCAAACAAGACTATCAGTGCAAAGAAAGACATTTTTATATAGTTTTTATTACTGCATTTGGTCTGGTCGCACACCCAGTTCGATTTTCGGTTCACGCGTGCATGCTCTATGGTCACATATCCGTATTGGTCGCAGATTTCAGTGTGGCGCAACAATGCGATTTGAGAAGCCTATCCCTCCAGGTGAGGGAAGGGGAGCGGGAGCCTTGTTTGAGACAGTTGTTTGTCGTCATAATGACTGATAACGGGGCTGAACCATCAAAGAAAAAAAAGAAAATGCAATGATGAAAAACTAAAAGGGAGAGATAGGCGGGCGGGAGGGCGTTGTCAAGCAACGTACACACAATTTCACGGGAGCAAACTAGACTCCTAAATGAATGAGCGGTAGCCTACTAAAACAAAGTTTACTTTGCCTCACCAGCATCATCAGATGACCATTATTCATCTGAAATAGTCATTATTTACAACAACATAAACACATTACCTCATCGTGATCCATACTAACTGCCGCCGTCTCTCGTTCACTTTCTGTGAAGACACGTAATCTTTCAGCTCCGTGAGAGGTGACACTGCATCAACCCATTGCAATCAGGTGTGTGTAGCACTGACTGGCATTAGTTGATGCTGTGTCACTAACCACTCTCACGGAGCCGAAAAGAGTCCTGTGTCCTCACACTTTCAACACACGGACATGCACTATATTGCTTCCTGATCATTTGAATGTCGCACGCCCGGCACAAGCTAGAAAACAGCTTCACGACAGCTGGCGTCGTACAAATACTACCGCTTTTGTCCAAAGGGGACGCCAATGTGCCATGTTACTCGTAGTGGCTTTAAAAAGTACAAAAAAGGTATGTCTTCGTATTAACTGAAAGATTCGAGCATCAAAACATATTTAATGCTTTGTGTCAGTAGTTGACACTGGTAATTTCTGTAATCGAAAATGGCTTATAGCTAATAAAAGCTACCGTAAAAATGGGATTTGGGAAAGAACCAGTCAGGGAAGGCTTTATTTATTTGTTTACAGACTGAGTGCCTATATAATACTTCAGTGAACTGAGAGACTGTGAGATTAATTTCAGTATATCACAGGCTGTCATGGTTTATGTATTAATAAATGCTTATACCTAAAGTGTGTAATGAAATTCAGAGGTGAACAGGGGCGGCACTGTATGGAAGTCAACTTTTGAGTGTTGAGTCATTTTGTTTTTCACAGCAGAAGGTTTTGTCAGATTGAATGGAATGCTGCACCTACCGCATCTCAGCTCTAAAAGGTATGTGAATAGAATAACTTGAGATAAAACATGGACAATCTTTGTCTGAACCAAGAAACAACATTGAAAGGTGCACAGCATGTTGCAATGTGACAAACAATGATTGGGATCAGACTCACTATTGTTATTTTCAAGATAAAGCCTCTGTGTGGGAAATACCGCCTCAGAAAACAACAATCAAAAGGAAATGAAACGACTGAACATGTTCATTCATTACCGTCACATTTTTTTATCAACATTTTTGGCTTCCATCATTGTGATAACAGAATCCAGTTTGGGCTGATGGTTTGCTGCATATTTTCCAATGAACAAGTGGTATCTGCCAGGAATGGCAATGACAATATGAGATGAAATCAATGGGGACCTAGAACTGGCTAATTCAACATTTGGAAATGTACAGACTATAAGAACGCTGACATTGGCTTCCAACCGTCCAAATGTATACATTGATTGATTTATGTATAGTATAGCCTGATGTATAGTATGTTATCAAACAATAATTATCTTGTTTAAATTATATTGACATCCAACAGCAAACCTCCTTTTGAAAAGTGTTTCACTTTGCATGTGTATGAACATATTTTCTCTAAAAAACTAATAAATAAAGTATCTAAAAAATATGTTTTAATTGAATACTTCTAGCTTCTTGTAATACATGGCACAATCCGTCCATATAATTCAGAAATGACATGGGCTGAGGACAACCTGGCCAAAGAGGCTAGCTCTCCAATCAGAGTTGACCAGATTAGAATAAGATTGCTTCAGATATTTCCTGCAAACATTATCCTATCCTATTCTATTCACAAAACAAGTTGCCCCAAGGTTGCTTTAAAAACTCTTTGAGTCCATCCACTTTCTCAAGTCCTGGGGCCTCATTTATCAACCGTACTTACGTAAGTAGGGCGTAAGAACATTGCCACGCAAAGTATGGCATTTACCAAAATGTACTTAGACTTATGAATGTGTGTAAATGTAAGCACAACTCTGACCATGCTTACAAACATAATCTAGTGGTAGAATAGCGATATTACAAGCACAAAGCAAAGCATTTAAGAGTTTCAACGTCTGCATTAACACTAGAACCGCCAGCGTTCTCTTTAGCCTATATCTATAATCGCCACGCGTCAAATCCACCCGTGCATTTCTAGGGTAATATAAAGTCATACATTTGTTTGTTTAATCATCATCTGTGTTTTGGACCTCTTGTTTTATAATCTAAGTTTCTTTAAGAACACTGATCACGACTCAGTAATGAAACTGAAGTAGATATAATATCGCCAATACATCAATGAAAACAGATGGTCAAAACAGCGTCCAAATGAGCTAACATCCTAAATGCAATAAATAGTTATATGGCACACTTATTTTTAGGTAAGCTCTAATTGATTATTCATTAAATGTGTCACACGTTTACATGTTTTGAAGCGGAGAATCCCTCCGATGCTCTCTGTGCGTCTCAGCACTCAGCTGTGAGCTGGACGAGCCGCGGTGACTCGCCAGACTCGCCAATCACTCATTTCACTTAGTAACTCTATTGTTGTTAGGAGCTTATCTTCATCTTTTTTTTATTGAAAGAGTTTATGAATGACTGCACGTAAAGTTGTCAGATCGCGGCAAACAATGCCGTTGCCTTACAACTTGCTCGAAAATATCACATGTTCCCATGCAGCAAGCTTTCTTTTGTTTTAATGCCTGCACTAAGTGAGCCAACAAAATATGTTTTGCTTCGATTCAACCTCGTTTACAAGGGTTTCCATTTCTGTGTTGGAGAAGTTTCTTTTCGTTACCCTCGGCTCTTTACCATTGTGGCGGAGAGGGGTAAAACACATTCAGATGGTTGATAAAGGGATGTGTTGTGACCATATATGGTTAATTGGAGGCGTTTCTGAATGCAAATGGGCTGAGCGTGAACGAGCATGACACTTAAGAACATGTGGGATTTATCAAGATTGATGACTTACTGGTGTGCGTACGATAGGCCAGCGCACGTTTGATAAATACCGATTTTTTTGTACTTAAGCACATACTAAATTTCATTCGTAAGAGTGAATTTAGAACCTTTTCTACGCACTGTTGATAAATGAGGCCCCTGGTATGTATCCTTGACAATATATGTTTACATGGCTAGGGTTTTAAAGATGTACTGAAGATCATGGGTCAAACCTCACTCTTTCTAGAAGTTAGAGTTTGGAAGTATATCCATGATTCAGTAGCACTCACTCAGAAGTATTTATCCAAAGTAAACCACATCATTAAAAGGAATAGAGATTTTAATATGGCTATGAACTCTTTCCATGCAGGTCATATGCAATGATGAAGTCCTGTTAGCCTCTGTAGCTGCTCCCTAATTGAAGTGTGCAACGCTGTAATATGAGTAGCCTATTTATTTGTGTGTGGGTAGAGGCCACAGGGTAGCTTCCTCATGTGTAGCCTCTCTGCTGCAGCGGGATCAATTAATGTCTGTATGCATGTGTCTGTGTGTAATTGTAAGCGTGTGTGGGAGGGTCAGTTTGGATCAAAGGAGTATGTGTGTGTGTGTGTGTGTGTGTGTGTGTGTGTGTGTGTGTGTGTGTGTGTGTGTGTGTGTGTGTGTGTGCTTGTCTGTGTGGTGTCAGCCCTCCTCTGTCTAACTGATGCCCCACAGCGCATCCTCTAATATGCTGAGCACACAGGAGAGCTCATTTTCTGATCTTCTTGATCCTTGTTACGTCTCTCTCTCTCTGTCTCATAGACACAAACACACTTTCAAAAGCTTGTTCTTGTTTTTTTTCCCCGGGATGTAAAACACAATTTAAGTTTTCCTCTCCATCTTGGATGAGATCGTGGTTGCATGTGTCATGGCACAGCATACACTGCCTGCTGTTAGGCCTAGACTAGGAATGCACAGATCTAACATGTTCCAGCTCTGAAACAGATCAGATACCTGGGATTTTGGTATCAGCCGATACTGAATACAGATCTGAGACCAGTGTTGACGGAATGTGTGTCTCACACATATATTTGAAGTTAATAGACCGGTTCAATGGATCGGCCCCATTGTCACCGATACCCCATCTAGCTGTTTTGTCAATATCGAGGCAGATACAAGATACCAATATCGGATCGGTTCATTCCTAGCTAAAATCATTAAACAGCACACACAAACATTGTTGGATTTGTTTATATGTAATCCCCATTCTCTTTACTCTCATATTTGCCCTGTCTTCTCTTCTCTCCCTGTTGTACAGTGCACCTTCTGTTATTCGTCACTGCCATCAAACTCTTTTGCCGTCCAAACCAGCGGTTTATTATCATATTCTAATCATTTCTTATCCTGATCCTTTCCCCTAACAGTTTGTCCCGGCCCACATATTTTCCAGTCGTTGATCTATGCCTGCAATATTCACCTTTTCTTCACTTATTCTTTCAGTGTCACTTTTTTTTCAAAGCCAGACTCATTTCTTTCCCACTTTCTCTTTCTCTCTCTCTTGCTCATGCTTTCAATGTGAGTGATAATCCCGCAGTATGTTAAAGCCACTAGGAGACTGGCAAAGAGATCAATATACAGTGTCTGAATGTGTCTGCCACGCCCAATCGCTCAGACACACTCACACACAGGTCGAGACACACAAGTGTGGCATCCCGTAATTAAAGTACCCACAAGTGTATCAAATACAAATAAATAGATTTTTTTTTATATATGCATACAAAAAATCCACACACACACACACACACACACACACACACACATTTGTATTGGTCGAGTGGACAGGGGCAGTGATTGGTGTGCTTTGCTGCAAAATATTTCCTGTCTGAACCAAACAAAGTCAGTTAATCTGATTAAAGACAGACAAGTTGAGAATCAAAGATTGGAAGCCACTCTTGCTGCTGTCAATATTTCTCAACACACACACACACACACACACACACACACACACACACACACACACACACACACACACACACACACACACACACACACACACACACACACACACACACACACACACACACACACACACACACACACACACACACGAGCACACACACAGTAGTGCCTGATCTCTTATCAAGCCACCATAGTAGGGGCCACTGCAGATAGAGGAGCTGGCATCATGTACCACGTTGTTTGTCTGTCAGCTTGAAGCGGCTCCAGCGCGGAGGGGAGAGTGCAGCAGCACTCTGCACAATGTAAAATCAGTGAAAAGTGGAGTCAATATACCATTCTCAGGTTCACATTAAAATAGCAGCGTGATACAGCTCTGTATGGATGATTTGGCTTGTTTAAATTATTTTTCTATTTCATTACTGTATATCTGAATGCACATGGTTTGGGCGTAATTGACAAATAAAACCATCTGGGGAGCTAAACTAACTCCAATTCCTTCTGTGCCTGTGCTCTACCACTAATCCTGTGCAGCTCTTCCTTTAAAAGCATTGAACTGATTCACACACTGGGATAGGACCAAATGGACAATCACCTCTGGGGAGTATTTTCCTGTCACAAAACGTTCATGGTGCCATGATGAAAAGTAAAGTTAAAAGAGAATGAATGGGGGAAACTCATTAGCCAGCTTTTTATCGTCCATTGAATGCAGTGGGGAGCAAATCCTTCTACAGTATACTATACTGCAAGTCATGGATGGGTGAGTGTTAATGCACGTCTAACTATCATGCAGGAGACAAGTTACAAACCATTAAGACATAAATACAACATGTCCCGGTCAATATGCTGGATATTGTAGAGACAGATAATAAGACAGGCTGTAGGGATCTGTATATACAGAAATGCAGGAGAGAGTAGCACAAAAAAGACATGTATAGTATGGGTTAGAATGTACACTCAATCAAACTTAAAGGTCAATTCATGATACATGTAAACATGCAGCAAGTGGAGTTGCAAGGCCACATTTTCCTTAAACCGAATAAATGTCATTAAAAATAAAACCCAAAAGCAATAGGGGAGAATGGGGTAATCTGAGCCACTTTTTACATTTGCTCCCCTCTAAGCGAGCTAAAATGATTTTTCACTCAAATTGACACATTTCCCATTAATTCAGGATGTTTCCTAGAAATGGGCATTAGCAGAATTTTTTCAAGACAAAGGGCAGTGAAAATATGATTGTTTTAAAAAAAGTTGTCATGTGGCTCACTTTACCCCAGCTGTGGGGTAAACTGAGACAGACCAGAAAAATCAAGGGGGTAAACTGATCCACTTACTTTTTCCACTCTGAAACTACCATAACAACACATATTGTAACAGTTAGAATCCTGAAAGCTAGCCACACATTCCAGAACTAATGTCGCACTAGTAAAAGAATGATGGGGTTTGGTCAATTAAGCAAAGCAAATTTTATAAACACTTGAAAGTAACTCTGAACCAAATCAAATACAACATATTATAATTCAAAAGGTTTTAATAAAATTCAAATGAAAGATAGAACCAGTTAGATTAAAACACAGTCTGGGGGTCAGAACACAGGACCCTTAGAGCCAGCTAGTGTCTGGGGGTCAAAGCATAGGAAAATCAGAACCAGCGAGAACAGCCTGGGACTCAGAACACAGGAGAAGACCCAACTGGATTATAACATCAGCCTGTCATACTCTACAACTAGGCCTACTCGACATTCCAGCCCTGAAAGTTACAGGGAAAGATGAGAAGTTGCTCTTTCCGTGTGGTTGCCCCAGGTCGTATTGTTGTATTTCCTTGGCATGATAGCTTTTCTACAATGTGTATGACATTGAAATAAAACATATGTTATGTAATATTACATTAAAATATGTTTAAGACTAAATTTAACTTGTGCCTCATGGTGAGGGAAAGTGAGACAGTGTAAAACTCAACGCAAACAAGAACGAGGCCCTGCTCATCGGCTCCAAATCCATCCTCACCAAATCACAACACACCCCAGCTCCACTCATACACATCGATGGATTCCCAGTACCCTTCTCCTCCAAAGTTAAGAGCCTCGGCGTCATCCTGGACAACACCCTCTCATTCGCACCTCATATTCAAAACATCACCCGGACTGCATTCTTCCACCTCCGCAACATCGCCAGATTCCGCCCATCACTGACCCAATCCAGCACTGAAATCCTGGTTCACTCATTTGTCACATCACGTATAGACTACTGCAACGCCCTCCTCACCGGACTCCCCACCAAACTCATCAACAGACTGCAGATCATTCAGAACTCAGCCGCCCGGATCATCACCCGCACCAAATCATCTGAACACATCACCCCTGTCCTCATCAAACTTCACTGGCTCCCAGTACCCTACCGCATCCAATACAAAACCCTACTCCTCACCTACAAAGCTCTCCACAACCTAGCCCCAAATTACCTCTGCAACCTCCTCCAAGACTACACTCCCTCCCGCTCCCTCCGCTCATCCTCTGCTGGACTACTATCCATCCCCACATCACGCCTCAGCACAATGGGTGCCCGGTCATTCAGCTGTTCAGCACCCAGGCTCTGGAACTCCCTCCCCCCACACATAAAACAGTCAGACACCATTACAACCTTCAAGTCACAACTCAAAACTCACCTGTTCAAACTCGCACACAACATATAACTGGTCCCTGTCTTGATTGTTTGTTTGTTTTGTCTTGTTGCTTTGTTTTGTTTTTTCCATAATGTCTTGTTTTTAATGATTTTATGATGATTTTATGCTCTGTAAGGTGACCTTGGGTGCCTTGAAAGGCGCCTATACATTTAATGTATTATTATTATTATTATTATTATTATTATTAAAGCATAAAAATAAAGTAGGCTAGGCCTAGCATTGAAAATACAAAAAAAAAAATAAAGCTTGTAGGCCTACTATGGCCTGCTGTTTTCAAGATAACTTAACAGTTAAAACAATACATTAATTAATATGTCCCCTGAAAATAAATTAATGCTTTTCTGAGAAGAGTAGCAGTGTGGCACTTCTGTAATATTACTGAAACGAGTGCATGCCGTTTTTTCAGCGCTGTCTCTGCTGTTGATACAGATTGGTTGTGTTGTCACGGCGACATAGCAATTTTAACTTTCTAAGTTTTGCTCAGCACTTTTTCCTGTTCAACGTCCCTGTTACTGAGTCCTTAATATCTCCATAGAGCAGGCGCTGGTTTAGTGGTTTTATTTTCGCCACTAGTTCAACGTTTGCTTGCTAGTCATGCTCCTGCTCATTGGCTTCCGTGTCAAAAAGTGCGCACCGAATGCACACGCGCATCGCGCAGACACACACACATGCAGACACACAGATCAGATGATGGGATGATCAAACGAGAAGTTGTAAAGACAGGCGCACACGAGGGGTAGACCGACAGTGCCGCGCAGACGCTCGCAAATGATTATTACGGAATCAATGAAAAATTTAATTAATTTTTTTAAATTTTTTAGTCAGGCTGCTGTTGGCCTGGCGGGGGGTCCCGTTGGCCTGGCGGCCCCGCCAGGCCTGTATAATGGTAGGGGAAACACTGCTGCCTGTTGTCACCACATTACCTGCAGCAGCACATCAGGCAGTAGGACAAGCAATGTCTGAAAGGATACAAGGACAATGTATTGAAGGTCACTCAGAGATGTCAGCTGTGCAAACATGTCCAGTAAGAAAAACTTAAAATATATCTTTTGAATATCAAATAATCCCCACCTGTAGACTTTGAAAGGGTCTGGAAAGTTGTAATGTTTGATGCCTCTGGAAGAAGTTTTGGTTGAATTCAAATTCAAATTGTAACACAGAGTTGTCTTAGTTCCATGGCCACCCTATCCTCCCCCCTCTGTAGACGTTCTGTCTCTCTTACAACAGCATATTTATTCCTTTCCTCGAGTTGGTCAAGAATCCTAAAATGTCTTTGTTCTGTAAACATACGCATATATATCACAGATCTACATTCGCTGAAAGGACTAATGTAGTTAGCTGTGTTCAAGTCATATCAAACTTACATGAAAGTGAAAGTATACGTAGGACCTTGTAATGCCAGAACACCATGTAAAGCTGCACTGTCAATATCCACAAACAAGCGTGTCAATACACAAACTCAGGCATACAGCATAACACACACAATGATTATACTCTAAACATTTGAGGGACGCCGAGATCGTTTTCCGGCATGTGGCAGTATCACGGCGACCACTGCCATACCATGGCTTGAGCCGTTCAGTAACGGTAATGCCAGTCCAAAAGTGGTATTCTGCGACCGGCACGCCCCACATCCCCCCTATAATTTCACGACAGGTATTGCCTTTACGGCAGAGGCAGGTAAAGCTAAATATAGTTGGTCTTTATTGACACTATATCACAACATAACACCGTAAATAAATGGATTTATTCATGTCTCTGGCGTGCCGGTCGCAGAATACCACTTTTGGACTGGCATTACCGTTACTGAACGGCTCAAGCCATGGTATGGCAGTGGTCGCTGTGATACTGCCACATGCCGGAAAACGATCTCGGCGCACCTGAAACATATAGGATCACAATTGTCATCCTAAATTGCGTCGTCAGGGTAATCTAATTGCAGACACACACAAAAAATGCCTGACGGCAGCAGTCCCACTCTAGCGCATGAACAATTCATTTTGCGTGTATCTTTCAGGAGTCTGGGGATTGTGTGTGTGTGTGCTTGTGTACGTGCGTGCGATAACAAGAGCCCATGCCGTGAGCAGTAATCTGCTAACACAGTGAACTGAGTTGGCTCTGCAGGATTAGCAGTGGTGTGTAACACAACACACTCTTAATTACTGCTATACAGTCATGTTCAATGCAGAGGAAAAGACAGAGAGCGAGGGGGAGAGGGAGAGAGGGCAGGCTTTTGATTACTGTAATACCTTCATGTACACTGTACACAGGCAAAGGGAACTTGACAATGGAGTGTGTTTATGTAGCTGTTATGCACACACACATACACTATATTATATATTAACGTTTTTTTCGTAACTCAATCTTTTTAGTTTACTTTTTTTTGTAATATACACACACACACACACACACACACACACACACACACACACACACACACAAGGGTGATGATGACAGGGACATAATAGTCACATCCAGTTGTGGCAACAACTGCCTGTGAAATCCAGCACTTTATTCAGACTGTTATTATTGATATGTCTGTGTGTTCTTTATATGAGAGACTGATCATTTTTAATTATTTATTTATTACTGTCTCTTTTAACACTGCATGTGCTGAGAAACAGCATTTTTTTGATGTTAGTATGGAAGTACAGTTCTGAAATGAAAATAAAGTAAATCTTGAATCTTGTGTCGGAGGCAGAGGTTGCCAGTTGGGGTCGATCGATATCACTGAGAGAGAGATCACAGCGATGCTTAGCACCCGTCAATGACTTCTCATGTGTGTCTGTGTGTGTGTTGTTGTATGTAACACAGTATCAAACGGGTAGCAGTGGGGAGTGGAATGGAGAATGGATGGTTTGATGAAAAAAGAAACATGAGTTGTTGTGTGTCTCTCTCTCTCTCCCTCTCTCTCTCTCTCTCTCTCTCTCTCTCTCTCTCTCTCTCTCTCTCTCTCTCTCTCTCTCTCTCTCTCTCGGGAAATTTCTGACTTCACTATATATTGTGGTCTATGGATCTACCGGTACCTGGCAACGGTAACTTGCTAGAGCCTAACGTTTAGTTATTTGGACGAGAAAGGTTGTAGGCGTCCATACTTTCCCGAGCAGATGCACTGGAACACAGACAGGTCGGAACTCGGAACTAACAAGTCGGAAATTTCCGAGTTCCGAGTATAAAGGAATGCAGCCTTCAACTGAAACTGGAGCGCGACTTCAACGTCATCGTTCTCAGCCACTCGCTCTGTTCGCTGATTGGACGGCCGGACATTTTCCTCAGCTAGATTCCACCAATACCACGCAGCCCCAGACTGACTACTGAAGGGAAAATTAAATTTGGCCGGAAGTAGGTAGGCGGGCGGAGCCAGGCTACATTTGAATAGTGTGTATGTAGTAAAATCTACCTCTACCTTCAGTCCAAAATTGCTCATCCACATCAGACCTTGCACTCTTTGTTGTTCTGTTTTACATTCAGCTCTGTCGTGTCTCTTCCTCATTTCCTTCTTTCTTCCCAATGCTATGTGTCACCAGACTATATTCTCTTGTCATCGATCTCCTACCTATCTTCCCGCCAGTGTTTGGAAGTCCTGTGGAGTCTCTCTCTCTCTCTCTCTCTCTCTCTCTCTCTCTCTCTCTCTCTCTCTCTCTCTCTCTCTCTCTCTCTCTCTCTCTCTCTCTCTCTCTCTCTCTCTCTCTCTCTCTCTCTCATTTTCCATTTCTCCCCCTGATTTCCCGTTTGCCCATAGCCATACTACACACCAAAACCATGGTCTCAATCAAATCCCTCTCCATTCCAATTTGAATGACTGTCGGTAGGGCATTACTAAATCCTTGAGATGAAGTGCTAGGCCAATGATTTGAACGAATGGCCACTATGTAACAATACAGTGTTCCAATCACTCTCCATCCAACTTGTCTCTATCCATCTTCTCCTGGCCCTTATTAGGTTGTTTCCCATCCACTGTGCAGAGTGTAGCGCTCTTTGGATAATTGGCTAGTTCAATCAGAGAGACAAATGAAGAGAGGAGATACTGACCTTTATGAGGTAGTCACTGCTCTCTTGTCAGCATGCACTTCACACCTCTTGCAACCCTTTTTGCCCATTCATTTCCTGCTACATCTTCACTCTGCTCCTTTCTGTGGTGCTTATTTCCCGTTAATCCTCATTTCCACTAAGCAGTATGATTCAGATTGGTGCGATATAGCACACATTTATTAGCATTTCCACTGTCAAAAGCTGGAAAAGGTTACCAAATAACCTATTTTTGTCACCCTTTCTTTTGGGCTACCAACAAAGGGACCCAAAAGGGTGGAGCTACCCACTGCAGTCCATTGATTGGATGACATAACCTTGATAAACCGCTGTGTGGAGTTACCTTGGCAAGAGTGGAGAGTCTTGTGTTTAGTTAAAAATATCAGCGTGCATCTCAGTGTTTTGTGCCTCCAACAGAGCCTTCAAGGCAGCGCTGCCTTGAAGGCTCCGCTGGGGGCACAAACACCATCAAGCGTGCATCTATTTGCTTGTTGTGTTGCTTTCCTTCTCTTCATTGAATTTATTGGTTGACAACATTGTCTCCCAATGCTATGATATCAAGATAGTTAGGTCGCTGCCGTCCGGCATAATCCAAGCCTACAAAGTAATAGTACTATCGTCTGTCGATAAGCAAGCCAGATATATGGTTACCGACCGTGCCCTGGCAAACTGTGCTGCTCAGTGGTAAAGAGGTATTACAACTTACAACTACTCCCTGCATGTCTCCTGCCTCCTTTTCTTTCTCTTCTCTTTGCAGAAAATGAGTTGCCAGTCATTCCAATTAATTTTTTACAACTTATTCTCTGGCTTTTCAGGAGAAAATAACACCATACATGCTCGCTGACACACACAGACACGCTCAAACACACCATTCTCGTCGTGTGTGCCTGGGCTGCATGTGTCTATTTCCACTGCCACCCACAGCTAATAGCCCACCCCTCCCCACTCAAGGAGGGAAGAAGGCAATGGTCCAGAGCAGAACAATGGCTGCCTGCACGGAACGGTGGAGTCATTTATCTGTTTGAGGCCCGAGCGTGTCCCACTTGCTTTCCCGTATGACCTGCCGAGCGTGACTGATGGTGCAGCCGTGCCACGTCGGGGTCTACATTACAGTGTGACCTCTCTGTGTCGCTAATGGCTGCTCTGCTGTCATTCATCACTATAACAGCCAGAGAGAGATGTGAATGATAGCACGGAGGCATGAACATATTTATGCTCACAGCAGTAGGCACATAAGCATGACATTCTTACCACGGATGGTGAAATCTGGACATCATACGTGTATGAGTACACCCACTCACAAAGATTAACATTATCACAATCACGCTCTAAAAGGGATTCACTGTAGGCTTCAGCCTTTGTTTGTTTGAACAAGAAAATGGAATTACAGTATATTAAAGAGAAGTTCCGGATCGCTTTGACGAAACTGTGAGAACACAGTTTGAAAAACGTGCTGAGTCCTCACATTCACAGCGGGGCAGAGCCAACTAAAACAGCATGCAGGGCTCACATCCAAATGCACATACCTCAATATATGATGCTTTTTCATTGTTTAACACAACTATCCAACACTGTAACAACATGTATAGGTAAGAAAAGATTGAAAAGCATAATAGGCTTCTTTTAATACAAGCGTTTACATTTGCTGCAATCTCAGTCTAATATATTTAGATGGAGAATAATAATCTGCTGAACTGAAAGAGAAGTGTTTTATGTTTTGTATTTCCTACGTAACATAATATGCAGATGACAAACTTTTTTTAAGTATGAGGGCTAACCAGACCACACCAGAACGTTTGAGCCAAACTCAATATTTCAATTGAATTATGGTGACCAGTGAAGTTGCTTCCAAGTAAATACACACATTTTCTTTGGAAAAAGTTTCAGTGAGCTTTGCCATGTACATTTGACCACTTGTGAACTGCCATAAAGGTGAGAACACACCGGGCGCGTTGGCGCTTTGGGCCAAAGCGACCAACGCCCCCGATCTGGCGCTTGGTCATTTTGTGTCAAAAAGTGGTTCAACGGGTCCCTCCAACGCTTCGCAGCTAGTCTCCCCCCCAATCAACCATGGCTGCGATCAGAACCGACCCGACACAACAGCGATCATGTCCGCACAAAAACAACAACAACACGGCCAACAATTGTGCCAAAAGACAAATAAACAGCAAGTGAACGGAACAAATAGCCTTAAAACAGCATTGAAGATTCACGCCACTCGGAAATGAACACAAACAGCAAGGCAGCACCATGCCAAACACATTTACAGCAGCATTGTGCGCAGGGCAGTAGAAAATAAAGGCAAGTAGCCTACATTACCTGGCTGTGACGGGACCGTGGCTGGCGTAGATATAGGCATAAACACCGGTGCTTCGCTGTACTCGTTGTGAAAGTTCCCCGGACTTATGTTTGGGTTCTTTATATGGAGGTGGTGGCCGCACACAGCCGGGTGAGTTAGCTAACGCTATCCGACCGGTGCTAACTTGGTTTATCGGCTTAAGCACAGCCACACATATTCACTGAATTAACGAGGAAGCCCATTCTCCTGGCTCACTTTCCCCACGTCTTCTACCCCGAGCGGCTTCATATCACCAGCCAGCCGCAAATACATTTCCTACTCGGTGGTGTTTCTCAGCCTCTGTGTTGTCCTCCCACCGAGCCGATGTCTGTGTCGGGTCAAGCTCACCGCTGATTGGCCAACGCGGCTAAACGTCACGCGCTGGAGCGTTGAAAGTTAAATTTTTTCATCTTTTTTTGACGCTTTGCTGGCGCGTTGACGCTTTGGTAACGCGCCCAAAGCGACGCTTTGCCGCGGCCAACGGATCCTCGCGCCTAAACCAATGGTTCCCTATGCAAAAATAGGATTTTTCAACGCGCCCACCACACCCAACGCGCCCGGTGTGTTCTCACCTTAACAGTGGTGACATTGGAGGTCTTATATCGGTTGAAAGGTTTTTTTTCTGAAGCATATTAATCCGGATCGATTTCTTTGAAACTTTTACATCTAGTGGGTTCTTGTGGTGTAGTGGAAAGAGCACCCCCCATATGGGGCTCAGTCCTTGCAGCAGACCCGCTTCGGGTTCGACAAAGTCATTCCCGTCTATACCCCATTTAATCTATCTGCACTATAAATAAAGCATTGAAAATGCCAACAAAAAAATCGAAAACCTTTACATCTTATCTCCACATCAGTGAAATTCTGAGTGGTTTGCCTCTCTTACATTCTATGTCTCATTTTAATTTCCTTCACTCTTCCTGCAGCCAATTTGCTTCGTCTGGCTACAGGTTTAGGGTAATATATTCATGTCATGTATAGTTTAGACTCGGAAGTTGCAGTAGCAGTTGCTTGGGGCAGTCAACTTTTTTTTTAACAAAGCACTATCCATTCGTTGACTGACACGCATATTCCAATCCTGACATCCTCAACTGCCATCACAAATAGAACAAAATGTGCTTTTCATGCTGTGTCTGCTCGTATTGATGCCGTTACCAGCCTCTCGCTTTGACCTTAGGCTGAAGCCGCTGTGCTGCATAAAGTATCTTGTTGGAAAGCATCTTGCAAGTGTAAATATAAGTTTCACTTAGCAGCCCCATCGTAGCTCTCTTTCACATTTTAGGGTAAAAGAAGAAAAATAAACAGTCCTTGACAGCCCAGACACACCCAGTTAAAACACTTACAACCATGGTTGTTTACATGTGCTTGAGTGTGTTTCAAAGCCTTTTGTCACAGAGGGATGAAAAGTCAATGCTTTCAGGGAACATTGAACCGTTTGCCCAAGTAGATTGCCTTGTTCAACATCACTTGTCTACCTGTCAGAATCCCTCCACACCTTTTATCTGTCTTCTTCCATTTTATCAGCCCAAGAGAGAACAGTGTATTATAAGAACAGTCGCCTGTGAACATGAAAGATTGTTCTATTTTTTCAGGGAGAGAACATATTGCTTAAGAGCCCCAAGTGCCATTGGTTGTGACTTGCTTGCGCTTGTTACAAAAAAAAATGCCCTCGTATTGTTAGAAGTGCGTTCTGGTGCTCCCACAGCCTTTCGGATCTAGTATCTGATGATACTGAATGTCTTGCTACTTCCTGACACAGGCCTTTTCTCATGGATTCTATCTATCATGAGTTATCTTGTGTGAAGAGTAATCAGGGGAACACCCATGGATCTAACTGAAGCGCCATTTTTTTAAGGAAAGTAATTTTCTCTGGCTCTATTATTTGTTGTTGCTTATACACTTCAACCAGTCAAATCAGTTGTATTACCATTTTACAATGGTAATACAACTGATTGTATTATTGTAGAACAGCGCTCTGAAGTGTAGGTGGCTGGTGTGTGTATTACTTATAAGAATTGTGATATTATTTTCCCAACACACCTAGCCTGGCATTCCCAGACCTGCCACTAGGCGCTGGCAAATTAAATTTGCTGCGCGTGTTGGTCTGGACACGCTCCGTTGAAGCTTATCAAGAAAGCCAGAAATCTGGCGGGCGCGCCAGAGCCCCTTATATGGTACTCTGGGGAGGACGTAACCGGATGACGACAGTGACGTGCATGCGACGTCGAAGCCGTGATAGTAAACATCAGAGATGGCTGCGGATATGTTGTGTGAGTTTGAGACTGCTTTGGCCTCGATTTGGAAGACGGCACTCAAATATTTCATTAGCAAGTAAGTGGAATGTTCTATTTTGCCGACCGACAACGGCAAACGTTTAATTTAACAGTTTAACAGCTGTTCACTAAACGAAAGGGGCTTACGTCGCCTTGTGCATCGCTCTGATTGGTTGTAGTGCTATCCAACTGCGTGCAGTGGCATTTGAAATGCACGAGTAGGAGCCGCCCCTTGAGTTGGAAATTACTATTGATCGTCACCAGACCCTCTATCGTTCAAGATATCAGGGTCTGGATTTCCAGGCTACAACACACCCCTTTATCCATTTAATCTTCCTCTTCTCTTTGATCTTTTCTAGAATGCATTGTACCTGAGATTGCAAGTCTTTATTTTAATTTGCTGATGAGTCAAGCAATTTCCCATAACGAGATTTCATATATCTGTTCCCAGAACTAATTGTTTACAAGTGCCATATACATTTCCAAATCAACCAAACAGACAAGAGCTGCAGAAGAATATAAAACTAGAAAATCCCGCGGAGATTTTGAAAGTACGGGCCGCCCATGTAAATTAGGGAAGAAAAAAAATCATGGCTGATATGGTCCAAGAGGCTTTATTGTAGAGCACCATGAGCTGTACATGTCTAACAAATAATAAGTCAATCAGAGTCAGGGGAAAGGGGCGTGGCCTGTCAAACATTGCATTTTTGAATGATGTTTTTCGCATTTGTGGCGCCCCCCATGGGTTAATCTCGACAAGTTTAGAGGGCCATGCTACCACATGTCTTCTGCACATATCCTGCAAGTTTCATGATGATAGGACCTATGGTCAATTAGTTATGGCCAATGTGTTATTATGCCCCGCCCCTGCGTAAACATTTTAGTCAATGGCGGCCATGTTTTTCAAGCTGTCTTACTAATATTTTTCGGAGACGTGCGTCATAGTCCCCCTGGGTTTCGTGAGACATTTGGTGTTGATAGAGTAAAACTTGACACAGTTGTTGATAAATCCCTGTTTTTCAGTTTATGCTAATTAGCCGAAAATATGTCCAGGTTGACTCTTATGGTCCAAGAGGCTTTTTTGTAGAGCACCCTGAAATACACCTTTGTGAGAAATTTCAAGTCAATCGGACTTACGGTGTGCGGGGCGTGGCCTCTCAAACTTTCTTCAGTCGGGGCTTAATAACAGCGCCCCCTAGCGGAAATTCAAAAAACTGTCCGAGAGGCTATATTGTAGAGCACCATGAGCTGTACAAGTGTATTGCATTTCAAGTCAATCAGAGTCAGGGGGCATTTGTGGCGCCCCCTATGGGTTAATCTCGATAAGCTTCGAGGGACATGCTACCACATGACTTCTGCACATACCCAGCAAGTTTGATGATGATAGGACCTATGGTTAAGGAGTTATGGCCAATTTGTTAATAAGCCCCGCCCCTGCGTAAACGTTTTGGGAAATGGCGGCAAAAAAAATGATCATGGCTGACCCCTATTGTCCGAAGAGGCTATATTGTAGAGCACCATGAGCTGTACATGTATAAGACATGTCAAGTCAATCAGAGTCAGGGGGCATTTGTGGCACCCCCTATGGGTTAATCTCGATAGGCTTCGAGGGACATGCTACCACATGACTTCTGCACATACCCAGCAAGTTTGATGATGATAGGACCTATGGTTAAGGAGTTATGGCCAATTTGTTGATAGGCCCCGCGCCTGCGTAAACTTTTTGGTCAATGGCGGCCATGTTTTTCAAGTTGTCCTACTAATCTTTTACGGGTATGTTTATTGTAGTCCCCCGGGGCTTCACGAGAAATTTGGTGTTGATACAGTAACATTTCAGAAAGTTGTGGATAACACCCTGTTTTTTAGTTTATGCTAATTAGCAGGAAATATTCCCTAAATGATTTTTATGGCCCCAGAGGAGAGGAGTAGAGCACCCTAACATACACCTGTGTGAGAAATGTCAAGTCAATCAGAGTTACGGTGTGCGGGCCGTGGCCTCTCAAAGTTCTTTCAGTCGGGACTTCATAACAGCGTGTAGTAGCCGAATGTTCCCCATGGCTTGACAAAGACTCCAGATAAGGGACTTCAGACTGGACTCTTTAAATCAGTGTTCCAAGTTTATTACAGGAGTTTCCATCAGACATACAGAGGATTTCAGAGTGAGCATCGAAGCAGCAGGCTGAGAGCCGCATGGCACCTACTCGATTAGTTACAGAACAGTGTCTTATATCTCATGTGTGGGGGTTATCAAGTGTATTATATCTACAAATAGACAGATACTAGTCCTTCTAGGGGGTGCTCTCATTCTCCCCCAGTGACCCCAACCTTTAAGACATACACGGTCAGCAAACTCTTGATATTATAGAGGCTATTCAAATCCACCACAAGCGCCCCCTAGCGGAAATTCAAAAAACTGTATAATAGCACACCCCGTGGGGTGGGGACGCACGTTGTGTGAAATTTTGGCATGTCTGCGTGTAACGGTGTGGGAGGAGTAGCAGCTAGAATTTTGCGGAAGAAGTAAGAAGAAGAAGAAGTAAGAAAAAGTATGGTGGTAAACTGAGGGCCCGTACTTAATGAGGATGGAATTTTAGAAGCAGAAAAATAGAAGACTGCACCCTTCTGCATGTTGTTGTGAATGCCTCAGACAGTAAGTGGCGTTTCAACACTTATCATTGTTCATCAAGTGCAAATTGATTCTCAGGTACCTTTGAGATAGAAACAGAAGATGTCTCTGTATGTAGCATAGCTTGTTATTCAGCTTCCATCAAGTTACAGAGTGAACTGAACAGAGGCCTTATTCTACATATACATATATACAAAGGTATATTTGTTTGTTTAGGTCATGTAACCTGTGTTCACATGATACAGTCAATGCGTTTACATACAGACTCATAATTTGGTAAATAAACGAATAAGTCCTCAACAGGACTTGTAAAATGCATATAAGTACCTTTATCCAATCTACTTCGCACACAAACCGGCTCATTACCGGACAAGCGCAGTCGGATAAGTACACCTGGATAACTCGTTAATCGTCGGCATTCTACCTGCATGTATACAGGATCGCATATTGCACATCGGAGTTTGCATTCTGCGCTTGCTCGAGAGTTCCCTGTCAGGGATTTCACAAGCTTCTGGAAGACCGCAGTGCATTAATGTGGTGACGTGGGGACGAGGGAGGGGACTGCTAACTGCAGTAACTGACAGCCTTCAAGCTAAACTGACCATTCCGCTTACTGAACCTTTAACTTATGAGACCACCTGCTTTTGTGCTGTGGAGGTTTTGAAACGTTATCCCTGGGTGTCATTTATTGTTGTATGTTGCTTGCAAGCCATCTGTGAATAGCACCACAAGGCCATGTTCAAATATTAAAATCGCTTTTGGTTTTGCCCCTATAATGGTCCCTACATTGTGTGGGATAATAAGAGGCTTTTTAAATGTCATAGAGCCATCAAAATGACGTAATTAAAAAGGAAAAGTGTTTATGTAAATCATAACTGATTGGCTCGTTATAACTATCACCAACAGGATTCGTTCCTTCACTGACGTTGGATGTGCGGACATGTTATTTGTGTAATGAATCATGCTGTGTGTCCTTGGGTAAAGTATAATGAATGTTTGATGCAATATATTATGAATTGGAGTCCAACTATATCTGGGCGGCCTACACATCAAGCTTGACTCTAGATAATTGATGTGTCCAGGCTGTATCTGTTGTACAGAAGACAGCTTGACCTCTCATGTTGGGATTGGATAAGAATGGTGTAATGCAAATGCAGAGCATGGCTGCTTCCAATTTCAATTTCAACTAACAGAACACTCATAAACATAGCGACATCATGTCAAAAATCAGCTCCAGTTAACAAAAGAATACAACTGGAAAGGAAACCTTTCTGCAATAAAGGGAGGCCTCTCTCTGGTGGTACACTCTTGGACTCTTGCAAGGGATCTGCCATCTGTTTTTTAGACTTGCAGGAGCTCTTAAACATACTTGAATAGTTAATCTTAAACTGTTGACCGTCATGGTTGCATTGCTGCTTGCTATTCATATATGCCCTTTCTACAAACTTTTTGACCACCAAAGTTCTACGCTGATTAGTGAAAAGTATCTATCCATGACCTTGTGCATTGAAACCAGGTTACTAAGAGTATGACCTTCATTGAAATACATGTTGCTTGAAAGGGTGTAATGTTGTTTGCCCGTTGCAACTTGTGTCAGTGTGACTGGAACATGTCTGAACTTAATTTTGATTTGTGTTATAACCCACACAGCCAAAAACATTCAACTGCAGATGCAGATGCCTAGTACAAACAGAAAGGGGTAGGAGACAGCCTTCAATTAGGGCTATTACACATTTGATTGGGCTGACATTTCTTTACAACTCTTTAGAGTGTGAGGTTTCTTTGTCAATGTTATTCTCAGTTACATTCATCAAGACGTGGCAGGCTGCTGTTTTTGGTAACCTAGCAATCCCTGACCTCATGGTTCCTTTCATAAAAATGCTAGAATATAGATTTCTTCGTTTGGAAAAAGAAAAAAACAGATGTGTTATTGTTACAATGAATCTTTTGGATACCCTGAGTTGAGGCTTACAACTCAGGAGTAGCATTTGCAAATACATCTCCAGGGTGGATCTGAATACTGCACTGCTTGGACACCTCAAATCATTTATATTTGTGTGCCAAGTGTTAAAAGTAGCAAGTTCTTCTCCTAACATTTACAGTGTTAAGTGCATCTGAGCACCACATCATACCACATGAGATTGTGTTATCTATAATATACGTATACTTTCACAATTAGTTGGACTGACATGAAATTATTTATAAATCTCTTGATAGAATGATCGATTGTCCTCTAAGTCGCCCACATAACTCAAGTCAAGTCAAGTCACAGACTTTGACAAAACAAATTACATTTTGTATTGTGTTGAACTACTGCACATGGCTTACCAGATAGCTCAGAGAGTTGACTACACCTTCTCTTTGCAATCCCTTGTTAGTCCTGCATACAACGATTGTATTTGTTCAATTGAGGTCCAATAGTCATGTCCTTTCGTCACTGTTCTCATTCAGTCAAAAGGAAACTTTCTAACATTTACTTTTACAATATTTGAAACTTCTAAAGCTATTCACAATCATCAATGTTTTCCTTGCATATTAAATGCCTTACTTAACCATCAGTGGACCAATGGAATGTATTTCACAAGCTCCAAGAGAAGTTGTTTTGTTTTTCCCTCCTATAAGAAGTTTATCCTTTCTTATCTTGCTCTCTCCCTCTAGGTGAACGTATGGCTGATGAGGTTGGAATGTTAGGCCTATATTGTCTGTTCTGGAATGCAATCTCATTTTAATTCAACATTGAAATTATTTTAAATTATCTTGGGCAATTTTTTCTGAAGTTAAATTTGACAAATTTAAGGAATAGAGGAGGTTAGAATAACTTCACCTCACTTGAATAAAACACTATTTCATTGTCACTGCAGATAGGATTCTTATGAGTGAGTAAAGGCACATTATATCCTACAAAAAAAAAGGTTTGAAAATATGAAAACGAAGTCGGCCAATTCATTATTTGTAAGTCCTTCTAGACGTTGTAAGTGGGCTTGCAGAGAGATGAAGAACCAAAAAACATTTTCATGTGTGATTCAGCTTCTCTTTAAGAACAGTGGTCAAGAGTAATGCTTGATTATTCTTCAGAAACATTCATTAATCCCAACTGTTCATGTTTTTCATTTCAAATAGGCAAGGCAAGTTTGTTTATATAGCACAATTCAAACACTAGGCCACTCAAAGTGCTTTACAGGGGCAAGATTAAAATACATAAAACACATTAGAAGACATTTAAAAGCGAATGAAAAGAAGTAAAACATTTAAATTAAATTAAAAGTACAGGTTAAAATGGAAACAGAAAAGTCTTCAGACTCGATTTAAAAGAACTGAGGGTTGCAGCAGACCTCAAGTTTTCTGGGAGTTTGTTCCAGATATTTGGTGCATAAAAACGAAAAGCTGCTTCTCCTCGTTTAGTCCTAACTCTTGGGACTGTAAGTAAACCTGTCCCAGACGACCTAAGGGCTCTGGACGGTTCATAACGTATCAGCAGATCAGTAATGTATTTTGGCGCTAAACCATTTAGTGCTTTATAAACCAACATCAGTATTTTGAAATCAATTATTTGAGTGACAGGAAGCCAGTGTAAAGACCTCAGAACTGGGGTAACTGCTTTGTCCTTTATGAAAAAATCATTGCCATCTGTCTTTGCTTGGAATGCACAGAAGAAGCAATGCACAATTTTGCAAGGGTATTGATAATATAAAATATGCTGTATGTGTGTGTGTACACACATTTGCCCAAGTGCACTTGACCCTTGTGTGAGTAATTGGCCTCTTAATGAAGCTTGATAATCATATCACCGTTTCTGAATGACTTCTCATTGTAAATTGGCTACAGGGCTTTTAGTTACCCAAACATATGTAAAAGTCCTATGGTGAAATATAGAACAGAATTGTTTTAATGCCAGAGTGAGTAGGTGTTCCTTAAAGTGAAATGGCTGGAATTCTATAAGCTCAACGGGAAGGATAAGACTGCAGGTCTGTCTCAGCACCAATCACACTGCATTGCAGATGCTATGCCACTGCAGCAGATGTCACTTTGTAGGTACAATTTACCAGTTAGGTCACACTTGTTATGTTTGTGCTGCTGTGTTATTGGATGTACTTTGTTGCTGTTTGTTGGCACCATTTTTTGAGGATTAAGATAACAATATTAACTCTATGTTGTATGCTTGGCATTAAAGGACATTTCAGACCAGCAATGAAGTGCCTTGCTGGTCTGAAATGTTGGATGTACCTCATATTTTTTTTCTTAATTTGTATGAACTAAAAGCACCTTATTTCATACTACATAGCTTTGTTGAAAAAACCCTCTACCAATGGTACAAACAGAGTCACCTTCCAACAGAGATAGTATAGACATAGTATGAGTGCAGAGATTGGTCTTGCAGACTGGTTATTGCCCAATTTAGAAACCCAGTGAAGCAACTTGGCTGGTGAGCATACCTATTCACAAATGGGTATAGCAACACATTTGCATAACATCCAAATTATTGAACAACCTTTTTCTATACTATGCAAATAAATAAATGATAAGCAGTGTCATCAGTTTGAGGCTGGCACATCACTATGAGTGTGAGTCTCTCCATGCTAGAGAGTAAGAAATTGAAGTTGACTTGTTGACACCAAAGGTGGTAATCATGGTAACATTAGTTTGATATGGTGGACAGCTCTAAACAATTATATGATTGAATCCTGAATTCTCTGTGGACATATTTCAGAGATTGGGTTTTCGAGAGCACTGTTTATGTATCTCTACATAGTAGCACAGCATGACATACAAATATCAGCCTGGCTGCATAGATAGATTGCTCAGTGAATTTCATCATCTGCATAAACTGATGTCTTCAGCCACATGACAGTGTTATCAGTAAAACTGTAGAACAACCTTAAGAACATATTTAAGCTCAATCAGTAGCATTTTGCATTCCCATTTAAAAGCATTGAAAAGAGATGAAATGTCCTAGGTGGTAAAACTGAATAACCAAGCATGGAGCATTTCATGGGGACACACCAATGATTCTCGCTGGCATTTTCTGGAGTTTCCCAGCAACTAAGTTACACATTGTAATGATTCCATAACTTTTCATTCCACGCTCTTGTCAAACTTAAGACCCTATGATTTGAAGTACTATTGGTGATTCGTTGCTATTTTTGGCCTCCTTTATTGCTGGATTATGGGGATTGATTATGTCTGTGTGTGTGTGTGTGTGTGTGTGTACATTGGTGGTTGCGTGATGGATCAGTCTCGTTAAACTTTGATTGTACGCCTGCCTGGTTGGGACATGATCAGAGTGCAGATGTGTGACTTGTTACTATTGTGTGCCAGGTTGTGCAGGTTTAGTGTGTATATAAGAAGTATACCTGCTGTCTTATGTCGAGAGGATAAGAGATGTGCCGAAGAAAAAACACATGCACATGTTACTTTAAGCGCTCCAGGGAAGTGAGTGAATCATTCCATACTTACACTGCTGGTTTATGACTGGAAATAAGTTATTTATCAATTAATTTATAACATCTGTTATCTGTGATCTTTAAGAGATGTATGTGTCCAAAGTCATTTGATTTGGCATCACATTGATGTAAGAGGAATGTCAATCTGATCAGTGTTGCTCTTTTTTCTAACCTCAAGACTGCATTCACCTGTGCAAAGTTGCTGTACCTTTAGCATGGATCTGTTTTACGGATTAGAGTTATTGCTGCTCTGCCTTTTTCCTTGATGTGCACACTGAAAGTGTTTGCTGTGCTATGCGAGGGTTTGTTCAGAACCGTCACAAATGATTTTCCCTGCACTCTTATGATGAAATCTAGTTGAGGGTTGATTGCATTCTCCATCCGATGCAACTGAGTGAATTCCTTCCTCTGTGTCATTATTTCTGTTTTGAACTGGAATGTGTTTTGCTCTTTTTTTAAATCAGAGCACCTGCTCTAAGCATCAAATTGTCAATTTCAATAATATCAACTTTCAGAAATGTTGTGATGAATCCAATTATATTTGTTTGTACTCAGTGATGCCGAATTATTACTTTTCTGGTAAAGACAAAAAAATGTAAGCAAGGTTTAATTATTGAGAGACAGAGTGGAATAGTACAGATAAACATGTTGAATATCATATTTATTTTCCATTTTTCCCCACTGACAAAGGTTAACAGACACAAAACTAAACACACAGAGAAGCACAACAACCAGCACAAGATGAAAACCCCAACAGTTGCACACAGATATAAATAGGTAACTGGAGATGCGACAATAACTATAGAACAATTGATGAATAAAAACATTTAAATAATAAATAATAAACCCTAGCAGCAACCATTCCAAAATAGCAGTATCAGGTTTCTCAAAAATGGAGAAAAATTCCCCATACTCTGTAAAGTGTATTTGCAGTCTTTTTAGTGGAATGACTAATTTTTTGGTAGGTAGGGAGGAATGGTATCTTTCCATTTAAGCAATATGGCATGTTTGACCAGTAAAGAGGCAAAGGCTAGTACACCTTGGCATCAGACCACTGAATATGGGTTTATGGACATGAATGTAACTTTAACATTTACAATTGAATTGCAAATACTCTAATATGACATCCAGCACCTAGATGTAATGAGTTCAGTTTGGTCTATGTGCATCCAGAGTAGAGGCTGGTGGGTAACCCGCTCCACACAGGAGCTAGAGGTGAGGGGAGGCACTAAAAGTTCTCTGCCTCTGGGAACTTCAAAGCCATCAATTTACATGTTGTATCTTCTTAACTCGGAGTGTGAGGGTGTGTGAGCACTGAACGTCTAGATTGCTGCAGGCAGTCTGCAGGGCTAAGTCAGGGGCACGTTACAGAGCTCTGAGCAACAAAACTAATACAATGGGTAATTCATTTTCCTCTAAATAATATGCGATGGGTAACTGATTAATATGTTTTGCACTCTTAGATATAGTGGTTTAGATATTCTGACTAAACTGTCAAACTGACTCAATTGACCTTCAAACATGAACTTACAACATAACATTATCATATTGTAAATATCACATTGGGTACAGTGAAAAAAGATCAGGTTTTACTACTACTTACAATGCTAACATTGCAGCTTAGTGATTTACCTTCTCTTATTAAAAAAGTAAATGTGTTACATGATTTAAGAACTTTTACTGGGTACATTGATGGATTTCAGCCCATGCCTAGGCACACATTTTTTAATAAATTCCCCACTTTGAATAATTGCACAATTTTCTACCCTTTCCAATGTATAGCATCAGAAGGGAAATTGCCTTTAAAAGGGTAACAAAGACCCCATAACGATAGAACAAATTCATGATTTGGAGACAAAAGAAAGTGCTGAGTAGAAAGAAGCTGAACTAAGAGAAGAGGTTTGCTGAGCGCAGGACATAGGAGCGGATGAGGAGAGAATGGAGTTGACAGGAGGAGAGCAACAGTGAGAAACCAGGATGGTTAAGGCGAGACACGGCAGGCAAAACATGTTTTTTTTAAGCACTGGTCAATTTTGAGATTTGTGTCTATTCAGCTTCCATAACATGTCTTCTTACATACTATTGTGAATAAAAGGTCCAAAATATAAGTTTTAGGTGTTTATTTTACTAAACCTTGTCTGCTTGCATCCGTATTTTGCTCCTAAGTTCGCCAAAAGTGAGCATTCTAATGCAACATACAGCAAAGCGGCCGCTGTCTGAACCATAATAACCATGGTACTTGTTGTGGTACTAGAAGATAAGACCCACAAGCAGAATGCTCACTCCGGTAGTCAGTTTAGAACAATGTTATTTATTGACTGGGATCCGCAACAGCCTGGCAGGACACTGGACGGCTGAGTGGCGTAGCGAGCGTGGGCAGGTGGATATCCGGAAACCCGCAGGCAGGCGAGCAGGAAAGGTGAACAGCGGAGGCAACTAGCACGGAAGGAAAGGAGAGCAGAGTTAACAACTAACTCTAACTGGAGACGTGGAAAAAAAACAACAAACAAATAATCTTGAGCTCGGGAATTATACCGCTCTGGTATAAAGTACAATCTGGCGCCGAATGACTGGAGTCCAGAGGCTTAAGTAGAGAGGGTCTAATTAGCCAACGATCCTCACCTGGAGCAGTCTGCCCAGGAGTGCAGCCACGCCCACATGCCAACACAGAGACACACAGGGAGGGAGAACAAGAGGAACAGACAGGCAAGGGAAAACAAACAACACACAGAGGAGAGGCTGCCATGCCGTGAGTCATGACAGTACTGTTGGAAAGCTCTGAATCTCAAGCACAACGTTATCGGATCCAAATATGGTAATTTCCTTTGTATCAGTAAGCAATTGTGAAAGTGTGAGGAGGGATTTAATGCTAGGAACGCAACCTCATTGGCCAATGCACATTTCTGACGATGTGATTCGCTAAAAGGCATCACGTGAGAGGCTAGAGGCTAGCCGCGGGTAGCTCGAAAATCACAAAATTAAATGGGAAAAACGCCGAAAATATGCCAAACTAACGGAAAAAAAAACTAATCAATTGACTACGGACATTACATGATCGCCATTTGAAGGGGAGAAGTGTTAAAGACATGTAAATGACATCGATCACGTCGGAGAGACACAGAATGTCAGCGCATCAGAGGGAGATGGTGGGGGGAGAGAGCGTCTATGCCGACTGCGGAGCAGGTTGACAGTGGCTATAATGAATGAATCACATTTAAATTTGCGTGTGGATGTAAATGTTTGATATGCTATGGTTTATATATCAGTGATTCTTGAGAAGTGGGACAAAATAGGGTGCAATGTTGAAAAAATACAAACGCTATGTTTAGGCAAATTAAATTACATGTATGTTTCCAACATATACTAAGCTACTGAGCTACACTTTGATACAACCTCCTAGCTTTTATCCTTTTTATCAAAATGGGGTTTTTACCTTGCCATTCCTTATTTTGTGTCAACACCGTCAGAAACCAAACACACACATTCATTTTCCCTCAATTTATGCTAGACCCTTGAGAAGAATTGTGATCACAAGTATTCACCAAGACTGACAGAGATGTTCTTCAGTTGAACTGTATAATATAATTGTTTACTTTAAAATTAACACCAATCAAGATGTGTTTCAAATTTCAAAACACATTCTCACGTTAGGTGACTGGTTAGATTTTCACATATGACTAACCATTCCTCAACAACTATGAAATATCATTATTATGTATTGTTATCATAATAATATATATCTGACGGAGTTGACAAGTATATCTGACGGAGTTGACAAGTATATCTTATGAATTTGACATATCGGACGGTGGTGACAAAAACCCAGATAACCATTAAATACGTATAATAATCAATAAAAGTGATTTTATAACAGCATATTATTGGTTGAGCGTTAATTCAAGATGCACATTACAGTATTTTAATCAGACTTGCTCTAAAAGACTCATACCAAATCGCCTCATTCATCCTGTACTTTTTTAAGAATCATCCATGACAAAAGAAGATTGTGAGAGTTTACATAAATACAGTATTAGAAAAACTAAACCATATTTCTGTATTTAACATAATTATAATAACTTGAAAACCACCCAAATATGATGCCTTCACATTGAATGTCAACTCCGTCATTGGCCTGTCACCACCGTCAGACAGGAAATCTGACGGAGTTGACATCTGACGGTGTTGACATATTTTACGTTTCTTAAACAAAACAAATGGAATTAATCTAGTTAGCCATTTGTTTTTTTTCTGTTGATGATTGGTGCTAGTATGAACTACTTCAGGAATATAAAATTATCGAAACATTTCAAATAACTTCTTCAGAAATTGTAAGTTGGTGTTGACATATCGTGGTTGTTACGCATGCCTTTCAAGATTTGGAATGTAAAATATTCTAAAACTACAACACTTATCAGAGCCTGTCTGACTCTAATGTACTCTGCCGAGGTAGAATGTGACAAGAGGTCCTTCATAGTGACAGCTGCCCCTTATTTTGGCTGATTTTCTTACATTTTAATGGCTTGTCTGACAGTGGTGACAAAAAGTGTCCCACCACTTTGAAACCATATAAAACATGAATGTGTTGAAGAAAAACAGTTTTTATTGATATGAAAGATTATTTAGTGTTGCTTATGATGAAACAAACACTTTTTAATCATTAAAGTACATTTTTAATAGGTTTTATTGTATATGAAAGATTGAAACCCTCTCTGTGGACACGCTGTTTTGGACGTTGTGAGAAGATAACAAGTGTCATATATTTGACATAATAATGATAAAATTAAATTTAAGGCGATAATTGTGCTCCAGACATTCTATTCTTAATCCCTAATAACATCTACAATTTTAAATATTACATTTTTTAAAGATAACAGCAGTTACATATGGAAGACGGCCTTTTGTCCCGGTTCTCAAGAATCACTGATATGTTAAGCAGTGGTATGCCTAATGGCATTGATAGGTATAGAGCCTAATTCAATAAATAACTGTAGCTATAATCAGTGATTATCAGTAGAATTCACGTTTTTATCTTTAACGTCTGTTTTCTCAAAATGAGCTTTTTCCAATACTCTGAAAAAAATATCTCAACTTCTAGACCACTGACATCAACCAAACTTTCCATAACCATTCATAACACTATTTTAAAGGTTTTTAAACAAGGATGTGTTAAAATATTGTTCATTGTCTGATATATGATACATTTTCCTTGATGGAAAATGCCGAAAATGCATTTTTAAGACATGTAAATAGTATTTTTGATTTATTTAATGAAAAAAGACTGTATCCAAAATATGTTGTGTACAAACTATAGAAACTAATATGAGGTTAAAATAAAATACAGATTTTAACTCTGGCTTTATCCAACACACACCCAAATCTACGCAAGATTGGTTAAATATTGCCATATTTGCATATTTAATAAAATAATAAAGAAAAACATATAATACAAAAAAAATATTGTGTTAATGTCAGTAATCATCTGGCAAAGTTTCATGATGATATACTGTATATAAGTAAAAAAAATAAATCCCTGTTCACCTGGGATGTCTCGCCTTAAAGAGATGTGTTGCATCAATTAGGCTGCACCTCTAGCACAAAGTGCAGTGCAGGAGGAGTGAAAGTCTATTCACTTTGAAAAAACACATTTACATATTCCGTGGGTGTTTTTCTCTCTGTGCTTATGTGAAACTTCAGATAAACCACAAGGAAAGGTCAAAAGGAAGATATTCACTGCATGCACAAAATATATCATTATGGCACAACATTTCTTCTGGTTTTAGAAAGTAAATATACTTTTTGTGCCATGTTAAGTAAGCATGGTGTTTTGGCTGGATAGGTGACATCATCGGCACACATCCCTTGATTATATTCCAAATGGACGAGGAGACCAGCATCTGAGCTCATTTACTCAACATGAATGATGGATGGATGAAAACAGTTATAGCTATCGGTACTTATAAAATAAGACAATACAATACATATTGCTGGTATGTTTGTGTACAGTTTTGGTTATATTATATAAGTATATAAAGTATGCAGTGTTGGGAAAGTTCACTTTCTACGTGAACTAGTTCAAAGTTCAGATCACATACTTTAAAATTAACTAGTTCAGTTCATAGTTCATAATTCAAAATTTTGAATTAAAATGTTTTCAAAAATGAACTAGTTCATAGTTCTTTTTAAGGTGCAAATGTCTTTCCATTTTAATAATTTCCAAACCTGGAAACAATTCACATCAAATTCCATTTCAGTTCATACTAAAAAGGAGCTTATAGAAAGCAATACTGGAAATATATGCCTTCATTTATTTTGCCTCCATGCTTCGCATTTTGATGGGTGTTTTATCCCCCCAACGGAAGCTTGAAGGCAGCGCTGCCCCCCTCGCGGTTAGGGTTAGGGATAGGGATAGGGCATGGGCATAGGGCCGGCCAGGCAGATTTGCCTTGCAACCTCCGTTGGGGGCACAGAAAAACCATAGAGAATTTTGATGACGCATGCGGCGGTGCGACTCTATGGCTTGTGTTGCCAGCTTGGGTGTTTTCCTGCTACATTTTATGGCCTGTTACTGTGTGTTTTAGCGGGGTTTTCTATGGAAATCTGGCTCTCTATTGAACGGCGAACTGAGCGCCGTTCACAAACGCCAGAATGAACACGTTCACAATAACGTTCATCAGGCAGAAAACCGTCCGTTCAGTTCACGTTCGCCCCCAATGTGAACGAGTTCATTGAACGCGTTCAGGCACAACACTGAAAGTATGTATATGTTATGGTTGGGGGGTGTAACAGTTAGGGATGGTAGTTAATGGATCTAACTCAGGGTTCCTCCACACGTGATAAGCTACAGCCCCAGATAACCCTGAATCTACCTGGCAGTTAGACTGGCTGGGAAAATACCATGAAAACAGTTTCAAGTAGAAACCCAAATTACAATTTGAACCTGAAACTTAGCATAATAGGTGACCTTTAAGTCAATGTGCAAGACTAGGAGAAGAGAGGAGAGGAGAGCTATTTAAACCAGCATGGACAAATAACACGGGGAATCCACACGCACACACGCATGCACATGCAGCTCATTCCAACTTTGTAACAAGCAACCAGACAATCTGAATGTTAGCAACTAATCAGTGTGTGCGGTTACTTTAGGAGGTCCAAGAGGACCATGTAGACCCCACTTACCATCAATGGGGAAGAAGTGGAGAGGGTGGATTCCTGGGGACCTAACATGGGCTACTAACATCTCCAATGTTGTAAAGAAGCCCCAGAAGAGGCTCTTCTTTCTAAGGAAGCTCAAACAGGCTGGTTTATCAGCACACCAGCTCATATATTTTTATATGAGTACAATTGAGACGATCCTCTGCCAGGGCTGCAGTGTGTGGTATGCAGGCTGCATTTGTATACAAATAAAACATAGTTTATCCAGGACTGTAAAGAATCATGATATAAAGTAGGCTAGATATATTTTGTTTATTTTTTAGACACACATTTGGTTTTCAAAGGGACTGAAAAAAAAGTGTTGTGTGTTTGCGTGTGTATGAGGCAGCGTCTCTGTAATATTTGGGATTAGAATCCAATTTGTTCTTTTCCATGAACTACGGCTGAGGGGAAGTCCCTGTTGCCACGATAAGAACAATGATTGCTATAGAAGATGGAATGAAATGCTGTATGGACATCCCACTGATAGTGTCCTAAAAAAACCTATCGGTTAAACCATTAAATCCACTCTCCAGGGATTTTGAGTGGGGATTGCCAAATAGTTATTGTTAATTTATTTTTTGCTGTTTAATATTATAGTTTAGGAGCCATGATAAACAATATGTGTGGTCACTGTAGGTGACCACAGGCCTTATTCTGTGAAGTAGACAATGAGGTATGGATGAGGTAATTTGTGTGTGTGTGTGTGTGTGTGTTTGTGTGTGTTTAAATTATATAATCCCTCTTTATGTAGATATCGCTTAAAACTGTAATCCATAGTTAAATGTAGTTGCAGACACTTCTGGAACAGAGTTTCATTCAAAACTGAATATTATTGACTGTATGAAGTCAGTATATCTGCAGTTCTTACCTGCAGAATGTTTTCTCTCTATGTTCTGATCCGACATTGTGACCCAGAAGTAATGATGAGTTGGCACTGCCCAGCGAGAGAACTCGCCCAGACATGCCTGCTCGTTCGATTGAACAGGGAAAATCTGGAACTTCAAACACAGCAGCACACACAGCGTGCAGATAGAACTTTTCATCATTTTGAAAATGTGGGACCTAGGACCATGTCTTATACAAACCATAGACTATATAAAACGTAAAAACAAAATCTAGTATAATTTAAAGATATTGTTTTTGTAGTTAAAAACTCATTGCATATTTGATATCAAATTAAAGAAATGTTTGAATTGCCAAAGACCTCTATTGTAGCCCCCATTTGCCACAACCATGCTGAGGGATAGATTCATACTGCAGCCATCCCATTTTCTTTAGATACCTAAAAATAAGGAACTATGACAGAGGTACATTTTTAAATTTTGCAACTCATAATCCCCCTATTGAACTCCAGTCCTTCCTGATAACTAAACCTGATACCAAAACAACTGGTCTATAGGTTTGTAAATGTATTTGCGTATCACACTGCCCTGTCCACACAGCATCTGAGGGGAGTCCTGGGAGAGCCAAATAGGAGTAGAAATGTCAGAAAATGCTTGGGCTAAGTGTCTTCTCAGCATACACTCTTGCTTGATACTCAAGGCACCAATAATTCAATATGCATGTGTTAAATGAAATGCATTATATCCCTCCTCCTCACCCTTTGCATTAGGTGCACACACTGATGGAACCCTGGCTCATATGTTTTGGTTCTGTTCCAGACTACACAATTTCTGGTCAAGCGTGTTTTGTTGTTCATTCAGATGTCTACGGCCACACCCTCCATCCCAACCCAGAAACAGACATTCTATGCTGGTCATAACATCTAGAGACTTTAAGTCATTGGAAAGCTCTATCGATCTATTATGGGATGATGATCACAAAATAAAATGACTTCTTAAGTTTTGGAACAAAAAGATAGCCCCCTGTTTTGGCTCCAGTACTTTATGGAGAAAATTCAATATTGAGATTACAGGGAAAGCAGATACATTTAAACAAATATGGCAGCCTTTCCTTGACTATACATGGCACCTCATTGCATTTTTATTTTCTGTTTAGCATTTGCCTATAGTTTAAACTAGTGATTTTCAACCTTTTTTGAGCCGCGGCACATTTTTTACATTTACAAAATCCTGTGGCACACCACTAACCAAAATTACACAAAATTACACTCTCACACAGTACATATAATGCATATACCGTATTGGTCTGCATATACGACGACCCTGATTATAAGACAACCCCCCCGTTTTTCAAAACTCATATTTGGAAAAAAGATTTGAAGACCAGATCTTGTTTTTAAAAGGAAATCAATTTTATTTATTAAAATAATATACAAAAATAAAAACCCATTGAATAAAACACTTCCCTTCATTGCAATTGAACAGTAGTGCAAATAGACCGAACTCTGATGTGTTTACCACAGACTTTATTCCTCTGCTCCTCTGTGATCGCTCTCGCTGTCATCTCTCTATGCTCTGGTTCGGTCGTGGCATAGCGGGTCATCCTCGCTGCTGTCCTCTGCATCTGAGACGCAACATTTATTTAATGCTCATAGCCTAGAGAGCTGAAACGAAAGCTATAAACGCCGTGGTTTAAGGCTGAAATGATAACCGGGGCACGTTACAATTGTTGATTGGAAGGCTTCCGCGATCTCTGTTAGTTTCAGTTTACAGCCGATAAAGTTACAATCACAACGACCGCATGGACAGTGTTTAAATAAAGCCTCTTATTCTTATTATCATTAGTGCTTTGATGCAAATGATGAAATCTAAACATTACGGGGGCTGTGGTGTGCGTTATAGGAAAGCGCAGTTGGCAATCTCTCCTTAGCACTGCAACTACTGCAGCTAAAAAGCCAATCGCACAGCCGATTCCTGCCTCTGACACGTTGACTCGTAACATAAATAGTCGAGGCTTTGCATTGGCTTTGGCGATTTCCCGTGCCTCTTGTTTTCTCTCCACACAAAGTGTTCTCTCTCCCATTGCACACACGCATGCCCCGGCCGCTTCCGAGAGCACAGACAGTGTTGGTTCCAACCGATAAAAAAATAAAATAAACACAACTTGGACACAGGCCCTGAAGCTATGTAAAGCACTGTGTGTGTGAGAAAAGTGCTGTATATATTAAATATAGGCTATTATTATTATTATTATTAATAAGCTGAATGGTCGCTCTGGTAACGGGCAGTCCATCACTGGACGACGAATACTAGACCCCGAATATAAGACGACCCAACTTTTTACATCCTATTTCCAGGGGAAAAACCCTGTCTTATAATCGGACCGATACGGTAGAAGAGTATCACATTATCTGCTACACTTTATTACAGCACAGACACCCTACAATGATTAATTAGGTGATATTAGATAATTTCCCACGGCACACCTGACAATCTCTCACACTGGTTGAAAATCACTGGTTTAAACAATGTATTGGAAGTCCTTAGAAACCTGTAAAGTACAGTACGCCATGTTTGTTGCTTATTTTATTTTGTCTTTGTGTTGCTTTTTTGTTGTTGGTGGTGTTTATGTTCTCTTCCATGAATACAGTATTTAAAAAAAAAAGTTCTGTTGTATTCTTGTGTTTTTAAAATGAACAGAAATGGAGGTCCCCACTTGGTCAGTGTATATAAATAGTCCTTTGTTGGTAATGTAGGAGAGTATGTGTGTGTCATCCTTAGTACAACAACTGCAATCATTCCTAAGGTCTTTATCATCATCACAGCCATCAGCAGCAGCATGGTAACTTCTATTGTCACAGATACTTCATCAATACTTAGTCAACACTGTGACCACGTTCCACAACATCAGCACAATCAACATCGTCCAACCTAGTCAGTAGCATTTATTTTGCCATTTCCTCCTCCACATCCTTTACTTGTCCCTTCTTTCCTCCTTTCCTTTCCTTCCTGTGTATGTGTGTGTGTGTGTGTGTGTGTGGGGGGGGGGGGGGTGTTTACGCTGTGTAGGTTTATTCTTGTGTGTGGAGAGGTTATAAGCAGGGCCCCAATAACAGATTAAGGCTGCATGGCGCATCGCTTAGAGAAATGGGAGATACAAAATCCTGCAACACAAAGATGCCAAACGCCTAGCAGCCATTCTGAGCCATGTGTGTGTGTGTGTTTGTGTGTGTAATATAATCATAATGATTTTGAGGTGCTCCAATTTCACAGTTTTCCCCCATTCCTCTTCTACCCATCCACCCTAATCCACTTTTTTCTACATGCCTCCTTGTTTGTTTTTGAACTTTCACTTGGGAATTTTGGGAATATTCAAAATTGGGAATTATAGGAATTAACTAAATGGCGGTCATTTAAATGATTTTTCTTTCATATCCAAACATAAATCTAAACATATAAAGACTATATTTTATCATAGGCAGACAGACATCCATGCAAACTAATACAATTAAAACACATTACATTTGAACAGATTTATTTGTAAGTAGAACTTTATCAAGTATTTCATGAACAATCAATAATTTCACTGAAAACAAAAAGATGAATGTTGAGTAAAATATTATAAATCTCTCTCCCCCCATCCATTCAATAAATTAAAGCTGGGGTGGAGGATTTGGGGAGAAAATGGCAGTTGGGATAGAGATTTGAATCCAAATACCTTAACCGCTCCACTTGTTCTCTTTGGTCCCTCCCCTATGGTCCCTCCCTGACACGCTCTACACCAACAAAGTCGTGCCAAAGTGAATGGACAGTCCCAACAGCCAATAAGAACAGAGAATGGGAGCCTCGCTCTGATTGGCCAAAGTGTCAGCTCATGTTAACTTTGACCAATCAGAAATCACATACCCCAGCTTTAAGTAAATTGCCCCCCGTGTAATGGAGGAATGCACAGTGCATGTAGGGGGCATGGCCTCAGTACCCCTGTAGTAAGCAGTGTGTATAACCTGCCAAGTTTACTTGCATGAAATCTGGTTGTTTTAAGTCAAGATTATGCTAAAATATATTTTCCCAAACAATATTTGAAATCACTGTTTAAGCCTCTGTAAACCTAGTCTAGTAAAAATAAATATATGATATCAAGTTGGGTTTCTCAATAGGCTTTAAAAAATCTGATTTGAAATTAAATGTTCATAAATATTTTAATACTTAGTTGAAAAAACTGCTTTTTCCTGTCTAGAACGTTTTCCAGGACTGGAATTGAATAGATAATTGACTTAGTGCATTTGGGTTGCTTTAAATTGAGTAAATTCCCATTTATTCCCGTTAATTCCCAAAAATTCCCGTTGATTCCCATGGAAAGTTTCCAACTTTGAAAAATCCCTGAATTTTGCAACCGTAGTTCTATCCCTTGGCCCTTCCTTCTCCCGTCCTTCCTTCCTTTGCTTTCTGTGTCTATTTCTACCTTTGCTTTCTTTTCATCTCTTATTCCCTTCAGCTGTCTGGCCCCCGGGATGCTGGTGGGGGGTGTCTTATTACTCTGTCTCAGACACTGTAGTATGTCCAGTGGCACACCCCCCCCCCCCCCACACACACACACACACACACACACTCCTCTGAAGCTGGGGGGTTGTCTTTGATTGAGACTAATGGTGAAATTACACAGGCTGCTGTTGTAAACAATAGTCTTCACTCACACTTATCTGGGTCGATGGTACGGAAATGGGAAGCTAGCTTGGGGTGTTGTTGGGATTGGTGGTTGCGGTTGCCAACAGTTGCTGGAGGATAGTTGGAGATGAGGGGGATGGGACTCTGAACGGGTTCCCTTTGACTGTGGAGCATCTCCAAAATCAGGTCTTTCTTTCCTTCATGTCATACTTACATACATACAGGTCCTTCTCATATAATTAGCATATTGTGATAAAGTTCAATATTTTCTGTAATGTACTGATAAACATTAGACTTTCATATATTTTAGATTCATTACACACAACTGAAGTAGTTCAAGCCTTTTATTGTTTTAATATTGATGATTTTGGCAAAAAAGTAAAGAAAAACCAAAAATCCCTATCTCAAAAATTTGCATATTTCATTCGACCAAGAAAGAAAGTGTTTTTAATACAAAAAAGTCAACCTTCAAATAATTATGTTCAGTTATGCACTCGATACTTGGTCGGGAATCCTTTCGCAGAAATGACTGCTTCAGGATGCTTCGATAGCGGCCTTAAGCTCATCCACAGTGTTGGGTCTGGTGTCTCTCAACTTCCTCTTCACAATATCCCACAGATTATCTATGGGGTTCAGGTCAGGAGAGTTGGCAGGCCAATTGAGCACAGTAATACCATGGTCAGTAAACCATTTACCAGTGGTTTTGGCACTGTGAGCAGGTGCCAGGTCTTGTTGAAAAATGAAATCTTCATCTCCATAAAGCTTTTCAGCAGATGGAAGCATGAAGTGCTCCAAACTCTCCTGATAGCTATTGGGGCAATAGAGTTGTATCTCAAAAGCTCCCTCCATTGGCTCCAGGCCATGCTACTGAATTGCTGGTCCCCCACATGCCAGAGGGCGGTCTCAGACCCTCTCACAGGGATCTTATGACTGATCCTGCTACATCCTGGTTCAAGAGTAAAGGTGATTGGGATTTGGCAGCCATTGTCCCTTGAGCTCCAGGGCTCCCTGCCTTAGGATCTGAAGCTTGCAGGATCTGTAACTTTGAACACCCTTAGCTCAGTTGGAAGGGCGTAGAAACCAGTGGTTGCTTGTAAAAAATATATCTTGTGAATTAATGTTTTTTTCTGAACAGGGCCGTATGTGGCTGTCTGAATAATGACTGCTTTCTGGGAGCAATATGATGTCGGAACTGTGAAACCTCTGAAAGAAGGCGTGATATGCAGAATTGTATTAGGGACAGGGGACTTTTTTTTGGTTGTCAAAAATATTAACTAGTATTTCAGTTAGTAGATGACAGATAAAGAACAGCGATACTGTGTCTAGCATGAGCCTGATGAAGAAAGACGTGTGGGAAACGCATTGCTCAAAATAAATTAAATCCTGCAAGTCACTCATTTCTCAAGCGTGCAATGTGTCAGGTTGCAAGTTGTATGTAGCCACATTGTAAGTGGTATTTTTTCCTCGATGTCCTTATATTTTTGCCACTTACCAGCACCTTTTGACTGCAAACAGTGCACAGGCATGTGTACACATGTGTACATGGGCACCAGTTCAAAACATACTCATATGACTTGTTTCTCTCAAGTCAATGGTTAGCAATGTATTGGGTCTTGGATTACTTACAGTATTATTGGATTAATTTATTTTATTAATTCATAACTTTGTATTAATCTATGCTTATAATCTTTTTAATTTGTAATTATTTCTTTAAACAACCTGACTTTATTTTGTTTTATTAATATCATCAATAGTATCTGAAAGGCAAAGAGGTAAAGATAATTGAAATCCAACTCAGTCCCACTGTGCACCTGCGTGTGTGAGGAGATATGATGCATCCCACAGATGTGCTGAGACTGAGACGCTTACTGCTTGCACTCAGTTTCAGAGTGTTCACTGAATGTTTACTTACTGTCACAAACACACATACGCACACAGGCAGAGTGTATACTCCCTGTCCTTCTCCTCTAGGAGAAGTGCAGACAGGAAAGCGTGTGTGTGTGCGTGTATGTGGAGGTGGGTGGGCGATAGATGGATGTAAAAGGAAGGTGACAGAGAATGAGATAGCGAGAAGTGTCAGGGGAAAAAAGCCTTATGGTATGTGAAGGAGGGGAGAACAATGATGTGGTTTGTGGCTATGTTTATCTGCTATGTGTGTGTGTGTGTGTGTGTGTGTGTGTGTGTGTGTAAGGCTGTTTTTGTTCCCAAGTAGAAATGGCACTAAATGTACTTTGGCGCATCCGCCTGACAGTCTGCTTTCTTATTTTGTCGTTCATTGTCTGTTTTTCCTCCCATTTGACAAGTTATTTACAATTAACGAAAACCTAGATAATATAAATTAAAGGCATCTTTAAATATTAATAGAATATTAATAAAATAAAAAATCTGATCTTAAATTGGATGTGTTCAGTAAATGCAGAAGTTATCTTTTACATAGACAGTGCATAGACATTTTGCAAATGTTGTACAACAAGATTAACATTATAGGGCATAAAAGGATTATATTTCATACAAACAGTAATCCAGCATGATGTTAACCGATGAAAATATACCATTATACAGCTATGAAAGCCAGTATGTACAGCTAAATACATCTACTTCTAAGTGTTGGTTAATTCAACATAAAGTATGCATAATCCATATCCATAATTGTAGAAATTAACTGACTTCCAAGAATTGAAGACTTTGACATATCAATATCCCCTAATAACGTTCTAGCCATGCATGTGTAATTATGTATTGTCCTTCCAGCGTATTGATATTTGCATCAATATGTTAATGACAGCTACAAAACCATCATCATAAAAAAAGAACAATGTAATTTTGTGGTGTTTCATCCTTCATGAAATAGCAGTGTGTACAGGACACAGAATGAAAAGCAGAGTGTCACAAAATGTCCACATACTTAAGGGGGTAATGTGGGAATAGTTGTGACTTCACACAGTTTAGGTTAGATCAGATAAAAGGTCCTGTCTGCTTGATCTGACTTCACTTTTTTTGCACTTAGAGGATGACAGTATTCAAGGTTGCATTGCTAAAGATGCCTGATTCAAAAGGATCCCGAACTGACTCGGATTGACTTGTTCACAAAGCATTTTCTGAAAAACAAAAGAAAGATATATGGTATGCTAACACATTTAAACAATATTTAAGGCATAATGACAGTGAATCAAGAAACAGCTTTAAATGGCAGCAAACCAGCCTGGCAAGACCAGCCTGATCTTATGAGCTTCACTATCTCTCTTCCGCAGATCAGTCTGGACCCTCTCCATTCTCAGTGGGGTGGAGCCCGGCCCTGTCTGTCTGTGGAAGTCAGCCCTGATTGGTTAATGGAATCTTCAATCTAGCCTCCAGTCAGACCGGGCCCTCCCAACTTTCTGTCCTTTCTGCCCCTTATTGTTTCTTGATTCTTTCTGATTAGGCTTGTGATATATGGCTGGTCTCACAAGGCTAGATTGTGGACTAAATTAACTAATCAAATACTGCCTTCCACTATAAGGGAGAAATGTTAGGTCTGAACGCTGGACCTGATTTGCAACGCCATCAGAAACCAGATATCTGTTTGTGTAGATAGAGTGAATCTGTTCCATATCAGTTATGTGTGGCTGGCTGGTGCAGTGTTTCAAGCCTATATGATGGGGGAATCAGTATATACTTGTTTTGGTGCAGCTTTAATGTAAGTATATATAACCAGGCCTCTATTGTCAGTGTCCAGAGCTGCACTGTTGTCACAATTCAATTTGAAATATATTAAAGTGCCTCCGGTGTATCGCTGTGCTAAACAGAAAGGCTCCACATCCTCCTGGGTATATTGGATGGTAGACTGTGCGTAAGTGAGTGTGTATGTGCATGTGCATCCCTATGTCCTCAGAGGGCGTGTAAACCATCTTCAGTCTCAGTGGAATTGTAATTCTGTCAGTGGCTCAGTCTCCCATGAGGCTTTGCTATACATAATATGTGTATGTTTTTTTCTTCTTTTTGTGTATGAGAGTGGTAGATAAACAGAAAGCAAGAGTGGGAGAGGTGCAATGGTTTTCTGTAGAGAATGCATTGGCCACTGTGCAGCATGATCCTAATTGACAGCAATGGCCATCTCCTAGGGGACTCAGATTGACTTATTGTGTATGTGTAAGTGTTTACTATGTGCTGATTTGTATGTGTTTGCACTTGGCACTGCCTCTACCATTTAAATGTATGATGGTGCATAATGTTAATCACACACACCCGCACACACACACACACACACACACTCGCACACGCACACGCACACACACACACACACACACACACACACACATACCTCTACGCTTGTAAGGACCCAAAGGATCTCCAAACCCTTTCCTACCAGCGCTGGCAAACCAGCAGTAGTTTTGCTTTAACAGATGGTTTACCATAACTATTACCCTCACCCTAAGTCTGTCTATCAACAGCTGGAAATTGCCATTTTGTGTGGAACCCTTTATTTATCTGCATCTTAAATTATCATATTAACTTTAAAAATTATGGATAACCAGGGTTATTTGAAAAATATTTGACAGCAGACGACCTGCCAAGGTTGATAATGAACTGAATACAAATTCAATTTAGGTTAATTTACTGAATTAATTTGTCAATTCTGAAGGTGTCAAATGATTAGTAGAACAGTAATCCCATTCAATCCAATAAATCATATTTTTTTTATGATAGCAATTGCAAGCTTGTCACAGCCTGCTTCCTGTCTGGAAAGTGGGACACAACCAAACTTGATCGGCACACATAAGCATACATAATGTCATAGCAATATACAGTGAGAAGTCACAACCAAGCTCAGGATAGCACATATCGATCCCAATAACCCGGCCTATTGATATAAAGGCATACTGAGAAAGTGGACAGAATGCCTTCGCTCTGGTGGGACCTATGTAGTTCATCTAAACCTTATCCTTACCTCAACCCTGAAACCAAGTCTTAACCCTCAAACAGCCATGTGATGACCAAACACTGTCTTCAAAATTCAAAAATATCCTCTCTTTTTATCTGATATTTACAAAGATACAAGTTATAATGCACTTATACAAGAACTCAACCTCTTATCTGTGTCACTAGATTGCAAAGCTGCAGGATTAGCTATCCAGAGCCGAGAGCGAGCTGAAGACATAAAATAAAAAGCAACAGATGGAGAGAAAGTGTTGAGGTTAGAGAGAGAGAGAGAGAGAGAGAGAGAGAGAGAGAGAGAGAGAGAGAGAGAGAGAGAGAGAGAGAGAGAGAGAGAGAGAGAGAGAGAGAGAGAGAGAGAGAGAGAGAGAGAGAGAGAGAGAGAGAGAGGGGGATGAGTGAGAGTAGATTACAAACCACGGGAGGTGAATGATGTCTTTGAAGCAGTGCTATCTCTCATCATTAATTTGGTGGAGGTGAAATCAATGCTTCGTATAGTTGTCACCTGTATAGCACTCAGTCTGCTTCTAGACTTGATCTCAAGAGTGCGAGGTACTTGTACTTGTCCAAGGACAGAACGAAAGAAAGGGTGTCACAGTGGCTCAGGAGGGAGCTTCTCCAGAGGTCCTATAGCTCTGAATCTTGGCCATGGGGCTTGTTTCATAAATGCATCAGTCTAAGAATATCACACATAACTCGACCCACACAAAGTATAATGAAATGAATTAACTCTGAACGCATGGACCTTTTCCAGAACCGAACAAGGAGAACAACTGAGGGTCAACATCAAAATGTTTTTAAACCACAACTACCGCCTAGTGGTTATATGCCTCCGCGAAGCATACAATTGCTGAACGGTGAAAGTCCAGTGGTGGTAGGCATTGCTTTAAAGAGGGTAAGCTCTAAAGAAGCTACAATATGGTACAAGGTTAATATACGGGTTACTACCTGACACTATCTAAGGTCACAGTTATTTTGACCTTCAACAGCTAATCATTTCACAATTCTTCTTTGACAGACTGACGTACATTTGAAAACATAACGCCTGGGGCGAGAGCGGAGGCATAACAATCTTCAAAAGATTGTGTCTCAAAGCTAGCCCTTTATTATTTATCTGTCTTCAGTTTTACACCTGTCAATGTATGTTACCATCCTCCTCTTTACTCTCAGCTTCCTCCTCTCGGTCATGTTAGGGTGTCATTGCCCTGACAGCACTGATGTGCAACATAGCCGTCACACTGATTAATGCAAAGCTCTTTGATAGAGAGAAGTTCGGAAGTTTGGAAGTTGAATAAGTTTGCCAGTGTCATCCTATATTTCATTGTATCCTTATGTGTCAGGGTGGCCTTGGATCTGGTAAACAAGATACATGTATGTGTGTTGTATAGCTTAAATGCTTTTTTTCAATTCATCTGTTTCCATATGTGCTGTCTGTAGTCAGTTGTCCGTCATCGTTGGCAGGGAATGTCTGGTTACTGATGGAGTCCTGATATAAGAATGTTCAGTCCCTGACGGAGTGAAAACACTTGCATGATTTGTAGATGTTCCTCCTTTTGCAAAAGCTAATAGGAACTGCCACTGACTGAATTGAGGCTAGTTCTTAATTTGAGCTTCAAAGGATAAATGGCTGTGCTTAGTGTCGGCCTCAAAACAGCCATATCAGTCAAAATGCACTTGTTTTTTTTTCATAGCTACTCTCAAAAAGTAATGTGTGCCGTATAAACGTCAGCCAGGTAGAAGCTTTGATGACTGAACATTATAGGCTGCATTTATGTGATGTATTGTACTTAATGTGCAGATAAAAAGCATCCATTTTAGTACCTGTGTCAGTGGTTCCCCTACCATTATACAGGCCTGGCGGGGCCGCCAGGCCAACGAGACCCCCCGCCAGGCCAACAGCAGCCTGACTTAAATCATTTTTTTTTTTTTTTTTTTTTTTTTAATCAATCTTTCATTGATTCCGTAATAATCATTTGCGCGCGTCTGCGCGGCACTGTCGGTCTACCCCTCGTGTGCGCCTGTCTTTACAACCTCTCGTTTGATCATCCCATCAGCTGATCTGTGTGTCTGCGTGTGTGTGTGTGTCTGCGCGCGGCTCGATGCGCGTGTGCATTCGGTGCGCACATGTTAAACACGGAAGCCAATGAGCAGAAGCATGACTAGCAAGCAAACGCTGAACTAGTGGCGAAAATAAAACCAGCGCCTGCTCTGTGGAAATATTAAGGACTCAGTAACAGGGACGTTGAACAGGAAAAAGTGCTGAGCAAAACTTAGAAAGTTGAAATCGCTACGTCGCCGTGGCAACACAACCAATCTGTATCAACAGCAGAGACAGCGCTGAAAAAACGGCATGCACACGTTTCAGTAAGTTTACAGAAGTGCCACACTGCTACTGCCTTTGCCATTCTCAGAAGAGCATTCATTTATTTTCAAGGGACATATTAATGTATTTATTGTTTTAACTGTTAAGTTATCTTGAAAACAGCAGGCCATAGTGGGGCTACAAGCTTTATTTTTTTGTATTTTCAATGCTACTTTATTTTTATGTTTCAAATTGAGAAATAGGCTAGATGAAATATAATGGTCGGAATAGGAAATTTGCCTTATGTAGCACACATGTTAATAGGCTAATCATGATGTGTAGCCTATGTTAATTATTTATTTTCAACAAGGCTATTTGCCTAAAAAATAAATAAAAAAAAATGTCAGTAGGCTAGCTTCAAGGTTAGGTGATTCAGATTATTCCAGAAATGAGTCCTAGACAGGACCTGTCTATATTAGATCTTAGTGTTTATTGTTTTTTATTGAAATCCACGTGTTTTTCTTCAATAGTTTACATGGCTTGTGTCTCCAAATTATTACAGGAAATAGTTATAGGCAGGACATATGACAGTTGTTTACAGAGCACATAATTAATCAGATTTCACCGCTCAAAGTGCACCAGATTGATGCATTTAACTTTAAAAGGATAAAGTTTTCTTCTGCAGGGGGATACCCCCAGACCCCACTAGAAGGTCCATTCTCACCCAGCAGGATCTAAAAATCCTGTGAGAAACACCACATGTACAAACGTACTGAATGTGAAAGCATAACCCTATGCCCTCATTCTTAACGGGCTTTTAAAAGAGGCTCATCCCAAATGGGGTTCGTTTTGGTCAATTTCTTCTAGAAATTTGATACCCACGCGGCGCGCATACTCTTTATCAGCTCTTACCACCGGGCCTAAAAAAAATTCTAGGGGAAACACTGTGTGTCATTCATGTTGTCTACTTTATGTATGTTCTTAATATACAGCATACAGCCAGTTAAACTAGCTCAGTTATTTGAAAAAAGAAATCAACTTCTTCAGCACCATGGACAGCGACATTTAGAGTCTCTTCACAGCCAGGCTCATGCAGATGCTGCCAAAGGAGCTTTCCACTGATTCATTCATTGCAATCCTGGAACAGAGGCAGAATCCTGATGTTTGGAAGTTGGTTATAGGCTGGGGCCTAGCATAGGTGTCTACAGAGAATGCATGACATTTTTTTTTATATAAATTAATTATTGCCACTAAATGATATATTTTTTCTCTTTTTAACTTCAAATCTCATGTTGGAAAAAACCCTCACTACGTGCTGGACTTATCATTATTCAGACTTGACTGCATATCCAACACAGTATGTTGAGTCACCGAAAAAAGATTGAACACAAATGAATAATTTCTTCTATATTTTTGTGGCACACTACATATCATTTATAGCCGTTTACATTGTTTTCAATTTGACAGGTCAGTTATCTTGTAGTATTACCCTGTATTATATGTATCAACACAACACATTCATCATGTCATTTTTACATTCCAAACAAATTAAAATCATCTTGTTGACTTATTTATCAGCCACTAAATGAGCCCTGGGCCCACAGCAGATACATCCTCCTATTTTGTGTACGTGGCGCACAACGACAAACATCAACTAAGACAACTGCTTCAATAACTCATGAATTATGCATTAATTGTATCTGATAGTTTTATCATCGTCAGCACAGGTAGCACTGGTAAAAGTAGTTTTAGGTGTAGGGGATTTTTTTGTTACCACTAAATCTCATGGCTAGGCTGAACCAGCTAACAGGCCACAATATAAACTGAATGCTTTGAACCCCAATGAACTTAACTCCCTTTGTATGGTCACTCGCACTCACCATGTGCTTGTGCCTTCACACTCTGATCCCTCTGTTATGTTGCCAACTGAGCACTAAGCTATTCAAGGTAAAATATGTCATGATTAAGGGTTATCATTCATTGTCCATCCTGTCCTCAACAATACAGTCCCCCGCAGCACACCCCTACTTGGATGTTTTGTCCGTACTCTCTCTCCTTAGCATTAGTCATTCAGCTGGAGTTAAGACCCAGCTACTTTCTTGAAACGTTCCATTATTTATTGTGTCAAAAACAAGTGCCCATGGACCATAACATTACATTGCGAACAAAAAACTCCCTGGCTCGATAAAAAAAACATGTCACATGAGAGGTTCCCTTCCTAAAACACAACTCAATTTTCTGATAATCACCAGCCCAGAAGAACTCATTAGATGCATGATAGGTACATGATTCAGACTGATCAAACATAGTATAAATTACATGTTCAGTGTAACTTAAAAAGGTTATTTACATATTTGAGTAAAATGTGTAGATGAAGTTTAATAATATATAATATTTTATATTACTGGTATATAATATATTTATGCAGGGAAGTATTGTCCATTATGTTCAGCAGCTTGTGGCACATCCTTCTTAGCTGCGTAAGTACACTTTGCTTTGTGACTCAGCGATCCAGCTGTACCAGTGGTTATGGTTTGCACTGGTGTAAAACTCTAAACCTTGATGTCCTTACATACTCTTTAATGTACTAACTCATGAACACACCCTAACAAACAAGCATTCACTGGCCTGCACCACAACAAGATCCACACACACACACACACACACACACACACACACACACACACACACACTCCTCGCCCACAGCGGATTGTCAGCTTGACGACTTGCCATTTCACATCACTCCACACAGAGACACACACACGACATCGCTCCAAACCATACAGATGGAGAGGCAGATAGACCTACTGCCGTGCATGTAGATGTGGTTTGTATGTTTTTTAAAGTGTCATGATTTGAGTGATGCCATTGCTGATACTATGACACAGCAGATCTATAGTCTGGCCAGACACTGTTGGAATGCAGACATAGATCCTTGGAGCCTCGGTGAGGATGCTAGAGGCAAGAGTTGTATCACAGCATGTATTGTGATTAAAGGGTGTCCTCGACTAAAGATGTACATAGTATAATCTGATTGGCTGTTTACAGAGCTGCAGCTGTGTAGAGAAAAACACAACTTTTTTCAGTGTGCACGCACTACGGACAGCTGATGAATGGTGAGTAGATATTGGCTGATTTTGACCATGTTTTCTGGAGTACAATGACTGAGTATGCAATTTTCAACAACAGTAAAATAGGCTGATACTTATACCACAATAGGCAATTTATCATGATTTATTGGGAGAAACATAGCAATTCAATGTAATGTCAGACATTCAGCACGCTCATATAGCCAGAATAGAATGACTGTGAGATTGGGAGTCAAAGCGGGCTTGTCAAATAATTGACTATATGGGAATTTTGTTTAATGTCTGTTTATTTTCTTTGTATACTGTATGAGTAATGTTAACGAGCCCCCTCCAAAAAATATTTTGGTAGCTTATTTGGGTTTCCCATTGTAAGCATTTTACATTCCCAAAAAAGTCTACCATAAAATGTTTCTTAATGATGGGATGAAATTTAAAAAGATGACACTATATTCTGGTGGGGGTCTTAACCAGGTAAGCACCAGTCACATTGTTAATTGACACAGCATTCTTCCTGGGTGGCTTAAGGCTGCTATATAAGCCTCCCCTTTCCTGAAAGTGAGCCTATAGGGTTAAGTGGGTTAAATTCTAAAATAGTCTTAACTCTGCAAGGTGGTTAATCTTGGATCACAGCAGGGAGAGCTAAGCTGAAATGGACTTTAGACTCACTTATCCACTTTCCCATGTGCCAGGTTGACACAATAGCCCGGCACTTTAATCTCCAGCAGCACTGGACTGAAGATGTGTTGAGAATGCAGCGCAGTGAGATGAATCTCTGTGTTACATTCAGTTACATCAAACCCTGAGCATTTAGTTCACATGGGCTCATCTCACATCTAATTAGTATAAACAAGGATTGACCTTCTTCAGCAACTGAACTGAGAACTCAATGATACAATATATTGATTTTTGAGCCTCAGCCGTGCATATTACTTACTGTCTGAAATGCATATTACACTGATTAGAAAAAATAACCTGGATCTTAATGCAAAAACTCATTAATCCCTTCTGGCCTTCATTTATTTTCAGTTGTATCTTTCTCCCATGTAGAATTAAGACCAATTAACATTTTTATGGAAACTCATGTCTTTAATATGTGTTCTAACGCACACTGCAATGGACCATTAAACTAAGGCATGTTTTATTATGAGAAAACTGCTGATTGGCTTCTTCATAACCGTGTGGGTCTGGTTTGATCACATTTGATTGACACAAGGCAAGCCATATTTGCCATAGCATATGTTTCTGATTGGTGAACGTATGTGACGTCACTATTTTCCCAACTAAAACATTAGTTGGTTAGTTAGTTAGTTAAACCTCAACTTGTTTGTGTTCATTTAGTGTTGTACGTTCTATTAAAGCTGTGTGAAGTGTTGGACGGTTTGTGGTGACCCTGCTAACCTTGTATAACTTTGATTCCTGGTTGATGTCTCCCTCCTCAGACAGATATGGTCAACATAGGGCTCCCAAGCTTCAGTGTGGGAGGTGATTAGGATGACCTACAAACACTGCATGTTGCTCCTGGAACAAACACACACACGCACACACCTCCTCTCACACTCACACTCTCATGTACACGCACACATTCGCAGCCAACACATATTCAAAAACATCAGCGTCAATGTTGGCTAATGAGAGCAGGGCTTTGTAAAACTTCAATAACTTAAAATGATGGGTCTAATTAGTGACATGGATACGCTGTAAAAAGACCATGGTGCTTAGGGAGGATAACTTTCTCACATACCGTCTCACTGAAGAGGAGAAAAAAATTAGTGATAAGTGAAAACAAATAATCAGCTGGGTCAACTTGTGATACAGTAACTGCATAACTCATCAGTTTGAAGCACAGGAAGTCTACAACACTATTCAGTCAGAGAATTGCTCCAAATGACGAATGTTGAGAATACTTGCTGAATGTTGCTCTAGGCAAGATATGATTTGAAAAAAAACTATGTACACTATGTTCTGGGATGTTCTTGTATTGAATAATACCTATTAACACTTGTGTTTTTGGCACAGTGTATTCACATTCCTGATGATCTTGCTGACTTCACGTGTGCATGGGCCATTCAGTCTGAACTGTCCTTGAATTCACCTTTGCGTCCGATCAAAGTAGCTGCATTGACCGAAAATGTAATGAAATAAAGGTAGAAAGAGCACAAAATGAGTTCTATAAAATAAAACTTGCCATCTACATAGGCCATTTATTCTATTTTAAACAGCTCACACACTTCTAAGTCTGCTGCTAAGATGTGGGTTTGCTCCATGAAAAAAAAACACTTTTATTGGTGAAATAGAAAAGGGTTGAAAGCAAAGAGAGAGCGAGGGAGAGAACAGAGAGGTAGAGCTTTCCAAGTCAATTTCTCATTCCTGGGATTGACTTCAAAGCAACACGGCTAATCCTCTCACGCCTGCTCGTTAATAATCGGGTTAATAATCCGTTTAGCTGCTTTCACGCCGTGCTGTTTGTTGGCTTTATGGTGCTGTGGAAAGAAAGTCAAGGTAGGAGTCACGGTGTTTCACTTGACGCTGCCCCCACATCCACCTCAGCCTTGTTTAAGGACAACTGCTACTAAAGGAGCACTTCACTCCAGCCAATGCACCCAGGCAGATACTTATCTTACGAAAATAATGTGGCGCTCTACTCACTGCGCCACACGCGTCCAGTGAGATGTACTTCATGTTTTTCTTCTGTTGTTAGTGAGTGTGTGTGTGTGTGTGTGTGTGTGTGTGTGTGTGTGTGTGTGAACTGAATGTTCCACTGTCCGACCCTAATAAATTACTACTTTAATGGAAACATAGGGAAGGCCTAGGGAAAGTTGGCGTAGTGGCAATTCTACCATGGGGCGGCAGTGGCGAAGTGGGTAGGGAGCTCGCCTCTGGTGTGCAGGGTCGGAGGTTCGATCCCCCGTCTCCCCGCCACATGTCGAAGTGTCCCTGGGCAAGACACTGAACCCCAAATTGCTCCCGATAGTTAGCTTAGTTAGCTTAGCACCGTAGTGCTAAAGCCTACCCTGCGTGGTAGCTGCTGCTGTCGGTGTATGAATGTGTGTGTGACTGGGTGAATGTGTACAAAAAAAAAAAAACAATGTGTAAAGCGCTCTGAGTCTGTGAATAACGGAGATATAGCGCTATACAAGTCCATTTACCATACCATACCATTTACATATACAGTATATGCACACATACACACACACACACACACACACACACACACGCAACAACTCAAATATAATTTGATCTCTTATCTTCCTCTTACTTCCTTTTCTCTCATAGTTTTCCTCCTCTGTTCTTTATTTCCTTTGCTCCCTCTGTTTTTCTTTTCTCTCACAGCTGGGTCTGAGCCAGCCTCAGGGTTGTGGACTGTAGTCCATATATTCATAGAGCACGCTGGCTTGCCACTGCCATTTCCCAGTGAACCTGAACACGCAGGTTGCCAGATCTATCATGGTTTTATGTCTCATTATCTCAGAGACTCTTGGCCACCTCTACCAGCCTTCTGCAACTGCTGGAACACAGAGCAGATGAGAGATGAAACAATTAACTCCCATTTACCATAATCAGCAGATGGAGCTTGACAGAAGAACCAGTAACAAAGAGAGAATATGAAGACTATGTCTAGCTCATCTTCCCTTTTACTGTTCTGTTGCTAGTTTGACCAAAAAAGTAATAAGAAATCACACGACACATTTGTCCACCATGGTCTTCACCACCATAGTGCATTCACAGAGACAGCTGTGTGGGTCTCCATCGTGTTTGAGCTCTGTTTAATGAAGTGGTTGACTTAGTGACAAGAGGGTGAAGCAGATTTGTGCGGAGTGATGGGGAGCACTGGACATGTTCGGTATTTAATTAAGGTTCTATTAAAGGGCTAGGCTTAATTCAAAACCGCAGCTCTCGGAGATATAACATGTGTAGCTCAGGGGTTTGAAATCTCATTTCACTGACTGCGTGTGTTTGAGGGATGCAATAGATTAAGTTGATGACAGCGTTTGAGATTATTGCATGATTCATTATTCAATAGATGTTTATCTTTGACCATGTTGTGTAATAGCATAAGATACACTATAACATTGAAAACAAAATTCACCACGTACACTATAATTTTCAAAATAAAAGGAATATAATGTTTCAAGAGCTTAAATATGATCTCTTTATTGGGTAAGATCTAACATAGATTTTTCATTATTACTTCAGTTACTTTTTCCTGTGGTTGAACAGTGGAGATGCTGTATTTATTTGTAGAAATGTGTTTAGTTTTTTCGCAAATCAAGCAAGATAAATTTGGTGTTCATCAACTAGATACACAACAAAGCAGAACTTTGTTAATTAAGAAGGAACATTCTGATTTAGGGTAAGAACCAGAGCACAGCTTTGGTGAGGGCCTACAGTTAAAATGTTCCCTGTCAGTTGACATATTGCTGTTAGCAAAATTTAAGAGATATTCAGCTTAAACTGGTTGAGACCATTGGCTATTGCAGCAGTCAGCCTCCCTCCGAGCACTTGACACTGTCTGAACAGCTGCTGCTTTTAAAACTTGTTTTCAAAAAACTGTGCTTTGCTCTGAACGGTCACGCAGGGAGTGAGACAGGAGACAGAATGGTATAATCCCTACTGAATCCCAGCACACATTAATAGGACTCTGTAAAGATAAAGATCATAGAGATTACCTCAGCTGAACTGTAAATTGAACTCACACGCATACACACATAGTGACCTGAAGAAGACTGTTCTTAGTTAAGTAAGGCTTCAGTAATTAGTAGATTGTTAAATAGGGGACACATTGTTTTCCATTGTGCCGTGACATTGGCGTCACCTAGGGTATCAGGACTAATACCTTCTTAACGGAGCATCAAGTAGAGGATGTAAACAATAACTGTGATCACGGTTGGGAAGACAGTCTTAGATCCAGATGGTAAGTGCAGTACATCTCAGGAAGGGATGGACTAAGTATTGGCTTTGAAAGGCTAATACTGCATCTCTGCCAGTAACTGTAAGTCTTATTTATTTCATTCAGACTCTTGTCTGCCTTTTGAAATCTCTTGAAATATTAAATTGCAGATGAGGAAGAACAAAATGTGAAAAGATGTGTGGGCAGTGAATGCAAAACTAAACAAAATAAAGACAAATGTACTTTGGTACCAAAGACTGTCATAGTAGCTTCATTTGATTTATCAGAGAGGTTTCACCCATTGTCTGCTGAGTGTGGAAACAACACTGATGGAAGAAATATAACAGTAAACATGGAGGCCATGAAAACAAAACAATAAGTTGAAAGATAAAATATAATATGTTATATAATAAAATATGTTATTTAGAGAGTTAGGTTTTACTTAATTGTCTTTTGTATTACATGTCTTGAATGTCTTGTTTCCATATGAGTGTACGTGTGTGTGAGTGCACTTGCACACCAGTGTAACAGTGGACTTTGACATCGTAACACATTTGTCAAAAGGGTACCACCTAGCTAACAGTGGACATTTTTCAGTTCCTCTCTTGGTCATTCTTTAAATAATGTTAAAATATGTTTTACAATCTCTCTGTGAATTTTCTCAACTTTTGCCAACAAGGTTTGGGAGTGTTAAATCCATTCTCGGCACTGCCACTGCTGGCCTTGGGCTGGGAGTTTTACGGCTGATCAAATGTTCTTTAGAGCTTAGGGGAACTACAGTCAGGTTTTACTTAATTGTCTTTTATATTACATGTCTTGTGTGCTGCTCATTTATAAGTTATGATAAGTGCAGCAGAAACCTAATTTGATTATTTGCTGCTGATGTTAATGTAACAACTAATTGATATATCGATGTATATTGAGACTGTCCACCCCTACCCAGTATACCAAAAATGTTTTAATTAGCTGTTGCACTTCTGTGTGTGTACTTCTGTGTGTGTACTTCTGTGTGTGTGTGTGTGTGTGTGTGTGTGTGTGTGTGTGTGTGTGTGTGTGTGTGTGTGTGTGTGTGTGTGTGTGTGTGTGTGTGTGTGTGTGTGTGTGTGTGTGTGTGTGTGTGTGTGTTTGTGTGTGTGTGTGTGTCTTTGAGCACAAAATTGGCAGTGGGTGTGAACAGTTTCAATTATGAGTAGCTGTGCCGGAAGAATAAGCAGCAAAACTACTGGCTAACCATTTGTATGATTTGCAATTAGAACTAAAGCTTGACATCTCTCGCTCTCTCTTTCTCTCGCTCTCTCCTATCCCTCAGTTTAATTGGCATTTATATGAAAGAATAGGAAAATAAAGTCCCTAAGACGCCGGCAGCTTCCCATTTTAAAAGATTATGGATGGAACAGTTACCAGTCAGGGCCAAATAGCGCTTTGTAATCCTCACAGAAGACATTTAATTAACTGGCATTATTCACCTCTCTCTCTATCCCTCTCTTGTTCTCCTTGCCCTTTTCTCCCTCATTCTATTTCTTTATTCCCTTTACTTTCCTTTGTCTTTTCTTTTCTTCTTTTTTGTGAGTGCATATAGAGCACATGTGTCAAACTCAAGGCCCGCGGGCGACACGTTTTGATGTGGCCCGCGAATCAATTCGGCCGATTTGAATCAATTCTGAAAAAAATAAAATAAAAAATAAAAATAATTCTTCTTCATGGAGCCTGTGCCATATCCGCACGTTGCATACGCTCCCAACTGTTAGGAAACTTACGTGGCTTACAACTAATGTCTGGTGAAAGTTCTACAGCTCAGGATTTTAAGCCATGAATTGATGAACTTGCATCTAAGAAGAGCTGTCAGTTTTCTGAGGGCTGTAAATAGGCCAATATATGTGGCCAAATAGCATGCTAATATTGATGATTGATTGTGTCAAGTGTCTAAGGCAGTGGTGTCAAACATCCGGCCCGCGACTTGTAGAGCACACATTTCTGAGCATTTAAAAAAAAAAAGTAAGTTAAATTAAAATTAAATTAAATTAAATTGGGAAAAACGTATTCCAAAACAACAAATAACCTCTGTATTTAAAAATAAATCAAAACAGTAGAAGTTGCACTTTTATTTAATTGTATGTTGTTCTGTCTGCATGTTTGCACACAATGTGTCTCTGTACATATAGTAAACAAAATTGGACAACTGTAAGGTGCCTGTTGTATTTGTGTATTCAAATAAACAGTTGTTTATTTCATTAGTGCGTATTGGCATCTTTGAGCAAAATACCCCCAAATTTTTTGCTGCGGCGCTCCGCGTCGCACCTCCTATTCTCATGGCCAGCAGCAACCTTTACTAAAGGCCAGGACACACCAGCCCGATAATCGCCGTCGTCAAAAAAAAAGACGAATCTGTTTGGTGTGTGCCGTGACGTCGGCCGACATAGAGGTCGTCGGGCTTGTTTTGAGCCTGTCGGCCGCCGATTGAACATGTTCAATCGGCGGCCGACCGTCTTTCATTTGGAGCAATTTGATTGGTGGAGGGCTAGCGAATCAGTGAAGCCCGGAAGTGAGGCGGGTAGCACAAACAGCTAACAACAGCTAGCCATCGTTTTAATGTGTTTGTTCGTTTCGTTTTGAGAGTACTCACATGCATCAACCCTTGTTGACTGCTCGACACCATGCTCGACACTCTCTGCTAAAAATTGTGCTCTTATGGTCCATAAATATAAATACGTATTTCTATCTATGTTTATGCTCTAGAGAGATGTCCAATCATTTCCGGCTTTCGTATTTTTTCGGGCCACAATACAGATTAGCGCCGCCTGCTGTTGTGGAGACATACGTCCCGCGAGTGTACGGAAAATAAACAGTCGTCTCGGTGTGTTCTTTGGCCGCGACGGGAAGATTGGAGCTTCCTGAAACGGCCGACTCCATTTTTTGCGTAGTCGGAACATGTCGGACTGGTGTGTCCTGGCCTTAAGACATTTCCTGGGGGCTACAGAGATCCCTTGTGATCCGTGATAATGTAGGTTACATATGTAGGCTGAGTTATAAAACATATAACTGAAAAACAAAGCTAAAGATTTGGATTTGACATATGTACGTTATTTTGCCATTATTTTACTGGTCCGGCCCACTTGAGATCAGAGAGGCTGTATGTGGCCCTCGAACTAAAATGAGTTTGACACCCCTGATATAGAGGATACACACACACACTGTACGTGCACAATGACACTCAGTGCAACTGTTGTCAGATATAATGAAAAACTCTTTACTTCCGAGCCTAAAATATTGTAATAGTTTGTGCTACATGGCAACGCCACAAAGAAGGGATGCAGTGAAGTTAGGAGCTCCACAATATGCCTTCACTCTTGTCAGCACAATGTAGGCTAGGGCAGATGTAGAGAGTGGGAAGGAGAGATTTAGAAAATGAGGTAGCAGAGCGCTAGAAAGGTGCTAATAAGGGTCAACGGAGCAGAGCACAAGAGGTGTCTGGGTTTGATTCATCACCTGTTAACCAAGTATCACTTACATCCATACTTGAAAAAGCCAATCCGGCCAGCACTGTTCCTTTGTTCTTTAATTAAGGAATCTTATGACTCACAACTGTGTTCTTGTCTGACAGAGACAGTGTTAGAAATAAAAATATACGTGTTCTTTAGCCTTATTTATGAAGGAAAAAATAACCATGGAGATAGGTGTAAAATTCGGGATCTCTGCCTCAGTATTTATTTAAGTAAATTGACAAGGCAGGTTGACAGGACAAAAAGAAAGAAGAAGTGAGTTCTCTCTCTACATCGAGGCATTATATTATCTCTAACATCATGAAAATGTCTACTGATTGGTTGGATCTCGTTGTCAGACAGTTTACGAAGTCCGTCCTCTTCTTCTTCCTGGCCGTCCTCTCGTTAAACTTTACCGAATAGGGAGGGTTAATTTAGCAGGCCTTGTGAAAGTGTCTAAAGCTTGCTTGGCCAAAAGGCCCTTTGTTCTAACAGATACTGTTGGCTTCAGGAATGTATTATCTTATGGGAAAATCAGCTTTAGTTTTATTGCTGTTCTACCTCCTCGTCTCCAAAGCACCAAGACTGTAACGGGAACATTTGTTAAAGTCAAATGTGAAGAATATATCAATTGTTTAAATGATTATATATGGGTAAATGCAAATTAATGAGGGGGCTATAACATCATTAAATTTAGAAATATATTGTTCTGACAACAGAAGGAGTAATAGGACATGTATGTGTCCATCTAGCAAGTGGACCTCTATCTACGTCCCGTTTACTCTGACAGTTTGCTGAGATTTACATGATGTACTGTGCATCCTTAATATGATGATGCATTTAAGATGTGTACTTTTTAAGGAATAGGTGTAATATTTGAAATATCTGGCCTTCTGCAAAACAATTCCTACGGAGACTGAGAACGGCCGTATGCTCCTACTTTATTATTGATAGTTACCCTGTGTTCATCATTTAAATATCTTCTGATCATGGGATAACAAATCTTTTTACCAATCATTACTTACAATAGTTTGGCTGTTAACATTACGATCATAAAATGGTTATCAGGAGAAAAGGAGCAGTATCTGGAGATAACACGATAATCCCCTCTTTACCACAAACGGTCGTCTGCTCTTATGTTTATTATCCTGAGATCTCTAGAAAAACCAAGCTTGTTTTCTCATGATACAGATTGAATTAACTTGTGATCTTGAGATAAGGGCAACTAATATTATAAGGAATGAGTGGAAATGAGCTTTGCTATTTACGGGATAAGAAACTCAACGGGTTAATCGGCTGGGCCGGTACATTGGCTATTGCTGGCTTGTCACCAATATCATTATTACGATAAGATAAGATATTCCTCGTCCCACAGAGCTGAAACAATCTATAGAAAATAAGTAACATTCAGTAAAATAGGTAAACTAGTGTACAAAAGTCAGTTGACCAACTGATATGTTATATTTAATATGACTTATTAAGTATACAAAACACTGAACAACATTGAACAGTGATATTGTACATGAAATGGAAAGTGATTTTGAAAATGAAGTGATATTGCACTTGAAGTCTAAATTCTATATATTGATACGCAAGTTAATGCAAATATCATATTATATTTAAGCTGTTGCTGATGTGGTATTGGCCAATATATTGTTATTAGTAATTGTTTAACAATCGGCATCATATTCAAATGATACCGATTGATACTCATACCATGCTGAAACTAAAGTTGACAAGACAAACGTGTTAAAGCCTAATATGAGTAATAACATTTCCATGTGTGCTTTTTAATACAACATGTCTTGTCAAAATGTTGTGAAAATGTCTGTGGTCATTTATTTCCAGATCTCAACAGTTGAATTTGCAGCAACCATTACATAAGGATTCAGGAATTCATAATGCATGCGCTCTGAGAACAAAACATAGTGCTTGGAGAAAATGCACATGCTTGGACTTGCAACCCACTGGAGCAAATGAGGTTGGTTGGCATGGGGAAAAAAGCCTTCTTTAGCACTACTAGTTATTGCAGGTTCCACATTTTCTAGTGATTTCAACATGGCATTAGATCCAGTGAGATTTATTGGTGTGAGGGATGGCAACTGCACCAGGCCCTATCTCCCTATGGTTCTTCATTAGCCACTAATCCACTGATGATCATTATTAGTGAGGAAGGTGTCTGTGTGTGTGTGTGTGTGTGTGTGTGTGTGTGTGTGTGTGTGTGTGTGTGTGTGTGTGTGTGTGTGTGTGTGTGTTTGTGCTTGCGCCTGCATGTGTTTGTGTATGTCTAAGATACATTTGGCATAGCGCTGTGTATTTTAGCCCTGTGATTTATTATCTAGGTAATGCCGTCCCTACTTCCCCAAAGCTGCATTGTCCTTCTGCCAATTAATTCTTAATCTGTTATGACCACAGGGAGGGAGGGAAACTGAGAGAGAGAGAGAGAGAGAGAGAGAGAGAGAGAGAGAGAGAGAGAGAGAGAGAGAGAGAGAGAGATCACAACAAATACGTTTATTGAACCCCAGAGTAGAGTGCATTGCTATATTTCCTTGTGTGTTGGTTAATTTTGCTGTTCTGTCTAGTTTTGATGTCCGCTTTTTTTGCAATGTTCTCTCGCTCCCTCTCCTCCCGATTTATGCAATTGTTTGCTCATTGTTTTCTCTATTTTTTCTCTCCTCAATCATCCCATCTTCCACTTTTCGTTGTTCTGCCGTTTCTATAACAACCGCAGGGTTTTCACAGTCTTTGTGTTTCACTCTTTATCCTGTTCTTGACATTGAATTAACTTCTGACAACCAATCACTCAACTCAAATTTACTTCTGCTTGTTCTTGCTTTGCTCTCTGTTACTTGAATGCACCCTCAGTGTGTAAATATACACGGAAGACATTATCTCATTCCATTACCTGTATTTGTTGTTACAGCCTGAGAATTTAATACGAAGATTCATCATCTCGACTTGCTGTTAAGCGATCCGTAAATAGGTTTAAAATAGTTTTAGTATAGCTACTATTTAGTTATATAACCAATCCAAATAAGAATCAGCTATTTCTTGTCAACCGGTATGAAAACTGACTAAACTAAGCACAATCCTCTGGCTTCAACTTTGAAATTACTCCACTGTCCATCACTGCTGCACCAAACACTGCTGTAAAGCATCGTATTCTGGCCTTGGAGTGTGTGTGTGTGTGTGTGTGTGTGTGTGTGTGTGTGGGGGTGTACGGATGAGTTCTTTGTGGGACCTCAGTGTTTTTGCCATTATCAAGATTGGTGTTTACTATGGGTGCCGATAGTGCATCACTGATTATAATTACTAGCTGAGATGCAGAGATGGCTTCCCCCTCAGATTCTTTTTGAAACCACATGGCACATACAGAAGATAAGTAGAGGAAGAGTATGGTTCAATAGAAGTTGAACAGAACTTGAAGAAGAGCAGTTTAGAAGAAAAGTATTATTTGACTTTAGCAATGTTAACGCATTTTATTTATCTTATGGTCTAGGTTTTTTGCGGAAGGAAATTGATAAAAATAATAAAATTAAAGGGTGCTACGATGAACTTTTAAATATTTTTGAAACAGTTTCATTTTTCATGTGCTGTTCATAAATGACATGTAACATCAAACAATACTATTTGTGCAAATAATGCACAATATACAGATCTGAATTTGTATAGCGCTTGTTCAACCTCCTTAGGGCGGAGAAACCCGTCAACCTCCTTAGGGCGGAGAAACCCGTCTTACCGTATATCGGTGTGTCTGGCTCGGTCTGGATCCCGTCAATCGTCGCCGAGGAGAAGGGGGTAAGGACTGCTAAAACACCGGCTGGAGATGAATTCACGGCCCCAGTCTTTCCTCAGAGTCGCTGGACCCCGGCTGTCGACAGACTTCGGTGCGTCCTCTCCTTCCTCTCCCCGGTCGGCGATGTGTTGGGGTCGGCTCGAAGGACCAATTGTTGGGGTATAAAACCTTGTGTGTAAGACAAGCCCCAGGCGTCAGTTCATACAGACCAAAGAGATACAGACACAAAGATACACGGAGACAAAGAGCTCAGTTTCTTGCAGCAAGGAGAGTGGTAGGCAACAGTACGTCGTCAACTTGGAACCAACTCCGCCGCTCTCCTCTCCTTGCTCGCCTTTTATTCACATATCAAAAGGTGTAGACAAGCATTGTGTGTGTGCGTGTCTGCTAATGATTAGTGATTCTGGGAACTTGCTTGTTTGACCCAGCTGGTTTCATGTCAGCGTGTCTTAACTGCCTGTGGTCAAAAACAGGTCCCAACAGGCCAGGTCAGCCACGCCATCGAAATCTACAGAGTAGAGTTCAAAACAACATTGTGGGTTATTTGAGTTCACTTCGGAGTACAGGTATTTACACAATGAAAAAATCACTCGAACAGTTATATAGTTTTCCTCATGCCTTTGTCATTACCGTACTTTCCGTACTATATGCCGCACTGGACAATAAGCCGCAGGTGTTATAATGTTTAATTACCATATGTAAGAGTTTGTGCACAGAGGGGATTGTCGGGAAAGAGATGGCTGCTTGAGGAAGCTCCCACATTTCAACAAACAAGTTGCATATTTGCATAACGTACGTAAGTGTTACCATTTTGTGCGATAGTAGCTATTAGGGATGGGCACGAGTGTTTTCGCTACTCGTGTGATCGCTTGCATTCCTCGAGGATCAATCGATTCCTCGTTAAACTTTTTTCTATTTTTAGGACGCAACGCATCTGTCTACAGAACAACGGTTGACCGCAATAAAGCGCTCAATGCTTATGTCAAACAGTCACAGTTGCCATATGATATTAAGGATTTATTTTCCACAAGTTTAAAACACATTTTCCTAACTGAAAGTAATTAAACAATTTAAACCGATCGAGTAGGTCTGCGGTGGAGAGAGAAAAAAGAGAGAGAAAAAAAGCATGGGCTGTAGTTGGCTAACATTCAAAATAGACATTTAAAATAAGTATATCCAACCGCGTAATGCTCACTCCTGTCCGTGACTAATTACCGCGACTAATTCCTCGTTAACGGAACGTTACACCGTCGGCTTTTGAATCTCAATCCTATATTCCATAATAAAGACTTCTTAAATGTCGTTTGCTCGAAGCACCGCATTCAGCTCCGCGGTGCTGTGGAGACCACACACTGGCTGCGCTGCACGGAGGTGGCAGTTATTTGCGGTTTCTGTTTGACACAACGCTTAGTTTATTTAACTTGGATCAAAATATTTAATTTTGTTAAACTTTATATCCGTTTTGTGCCGTTTTGTACACGTATATAACATTTTAAAATAGGGGCGGCCCGCCGGCCGGCCTAAAGGCTACAAACACTAAAAAAAACAAAAAACTATTTTCCTCATCCACCAATCGAGATCATTTGAAACGAGGAGTACTCGAGTACTCGATTACTAACGCCCATCCCCAGTAGCTACAGAATATATACTGTGCTGTGTAATAACAGGGTCGAAAAACGGGGAAAAAGTCGCGGCTTGTAGGCCGAAAAGTACGGTAGTAGGCTCAGCCAGGAACAACAGCTGGCGTAGTGAAAGCACTACTGCTTTTGTCTAAAGGGGGTGTAAGACTTAACACAAACTGGAAATTCCCCTGAGAACCTTTAAATAAATAAACTGTATATACTAATTGGTTTTATTTGCAAAAGGTCTGTTTTTCTTAACTTCACTTGAATTCTCTATTGGAATTGTGTAAATGGCTTTTTCACCATGCCTTAACCTGCTGGGGAATTTAGTGATATCTTGAAATTGCTTGTTTTGTCAGATCAACAGTATAACATTAATGTGTACTTTGTAACAAATAAAGTCTGAATCTAATCTTTACATTGATTTAGCTCAAACTGCTACTTAAGTGCTGTGCCTTCCTGACAGACATATATATTACATACACAACACCAAGGTTTAGACCTGTGTGAACAGCTTTCTTCCTCTTCTTGTTGGCACTGGTGTGTTATGCATAAAATGGCCAGTGTTTCCCACAGGATTTTGTGAGACTGTGGATGGACCTCTCCCCGCATGAGATTTACTTTTCCAATGCAACATGGGACAACACAGCCCTTTTCATTTTATTATGAGAACTGTAAATACATTTAGGGTTAATTATGAACCAATTAATTATTAGAGAGCAGAAATTAGACTTTGGCAGGCCAACACAGTCAAGGCAATTACAGTGAAACACTGATGGCTTTTTCTTGACTACTAGTAGGTAGGGGAGAGTGGCCTAAGTTGTGCCGGTGGGGAAGTTGTGCCACCCCTTGTTTCTAGAAAACCGTGGAAGAAATTGGAAATGTGACCACATATTTAAGAAGAGCCATTTGACTCATCCTGTAAAGAAGGGAGACATAACGAATAAAATATAAGCACATTTAAGCTCAAAAAACTGTGTTTTGCCTTTTAAAGTAAAATGTCCATGATCAAGGTTTTTTGATTATTGTGTCTGAACAATTATAGACAAGTTTGAAAACATTTGACACATGTTTTAGTGCTTTAGTATGCTACACTTTGAGTCTATACAGTTAGCACGATGTCAGCCCTAAACTGCTGCATCATGCTTATTATCCACATTTCTGGGGTTGGGGTGATTTGTGCCAAAGGGCCTAGGTTAGTTATAAGTAAGTAAGTAAGTAAAATGTATTTATAAAAGCACATTTATGACAGTTTGCACTGTCCAAAGTGCTGTACATAGTGCATTCAGTAGGTAAACAATGAAGTAAACTAACAATAACCAAAATAAAAGACATAAAGCCCATACATCCACATATAAACAAAGATAGTAGTGCAGAGGTAAGATAGTTAATGGGGAGGAAAAGCCAGGGTGTACATTTCGGTTTTGAGCCTTGATTTAAAGGCAGAGATGGAGGGGGAATCACATTTGTCAGGTGGAAGTTGGTTCCACAAGCACAGAGCAACTTGTGCAAAGTACATTTTAAAAGTGGTGCCAGTGGCATGGCTGTATACGCTGGTCACCAAAAATAAAGTGATCGTCGTACAGTAGCCCAGAAGAGACTGACATCTCCATTCCACTTAACGACACCACTGACAAGAGTTCAGATGGCCAGAAAGATGATGATGGTGACTTTGTCATTATGAGCTTTGCAGGCAAAACCACCTAGATCTGCGAGGCCTTGTTTAAGAAAAATGATCTTCAATCTTTGTAAAATATTTACTTTATTTACTTTAAATAAACCTTAAATAAGTAATTGCCTTATGTATTTGTCTTGCATTACAGTTTATGAGATATATATATCAATGGTATACCATTATATATTGTATACAATTTACCCCATGGTATTCTCTCTTGTGGCACAACTTACACCACACCGGGGGCAAATTGTGCCACAAGACAACTTTTTTTTGTTCTTAAACTGTTTATTCCAGATCCAAAGTTTTTATTGCCAGGGATGCACAACATCCTGAAATATATGGACATATTTGAGTTGGAGACTTTACTGTCAAGACCTCACTTTAAAATCACTTTGAGTAAAAAGTGGCACAACCTAGGCCACTCTCCCCTATATGGAAATGGCATCCTTAGCAAGTTTACAAAAAAAACATATTTTCTTTGTGTTAACTTAAAATGATTGTTTAACAACCATATCAAACATGGTACATATGTATTCAACACATTATCCCTCTCTAAACTGCTGTCTTCTCCCTTTTTGTATCTCTCCTCAGGTCCAGAGTGGTATTTGGTGAGAGTGGAGTTGACTGTGACGGATGTAAATGACAATGTCCCTGAATGGAGCATGGTTCCTGCTCCGTACCTTGCTGTGGTTTCCCCTGATTCCCCCGCTGGTTCTCTGGTCTACAAGCTGTACGCTGAGGACGGAGACGAAGGCAACAACGGTGAAGTGGAGTACTTCCTGTCTGATGGTAGGTTAATTGTCCTTTTTCTCCTGTATGTCCTGTGGTTCAACATCATATTTCAAAAGAGGATAATTTACTCCTAACTTTACGTTGATGTTGGGGTATGTTGCTAAGTTCCAGGAACCCAGTGTTGAGCACACTGGGTAAGTGGCTTGGCCTATCCAGACTCTTGAATAAGTCCTAATAAAACCTCACAGCTGTGGCCTTTCTCCTTTGCTTCAATGACACCATGTGTATCAACCTGAAAGGCACCACCACTGAGGTTTGAATCATTGAAGCCTTAACATTTCAGCCTCCTTTAGAGTTTACTAGTCACCATACGGAACCCCTTGAACATAGACCTCTACCGCAGGTGTTCCCTTTGTAGAAAATGTGTCTGAATGACATCAACAGTGTCTGGGTCAATAGTGTTTCATCATTGGTGTGTATGATACAGAGGTGTTCCTAACTGACTCAATGCTTGCAATACTGTACATGGCAGGCCACACAGACAGATGCATCAGTCAAAAAGTAATTTGAATCAAACAATTAAACATTTAAATTGATGGGTGGAGTGTGTAAGAAACGGAGACGGAGAAGTGTGTGGATGAGTGAAGGTATGAAGTAAAGCATGTTGGCTGCTGCAGTAGACCAAACCAAAGGAAGAAGACCTTGGGTGAGGGAAACTCCTGGTAGGGTAGTCCATTATGTTGCCTAGGAAACCCAGTCCAGATGGTTACCAGATAATGACCCTCCAAGCTCAACCTTCCAACTCCCAGTATCTACAAAACAGGCATATAAACGGTCATATACAGTAGTTGGACTAATTCACAAGTCCCTACTGTTTCTAAATGTTCTCCATAAGGCACAATCAAGTCTGTTTCTATTGCTCGTTGGGCCTCTGCCGAGCCAGTTAAGTGTTTCATGCACACGTGGCTATTTTCGAGTGTAAGGTAATTTGTTTTTCAACTAGGAAAACTAATTGCTTTTGTTGTTGTCGGCCATGTAATGAATTTGTATTCCCATTTTCTAAATCTGTTAAACCTCTGTGTATAAAGAGAAGGTCTCAACCCAAAGAAAGAAGTCACATTATAAATGACATGAACACAATCAACTTTGATTATTTGTTTCTAGACTATAAACTTTTCACTTGTGAGAATTGATGATGATTTAATTGTTTTGTAAATGCAGGATTGTGTGATATAACTTGGCATCCCATAGAGGTTTATGCAGAGTCGAAAAAAAATGATTAACATTAGTTTGGATTATACCCTGTTATCTTACATACATCTTATACATTGTGTCTCTGATATTTGCATTTCAAATCTCAACAACATAGCAAACTGACTGTCCACTTGCATTTATCACTTTATTGGCGCATGTTCAGCATGCATTTTAAATATTTCTTGACAGCCCTCGAAGACAGCATTATTTACACAGCTTATTGCCTTGCAGTCTTATGCACTGGTTGGCTCTGAGCTGTAACATTAGAAGGCTGTCATGTGTCCAGGGGTTGTAATGTGTCTCTTTATTTTTTCATTTTATGCTGAAAGCCTTCTCTATATGAGACCACGAAATATGCGTGGAAGAAAAGGTCGATGCAGAAATTCTAGCATTGTGGCATACTGCATTACATTAGTTTATCTGTTTATTCTTGTAGTGACCGAATATCCTACCATTATTATTTGTATTATGATAATTATTAAGCAAATGTATGTGATTGAATTCCATCTACAGCTGCAGTATCTACAATTAGCCTGTCTTTCTGGATGTTTTTCTTTTAAATGACTAATTCAGTTGTAATTTGCATCACCAGTGTGTTGGGTTATCAATTATACAAAAGCCTGTTTTGAACCTGCCTTTGAGTACCTTTTATTCCTTTTATGTTCTACCATTACCCGTGTGTTGTTTTTACTTAGTATCTAGTCTTTGATCTTTTGATCCCTCACAAATTGTCCAACGAATCCCATTATTGAACAAAGCAGATCCATGCTGAATATGGCCTTCCTGTTGAATGTGTTGCAGATTCGGAAATGCGAAATTAACACACACCATACGATCTGGACTTGGAAACAAGTTATATTAAAGGTTTAATGCTCATTTTCAGGTTCAAAATTGCAATTTGTGTTTCTAATACAGACATTTCTCACATTGCCATTGCTGAATCTCTTCTTTTTGGCCTCTGTCTGAAACACTCTGTTTTAGAACCTTTGACTATAAGCCTTCCAAAAACACGTCTGCTCTGATTGGCCCCTAATCTCACTCCCAGGTCTTACTGCCAGTAAGGAGGTGTGCTTATCACAGGTAGAGGAAGTGCTAAATAGGTTGATAATGAGGGGGCATGGCTTCTCCCCTTATATGACATCATAGGGGTACTACTTTGGCAGAGGGAAGTCACACTGGGGACCTATACTAAAGGCATACTATGCAACATTTTAATGAAAACATGAATTATAGAGTCACACAGAAATCCCAAAGATCACTTCTACCCCACTATAATATGTGGTGGTGTGTTTATCTGCACAGTCCTTCCTCTCTCTGGCTGTATTTTAGATAGTATCATTTGTTGGTATTGTTTTGTAAACAGAAGACTCAGGTCTAAGCTCCACCTAAGCTCCTCCCTGCTCTGCGGGAACCAGAGTTGAAGCCTATCCACTTCCTTGTCGGGTTAGCTCTTGTTAGCTCAGTGGCTAACACACTGATATGGTGTCCTCTCTCTCTCAGCCTGGTGTCGGTGCATTATCCCTTGCTCGTGCAGGTAAACACACCGGCACCATTCTAGTGGGGCAGAAGTGATAATTGAGTCAGATTACTTTTGTGTGACTCTATAATTTTTTTTTTATGAAAATGTTACATAGTTAACCTTTAATGTTGAGAAACCATTACAAAAGTAAATGTTGCATAAAAGGTGACTTTTAATAATATAAGCAAACACGTCTTTTCTCTGCAGGTGGTGATGGTCGGTTTGAAGTGGACAGGAAGAGTGGCCAGGTGCAGACTACAGGGCTTCCCCTGCAGCGGGACAGGGAGTACCTGCTGACGGTGGTGGCTGCAGACCGGCTGGGCAGCCGCAGCGCTCCTGCTGTCATCTCTGTTGTGGCTGGACGCCGGCCGCCACAGTTCACTAACACTTCATTTACATTCGCCATACCGGAGAACACCCCCGAAGGACAGCCGTGAGTTTACATACACACACATCCTTGTATTTCTGTCTTTGTTAACCCTCAAACAGGCCTTTTAAGAAGTAAGGACCAGGCTAAATGTCCTCACTTTTCAAAGATGTCCTCACTTACTTTATATTGCTCATGTGTTCAAAAAGATAGACTATGAATTAATCATAGACATTTAATGTTCTCCCATTTAGTCATTTCGCTGGTTATGCTAACACTTTGTGATGTTTTACAGACCGCAACATATATTTATGAATTATAAACATGGCACATTTAGCCTTGAGCATGTATGATACCCCATGCAGCTAAATTGTAAAAGCACTGCATTCTAATATTGATTTACAGACACACACAAACACACACACACACACACACACACACACACACACACACACACACAGCCTCAGGTATGATTAAAGTGGTACAGCTATGACAAATGTCCTTGGATTTGTCTCATTATCCGCTCCAGCTTTTTAATTTGACGAACACATTTGGCAAACCAATGGAGTAAATATTGTGTTGTTTATATTGGTTTCATGGGTAAAATCGTGTGGAGGTTACATATTACTTCCAATAAGCAACCAGCACCAACTCAGCTCAGCATGTTGCACCACCTGTATGAAGAGTCTATACTAATGAATTGCACACCAGCGGAACACAGTGTGTTGCCGTTAACCCCGGTTGGAGTTTGTTGGGTCTTGCTGAACACAAATCTACTCATCTCTAATCGCATCTGCTCCACTAAACTTTATTTAACCTGTACCGCCACAGGGGCTTAACAGCCTTAAAATGAATATGTAGCCATTGTCAGCCCCTGCTCAGGAGGTGGTGCTAAAAAAAAAGTTTCAGACGGGCCTACTCGCAGAGTGCAACAGCTGGTTTGCAACACGGCAAGCACTGCATTTAATAATGCAGGACATGTGAAAAGGACTACACTGCAAAGGAAGTGAGTTCAAATACAGGTGATACTGTTATTGTGAGATTAGCATTTGTGTTTTTTTCCCCCCGACATTTATGGAACACCACTTATTTACAACATTTCCAGTAATGTTCGGGGAGAGTCGACCTGTCCCTAGGGAGGAATCCAGCACTAATAGAGAGCCTGCCAGTGAAGTTAGAACTTGGCTGGTGCTGGTTTTGTTCATTCCCTCCAACCTCATAAAATTTGTTGAATTTTAATGACAGTTTAAAAGCAATACAGATGTCTTCAGCTCAGGTTCTGAGTTGTTAAATTCGTACAGTGGATAAGGCCAAATCTGAATTCTATACTCCACACCATAAGAACGGTTGGATGATATGTTTTATTAAAAAATACATAAACATGTTACCCCTATGTTGCTCTATGTTACCCCAGCATGTAATGCAGATTCAGTCAATGGGCCATTCCTCCGTGTCTCCACAGCTTCCTAGTCACGCCTGCCGTGTCCTTCCAGAAGAAACCAATCAGCTACAGCCTTCTCATCAATCCCAGCAGCCTCTTCTCCATCTCAACAGAGACTGGTGAAATCAGCCTGACCCGCTCTATTGACTACGAGAGCGACCAGCATCGCTACCTGCTATTGGTGCGAGCCAGTGAGGGCCTGGACAGCATGAGCAGTGCAGCAGAGGTACGTACGTGTGTGTGTGTGTGTGTGTGTGTGTGTGTGTGTGTGTGTGTGTGTGTGTGTGTGTGTGTGTGTGTGTGTGTGTGTGTGTGTGTGTGTGTGTGTGTTAATTCCAAGTGACATGTTCCTCAAACACAATCTTTTTTGACATGACAAGGTTGTCTCATCAAGTCTTACACAGAATACTGCAAATATCTGTACTTGTTTCTGAAGCTGCAAAGCTGATTATTGATCTGCTGTATTGCAAGCTAGTGTCACTTTCGTCTTGGACCAAGTGCAGTGGTTTTTGGCTCGAAGACAGCTGTTTAATAGTGTGGTGATAATGTGTATGATATGTCTTGGAGACAATCAAATGGTCTAGGTACTCTGAAGCATCCTTGACCTGGACATGTATTTAGGCAGCTCATGCTGTTAGATTTGATTTATATTGATTTACAATTGCTGTATGGATTGGTATTAATGTGAATGTAGCAGTTAAAATGATCATTCTGTTTTAGGGACTCCTGGTTGGACATGATGGGGTGCCCTTTAAACTGAGTAGATAGTAAAAGATCATAAACACCCTCAACTCAAAGCCAAAGGTCCAGTTTTCATCTGAAAGTAGGAGTACTGTGATCAGTCAAACCCAAATAGACTTGTCTGTCAGTACTGAATGCTCTGGAATGCCCACTGTCTTCCTTATGTTGTCAGGAAGTGAGAGAGAACAGCGGCTGACCGCTGCAGGCATTAATGCATCTGGTCTGGTTTCCATCATTATTCTGGCCCCGGGTTAAAACGTGTTCCACTCAACCATCTGTCCTCAGCTGCTCCACTCGGTGGGCTACAGAACACCAAGAGCCTGTATGGAGATAGAGAGAGAGAGTAACGTGGGTTTAATAGGTTGTAATGGTATATAGATACATAGAGATAAAGTTAAAAAAGGGAAATAATTAAAGGAATTAGCATGGGAGTAGTTGTGTGTGTGCTTGTCTCCCTACCTATGCCCTGCGTTCCAATACCTGTTCAACATGCCCTCGCTCACTTTCCCTAGGCACTTGCCCTCGGGGGAATCCCCGCCGCCATCTTAAGTGTTGTTCCAATAGTCTGGAAACTGAAGTGAACTTCGTGATATAGACCCTCGGAGGGCTGAGTGATCAAGTGAACATCCATGGTCACTCCGAGGTGGATATCACCCACAGTGCATTGCAGTTCGTCTTCTTCTTCTTCTTCTTCTTCTTCTTCTTCTTCTTCTTCTTCTTCTTCTTCTTCTTCTTCTTCTTCTTCTTCTATTTCCCGGTAGACTGTATGCTTTTAGGGACATCGCAGCCACCCGCAGGACAAATATATATATATAAATATATTCCAAAACGCCTCAATTAGGTTATCCTATTTCCATAGGAACAATCCAGTGAATGTATTGCAGTTTACACATTGCTGCTATAACACCGATGGCTGCCAATTAGAGGACTATTTAAAACAAATGTTTTTGGTTGAAACTAACATAAATAAGAAAATATGTCGGAGCAAACAATTTACATGTGTAAGTAACACTATCTTGATGATCTGAGTTACCGTGTCGAAATTCAATGTTTGTTATGCTATGGAAATGGCTTTCTGCAACATAGGCTACCTTTGCAGAATGTTATAATTCTGTATTATTTGCATTCAGAACCACCTATGTAACTGACGGTCCATTGCGACTACAAGGGCAAGTGGGTTCCATTTAAATCCCCCGCTCCTCCCCCGCCCAGTCTCCCTCCGCGCTCCAAGTTCCCTCCGTGCAACGTATGCTGTTACGTCATACCAAGGGCTGAGGGTAAATGAACGAGGGGAAGTGCAACTACTATTGGAATGCAGCTATGGTCTGAGGTAGCCAGCCTTTGGTCCTATGCCTGCCCTCTGGAGCCTGGAGAAGAGTTATTTTGAACAGCCACATGTGCTGTCCTGTTGGTGCTGAGAACCAGACATTGTACCCCTGCCCTTACACCCACCCCTATGTCTGTGCAGATTTACATCACTACATAGAAACTCTGCTGTGTGTGTGTGTGTGTGTGTGTGTGTGTGTGTGTGTGTGTGTGTGTGTGTGTGTGTGTGTGTGTGTGTGTGTGTGTGTGTGTGTGTGTGTGTGTGTGTGTGTGTGTGTGTGTGTGTGTGTGTGTGTGTGTGTGTGTGTGTGCGTGCGTGCGTGCGTGCGTGCATGCGTGCCTGCCTGCCAGCGTGCGTGCCTGATTTTGTGCGTGAACACTTAACTTACTGCTTGTGTTTGATCTTTAATTTAAGGCAATTCTTGAAACAAGGGGATTTGCATTAGAAATAAGTGACATTATCACAAGAACCTTTTATATAATTCTTAACTAGCAAAGGTATATTTAGTTCTGTCTGAAATATTTTACTTAAATGTATTCTTGGTCAAGTGACCTGTTAATTGAACACAGAAAACCATCAAGCTGTGCCTAGTGTATGAGCCCAAATGTTCCATGGTAATTGTGTAGTCTTTGCTGATAGATAGTAGGTTCCACACTTACAGTTGGTGCATACAGTATGTGATAGTGATCTGCCAGTTAGAATATAGTGTGGGCTAATGGTTCTATTTTTACAAAATGTCAAATATCAAACATTGTCAAAACCAGAAAAATTGATACAACCAAATAAAGGTAAAATGTGAATTATAGATGTCCTTTTGGCATTTTTAGTTGAGTAGTTTTGGTAGTGAACAATGTCTTCCTCGAAAAGGCGTAGTACATGAAACCAGAATACACTGTTTAGTAGACATTTTCGTAATTAATTTGTGTTTTATATAAACAAATTGTAAAAAATAAAAAAGTTGTATTTCTGTTTTTGCACAAGTCATTAACATTGTTGTTTAGAACTTACAGTAGATACATTCCTACTATTTTCTTTCAAGAAATTCACATTCTGGAAGTGCATTGAATTTCCACAGGCAGATTTTAGAAAATGGGTTTTCGTCGCCTGAACTTACAGTACGCCCATAAAAATGCTATCGCCAGACAACAGTTAAACCTGAACTAATTCTCTTTTCAAACTTCCCTGAGGTTTATTTCTGTATGTTTAATTCACACACCTGTCAGCTCTCACTTGGCTTCCGGTTCCTTGTCAGCACTCAGCCCCTCTTGGCTCATTATCACCTGGCAATTATAGGTGAAAGGCCTGTGCTCCCTTCAGTAACACCTACATTACAGCATGATTATGCATTTGACCCTTTAGTTGAAACCCTTATCTGAAGTGTTATATGTCGTAGCCTTTCATATGGCACACTTTGTAAAGCTACAAAGGGAACAAAGGCTCACGTTTGCTGCCTTTAGGCAATTTGTATTACAGTAAAACATGTTAGCCAATGTTCATTTTTTTCTGTGCATACTTTACCTTTGACATAACAATGATACACTTATTAGACTTTATTATTTGTTCAGGTTTGCTCAGCCTGACTGACATACTAACAGGCCATATAGAAATGTCTTGGTTGCTCGTTAACAAGGGCTCAGCCAAAACCTATATCTGGGCTCGGCTGGCTTTTCCCCAGAGCTCCACTTGTTGTTGTCTTGACTGCTGTATAGATCATGTTTGGTTAACAAAGCAAAGTGAGTGGCAACACGTGTAAAAATAAGATGTATCTGCCGGTGTGGTTGTGCTTAAAGCTAGCGCTATCTTTAATGTTTGCCAGGAGAACAGCGACGTCGGGTGGTGTACACAGACATTTAAAGTGACGTCATGCCGTTGCTCTCTTGCCGGCTCTGGCTGGTCGGATATTAACAGGCCCCAGCACCAGCTCGGAACTGGAACTTGGTTCCCTTTGGTGGGAAAGAGGGAGCCTTATTTTAGGACAGTTACATAACCCGATGAGTAGGTTGTACTTGTTTAGCAATAGTAACCCATGCATAAATATTCTAGAAGACATCCAAAATACAAATGTGAACCAGTTATGAGCATCCTGGAGCCATTATAGGGGAGAGTGGCCTAAGTTGTGCCACTTTTTACTCAAAGTGACTTTAAAGTGAGGCCTTGACAGTAAAGTATCCAACTCAAATATGTACATATATTTCAGGGTGTTGTGCATCCCTGGCAATAAAAACTTTGGATCTGGAATATAGCTTTCGGAAAAAAAGTTGTCTTGTGGCACAACTTGCCCCCGGTGTGGTGTAAATTGTGCCGTTGGAGAGACTACCATGGGGTGAATTGTGCCATTGACATATATCTCATAAACTGTAATGCAAGACAAATCCATAACACAATTACTTATTTAAGGTTTATTTAAAATAAATAAAGTAAATAATTTACAAAGATTGAAGGACAATTTTCTTAAACAAGGCCTCGCAGATCTAATGGTTTTACCTGCAAAGCTCACAATGACAAAGTCACTATCATCATCTTTCTGGCCATCTGAACTCTCCTCAGTGGTGTTGTTAAGTGGAATGGAGATATCGGTCTCTTCTGAGCTACTGTAGACAATAATTTTCTTTTGGTGACCAGCGTAAACAGACATGCCAATGCCACAACTCTCAGAAATGTACTTTGCACTAGATGCTCCGCCCTTGTAGAACCAACTGCCACCTGGTATATGCGATTCCCCCTACATTTCTGCCTTTAAATCAAGGCTCAAAACCCATCTGTACACCCTGGTACTTTTCCTCCCCATTAACTATCTTACCTCTGCACTACTATCTTTGTTTATATGTGGATGTATGGGCTGTTGTGTCTTTTATTTTTGTTATTGCTATTTCATTGTTTACCTACTGAATGCACTATGTACAGCACTTTGGACAGTGCAAACTGTTATACATGTGCTTTTATAAATACACTTTACTTACTTACTTACTTATAACTCACCTAGGCCCTCTGGCACAAATCACCCCAACCCCAGAATTTTGGATAATAAGCATGATGCAGCAGTTTAGGGCTGACATCGTGTTAACTATATAGACACAAAGTGTAGCATACTGAAGCACTAAAACATGTGTCAAATGTTTTCAAACGTGTCTATAATTGTTCAGACACAATAATCAAAAAACCTTGATCATGGAAATTTTACTTTTAGAGGCAAACAACAGTTTTTTGAGCTTAAATGTGCTTATATCTTATTCCATGTTTCTCCCTTATTTACAGGATGAGTTAAATGGATGGCTCTTCTTAAATATGTGGTCACATTTCCAATTTCTTCTATGGTTTTCTAGAAACAAGGGGTGGCACAACTTCCCCACCGGTACAACTTAGGCCACTCTCCCCTACATATGACACCTTTAGGTATTATTTTGTTCAGACCTTCTCTTAGTAAATTCAATATAGTGTAAAACAATGACAAGGTTAATTTGTTTGCCAAAGAGTGCTGTGAAAATAATGCCACCACTTCAATTTGTGTAGTTGTCTTTTTTTTTTATTGTTAATTTCAGAGATCTGTCTCACTCTGCCAAAGTATCAAACCTAGGTGGTGTATTTGTGTGGACTGGAGTCACTGAGCATGTCTTTAATTTGCAGGTTGTATCCAAGTTCCTCCCTCCAGGAGTGATAGCGCATCGGCACCATTAGTTACCTAACCAGCCTGAGACCTGCTTGCAGCTGCCCTGTGTGTGTGTGTTTGTGTGTGTGTGTGTGTGCGTGTGTGTGTGTGTGTGAGTGAGTGTGATTGAGCTTGTCTAGCTTTATACAGTTGACTTCCCTCACTCATCTCCTTCAATCTTGCTTCTCCTGAGCCCTTGCACACATGTACTGTGTGTATCTTTCCCAACCCCTCGTCATACTGGCACTATATGGCTCACTTACTTTGCCATGCATACAAAGATTAACAGTCACTGGCAAATACACATAAATCACCTCAGGGGGTTGAAATAGTCAGATTGAAAATGTGTGTCCATTGCTTCTAAACTGATCTTTGCACAAGGATTAACTGATATTGCAGAATTTCATTTTACCTACTAAGACCTAATACCAGTGGTATTTACACACCACTCACTGTTTGTATTTGTGTGGGTGTAGGTGTGTGTGTGTGTGTCTGTGTGTTTCAGAGTGTTCTGTAGTGTTTGTTGTTTGTGTTAAATCCTTATATGGAAGAGGGAAATGTGGGTTGGAAAGTCAGAGAGCCCATTTCTGTATTTGTTCCTTAGTGAATGCTCCAGGCAGGCAGTCAACATCTGGTCAAAGATGCTGCGTATGCCTTCATGTCCCTAATGAACTGGAAAGCATCTGAGTATGTCACGCACTCACTCAGACACACACTCAGACACACTCGTATCATATCAATTCCTCTTTGCACACTGATCCACTCTCATTTGTTTGCTCGGGGCTCTAGAAAAAAACTGCACATAGTTGCATTCTCCGCTGATATACTGACTGAAGGGCCTGTGCAGACTGCAGCAGCTCCCTCACTGAGGAGGGGTAAATAACTCAGAGGGATCATGGACAGGGCAACACGTTGGGATGAGCCTTCCTTATGGTTAGGGGAAGGGTTCATTTTGGTTTCTAGCAGATGAAACGACCCCGGACCCAAAGAAAACCAATTCCGCCTGAAGTAGTAATCCCAGATTTAAAAAATGTTCTTACCACCAAACTCAGTGTGACTTTTCATCTCCAGCTTTTCCAACTGTGATTGGCTGGCCAGTTTAAGCACATGTAGATACAATAACAGCGTTTCTGAAATGGGTATGAGATTAGAAATGAGGCAGAAACGGACCTCTGATCACAGGTTTGGTGGTTCCATCCTGGCCTCCCGTCCACATGGATAAGTGTCCTTTGGGAATAAACTGAACCCCAAACTGCTGCTGCCATCGATGTATGAAGGTGTTTGTGAATGGGCTGATTTGACTAAAAGCACAATTTATATTTATTCATATTCCATTTACAAATTTGACTAATTTAAATACATTTTTAATAAGTGATCTGGGTGTATATTGATAGAAATTCATTTGTAACCAAGGGAGGTTCACACGGCTACTGTACAGTTTATGGTAGAATCACAAGGACAATGACACTCAAACAGGAGAAACAGTCAGTAGTCTTTTTTGTGACAGGAATGTGGGTGTCGGGGCGCCCTTAGCTCAGTTGGTAGGGCGTCCCCTCCCCCCCGGGCCGAGCCCAGCAGCAGACCCGGGTTCGATTCCCACCCGCGGTCGTTCTCTGCATGTCACTCCCCTCTCTGCCCCATTTCACCTCTGTCTATCTGCACTATCAATAAAGCATAAAAATGCCCCCAAAATATATATATAAAAAAAAAATGTGTGTGTGTGCGTGTGTGTGTGCGTGTGTGTGTGTGTGTGTGTGTGTTAATGCCCCAATAGAGTGAAAGGTCTGTGTGATGAAGGTTATACTTGAAGTTATTAACTCTGACTTCCTCCCTTCTCGGTCCATCTTTTAATCTTCGCTCATCTTTTCTCTCTCAGGTTCGAGTTGTAATTGTGGATGAAAACGACTGCGTTCCAGAGTTCCTCCAGTCTATTTACAGCAAGGATGGTGTACCGGAGACTGTGACCACAGCCACCTCCCTGCTGCAAGGTCAGACATCAAAAAAAAAAATCTGTCCACAACCTAGCCGAGCGAGACCAGCACAGATTTCTTAACATTTAGTATCCCTCCCGCAGATCAGAATGGCATTTCTCCATGGGGATGAGCCATTAGTGCATTGATGTCCCTTAGTGGAAGGCAACCCCTGATTGGTTCATGTAAATGTCCATCTAGCCTTCAGTCAGACTTGGCCCTCCCCACTTTCCATCTGTTAGTGGAAGGTAGTCCCTGATTGGTTCTTGAAACGTTGACCTCAACTTGGATCGACGATTAAGCTTGTGAGATGTGGCTGGTCTCACCAGCTCGATTGACGACTACATGAACCAATCAAAAGCTGACTTACACTAAGGGCCGAACGTTTGGTCTGAATGTGGGCTGCGATTGGCCAGGGCATCTTGTGGTGGTCTCTTCCTCATGGAGATTGGAGAAAAGCCGCTATGATCTGCAGCAGAGAGGCTTGTGCAAAATCAGTTTTGCCAGGCCTTTCATAACCACCCATCATGGTTAAAGTCAAAGAACTTTGTCATAGACAACAAGATTGAGGTCACTTCTTTAGTGTGTCTTTAGACAACAGATAATTACATTATCTTGAACTAAAACTAAAAATAAATTTTCAGGGTTCCTCAAATGTACATACTTGAAAGGGTAATTACAGATGCACTTTGCTGCTCTTCCTTTGGCTTTTGTGTTTCTGAAAGAGTCATAAACAAAACAGCACTAAAGGCAACTGCTTTTGTGTTATTTTGCCTTTTGACTTCTCTAATTAAAAACTCCCACTCACTGTTGAAAATGTTAGGCTGTTCTCATTAAGTTCATGTCTCTAAACACAATGCAAAATGCATGAATCATTAGGGGAATATGCTGCAGTGATGTGTGTTTCCTTCCAGTCTGGGCTGAATTAATATCACAATTAAATCCCTGTGAGGCACAAGAGTGTGTCAGAGATAGATTTTCTCTATGTCAATATGAGGTGGATGTAGGATTCAAGAGTTTATCAAAAACAATTAATTGGAAGTAAAGCTAAACCAGGCGCATCTCTGCGGGCTAACGTGTGCCTGTGTGGGCTCTGTGACATGTAAATGTAGTGACTCTTAGAACCAAATATAAGTGGCTGAGGTTTTTTAACATTCATGCATTTATAACTGGTCAGGAAACTCAGTAGCTACTTGAAGTACTAGCAGACCTGCAATCAGCCTCACTTCCATCAATGCAGCTTGCTCTGTAACAACCCAGTTTCCACCCAGGGCCTGCTTGAGTTCCATTCTGTGTGAGGAATGGTAATGGTAGCTGTGCTGGGTATGACTTTATCACAATTTGATCTGTGACTTAACTCTGTGAAGCTCAGTCTTTTATGGGTTCTGACAGACTGCCAAGAACACCGACTACAAAGCCTTTTGCACTTCTCTTTTCCTCTACACTCTTCATAAAGGGTAGTTCACCTTTCAGATATATTTATTTCAGATAAAAGGGATAAGTGTTTCAATTGATCCAACTTACTTCCACTTTAAAAGCAGCTGAAGATCATTCTGTTTTAGAACAAACGTAATGCTGAAAAAATAAATAAATAATGCTGAAAATGAAATCAACAGGTTTACATTACTGTAGGCCAAATAAACTTCAACATAGCTGCAAAATGAGTATTGACAAGAACACAATGCAGGAAAAAATAATATTGCATGCAGCATTTCAATTATTAATGACTAAAGTATGACACCTTATTGGAAGTGTATGCTGCAGGCAGAAAACCTTACGGCTTGAGTTTATTTCTGATATATGGTGTGATCATTGCTTATTGTTTACACACCCACACACTAAATAATAGAACAGCTATGACCTGTGAAATAACTTTGGATCCGGAGAAAATTGTTTGTCCTGTGCATGTATTGTCTTTACTGAAATGACACGTTTAAATTGAACATGAATATGTTTGTGATAATCAATAGAAACATGTATTATAGACAGGGGTGTAAAGTAGCGAATTACATTTACTTGCGTTTCTGTAATTGAGTAGTTTTTTCGTGTACTTGTAATTTTTTAAGTGATTTTTAAAACCTATACTTTTACTTTTACTTTGAGTATGTTTATTGTGAAGTATTGTACTTCGCTACATTTACTATCACCTGCGTTACTGAGTAAAACAATAGATAGGGAAAGGAGAGAAAAGAAAAGAAATATCGCGGGGGGCTTTTATTTTTACGGCACAATACTGGAAACTAACACAGTGAATGATCGACAGGAGGAGAGAACACATTGCGACTACATGATAACAACACACATTGCTTCCCTTTATCATTAAAACAAAATAATCCTAATACTATCATTGTACCGCACGTGAAGACGTGAATGTTTTTAAATGCAGCAAACCTTTCATCCAGCCCCTCCCTCACCTGATAGTTTAGCTTTCAGTTTAACAGTGCAGAGTAGGATGGAAACGGTGCGTGTTGCCGGGAGCTTTGAAAAACTTCCAGAAGACGGCAGAAAGGCAGCCTTTGGTCGAGAAGAAATGTAAAACTAATAGACTAAAATAATGTGCAAGATATGTTACGCGCGGACACGCGAGTCAGATGACATACGCGACCGTGAGAAAGAGAGAGAAAAAAGGCATATGCGACCCAGCTGCACCTCAAAACATCACGACCAATTAGTTTACTCACTTTAAGTTGAATCCTAGTGGTCTATGCAATAGACCAAGCAATAAAGGAATAAAAAACACAGGAAGTTTAAAGCTCCTTGACTCTTGCCACCACAACAGTCATCAATTAAGAACACTGTAGCCTACAATATAACTTGCTTATCCAGCCAGCTCCATGATATATAAATAAAATATGCCCTCACATTCCTGCTAGCAAAAGACGTGCCCTATCAACAACATTTGCAACGGTTTATTTTAATTTTGACACTTATTTAATTTAATTATTAAAAATATGTTTTTCTTAGGCTATTTGCATTTTCCTTGTTTTCAGTTCAATTAGGATAGGCTATGTTTAAAGTCATGGTTTCAAATGTTAAATAAGTGCATTTTGCAGTTCTTAAATCAATGAATAATTGTCTATAATAATTGTGATTACACAATGTCAATCATGATTATGATTTGTCAAAATCGAGCAGCCTAACCTTGCAATGTCCATGGTTTAGATCAATTATACACAATTACATTATTAGAACTGCAGCTGCAGTCTGTTTAGGTCTGTAGACCGGTTAAATTCCCACATTAACAGACTATTTGCTCCATATTTGCTTATCTAAAGTATAATGACACAGTATACATCCATACATGTGTGGTGACATGATTTGTTTAATTTGTGCACTTTAATTTGTAAAAGTGTTGCATTAATTAAACAACTAGTTTGTCTATATATATAATGCCCTACACTGAAGAGACCCCTGCCCCCTCCCGCTGTTAAAAATTAACTAGTAACTTGCACTTTAAGTACATGTTAAATCAGCTACTTTTTTACTTTTACTTCAGTAGATTTTTAGACCAGTACTTTTACTTTTACTTCAGTAAAATTTCATCCAAGTAATCATACTTTTACTTGAGTAGAATATTTTTACTCTTTTCACCTCTGATAATATATATATATATATATATATATTTTGTTTTAGCTGTGTTTATCCTCACAGTACATGACTTACTTGAATTGTTGTTGCTTCTTGACTTATTTTTGCATCTGTGTTACGTAGAACATGCAGTATAGGGGAGAGTGGGGTGAGATGTGCCACTTTTTACTCATAGTGACTTTAAATTGAGGCCTTGACAGTAAAGTCTCCAACTCAAATATGTACATACAGTCATATGAAAAAGTTTGGGAACCCCTCTCAGCCGGCATTATAATTGACTCTGCTTTCACACAAAAAATATAAAAGTGGTATGTTTTTATTTTAGCAGGAACAGCTAAGTACTGGGATGTTTTCCAAACAAAGATTTTTTGAAAAGCAGTATTTGGTTGTATGAAATAAAATAAAATGTGAAAAACTGGCTGTGCAAAAATATGGGTACCCTTGTGGTTTTGTTGATTTTAATGCCTGTAACAGCATGTAAAACTGATGAATTTAAACACAAAGTTGGTTGGATTATGTTGCTAAGCCTTGAACCTCATAGAAATGTCTGTTTAATCATGAGAAAATGTATTTTATGTGCCTAAATGCAAGTTGCACTTCTCTTTGACTCTCTGCTGAAGTGAGACAGAATGGGATCATCAAAACAGCTCCCAAAAGATCTGAAAAACAAAGATTGTTCATTGTCATGGTTTAGGGGAAGGCTACAAGAAGCTTTCCCAAAGGTTTCAATTGTCAATTTTGACTGTAGGGAACGTTGTCAGGAAATGGAAGGACACAGGCACAGTGGCAGTTAAACCCAGGCATGGCAGACCAAGAAAAAAACAGGAGCGGCATAGGTGGAGGATTGTGAGAATGGTTGCACACAACCCACAGATCACCTCCAAAGACCTGCAAGAACATCTGGCTGCAGATTGTGTATCTGTACATCGTTCAACAATTCAGCGCAATTTGCACCAAAACATCTGCTTTTTATAAAGACCAAATAACTTAATTTTTGTCTCATCAGTCCAAAGCATTTTCTTCCAATATGAATCTGGCTTGTCTAAATGAGCTTTTGCATACTCCATGCAACTGTATCTGTGGCGTGGGCACAGAAAGGGCTTCCTTCTCATCACCTGGCCATACAGATGTTTTGGTGCAAATTGCACTGATTTGTTGAACCATGTACAGATACACAATCTGCAGCCAGATGTTCTTGCAGGTCTTTGGAGGTGATCTTTGGGTTGTGTGCAACCATTCTCACAATCCGCCGCATATGCCGCTCTTGTACTTTTCTTGGTCTGCTAGACCTGGGTTTAACTGCAACTGTGCCTGTGTCCTTCCATTCCCTGACAACGTTCCTTACAGTAGAAATTGACAATTGAAACCTTTGGGAAAGCTTCTTGTAGCCTTCCCCTAAACCATGATAATGAATAATCTTTGTTTTTCAGATCTTTTGGGAGCAGTTTTGATGATCCCATTCTGTCTCACTTCAGCAGAGAGTCAAAGAGAAGTGCAACTTGCATTTAGGCACCTAAAATACATTTTCTCATGATTAAACAGACATTTCTATTAGGTTCAAGGCTTAACAACATAATCCAACCAACTTTGTGTTTAAATTCATCAGTTTTACATGCTGTTACAGGCATTAAAATCAACAAAACCACAAGGGTACCCATATTTTTGCACAGCCAGTTTTTCACATTTTATTTTATTTCATACAACCAAATACTGCTTTTCAAAAAATCTTTGTTTGGAAAACATCCCAGTACTTAGCTGTTCCTGGTAAATTAAAGACATACCACTTTTATATTTTTTTTTGTGAAAGCAGAGTCAATTATAATGCCGGCTGAGAGGGGTTCCCAAACTTTTTCATATGACTGTATATTTCAGGGCAACAATAACTTTGGATCTGAAATAAACAGTTTAAGAAATATAGCTTTCGAAAAAAAGTTGTCTTGTGGCACAACTTGCCACCAGTGTGGTGTAAGTTGTGCCACAAGAGAGAATACCATGGGGTAAATTGTGCCATTGATATATATCACATACACTGTGATGCAAGACAAATCCATTAGACCAGGGGTTTTCAAAGTGTTAAAGAGTGACCCCCAGAGAACAAATTTCAGCGGATTTTTAATACATTTTAACATCTGTATCTAAGTATGTTTTTGTTTTGCTTTTTTAAAATACATTTGAACATTTTAATCCAGTGTTTTAATCCTGCTTCCTTTAAGCATGGACTGAGTGTGCAGTGGAGTGAGAATGATAGGCAGACAGACTTGCCCACATTATTGACTATTGTCATATGTCATTCACACACCCAGTGTTTTTTCGCTAGTTCCTCCAATGTCCTGCTGGGGGAAAATAGTAGCCAGCGGAGAACCAGACCCTCCTAGGGGGGTCCGGGGGTATGCCCCTCCGGGAGATTTTCTTTCACCTTTTTAAAGTGAAATGCATGCATCTGGTGCACTTTGAGAGGAAAATTAAGAGGCATTTTGGAATTATTTTGTGTGAACAAATAATTTGGAGAAACTGGGTCGGATTAATTAGAAGCTATTGAAGAAAGACACATGGATTTTCCATAAAAATATTAATTTAAAATAAAAAAATTTATGCAGGGTCCTCTGGGTTGGGCTTGGTGCTCTTTTTCTTTAACGAGACCTATTTCTCTGTAATATAGTGAATGCATTTAAATGCAGTGAGAGGAACGAAGCAGAAGAACTCTTGTCCAGCTATGCTGTGATGTTAATATAAAAAACACAGGGGGGGGGCGCGCCCCACAGTTTGAAAACCACTGCATTAGACAATCACTTCATATTTTGCAAAGATTGAAGGACAATTTTCTTAAACAAGGTCTAGCCTCGTTTGAGCTGGAGCCGTCTTGCTAAGACCTGCGCAATTATGACGCTCGTCTTGCTGAGCGCACAACATTATGGTTAGACTTTTTGTCCGACTTGCACCTGCGGCTGGCTGCGGCTCGGCTGCATGAGACGTTGAAGTCCCGCAGGATCAAGACGGACACAGACACTGGAGCAAGTCGCTGCAGTTTCTCCCCACGGGCTGCGGGAGCGAAATGTTTGATGGGAAACGTCTTGCTGACAGGCGGAGCTCTAATTGGGAGTTTAAACCCTGTGCCTTTGATGCGTTTCCCCAATTGGTTACGCAAAAGTCTGAAAAGTTCTAGAATGCAACACTACCTGGGTAACCCCAACCCCTTCGAATAATAACAGAAGCTACAGTGGCCTTCAAGGACAAGAACAATTCTAAATTGTAAACAATGCACCTGATGACATTCCAACTATGACACTTTCAAGATGGCGGCACTAGGCCTTGGTCCAAAATATGCAGAAATATGGACATATATGAGACTCTTTCTAAGGTAAAAAATAACAATTCAAAACATTTTCTTCAGCTATTATGCACTAAATTAAATGTACTTATGGATATTATAATTACTTTCTACAAAATCTGCTAGGAAATAAAACCAAAATTCTACACACTGCAGGTTTAAGCAGATATACAGTATCTCACAAAAGTGAGTACACCCCTAACATTTCTTCAAATATTTCATTATATCTTTCCATGCGACAACACTGAATAAATGACACTTTGATACAATGTAAAGTAGTCAGTGTATAGCTTATATAACAGTGTAAATTTACTGTCCCCTCAAAATAACTTGACACACAGCCATTAATGTCTAAACTGTTGGCAACAAAAGTGAGTACACCCCTAAGAAAAAATTTCCAAATTGGGCCCAAAGTGTAAATATTTTGTTTTGCCATCATTATTTTCTATCACTGCCTTAACTCTCTTGGGCATGTAGTTCACTAGAGCTTCACAGGTTGCAACTGGAACCCTCTTCAACCCATTCATGACGACATCAAGGAGCTGGTGGATATTAGAGTCCTAGCGCTCCTCCATCTCCCGTTTGAGGATGCCCCAAAGATGCTCAATAGGGTTTAAGACTGGAGACATGCTTGGCCAGTCCATAACCTTTAACCTCAGCTTCTTTAGCAAGCCAGTGGTCGTTCGGAGGTGTGTTTGGGGTCGTTATCATGTTGCAGTACTGCCCTGCAGCCCAGTTTATGAAGGGAGGGTATCATGCTCTGCTTCAGTATGTCACAGTACATGTTAGAATTCAATGAACTGTAGATCCCCAGTGCTGGCAGCACTCATGCAGCCCCAGACCATGACACTCCAACCACCATGCTTGACTCTAGGCAAGACACACTTGTCTTTGTACTCCTCACCTGGTTGCCGCTCCACACTCTTAACACCATCTGAACCAAATACATGTATTTTGGTCTCATCAGACCACAGGACATGGTTGCAGTAATCCATGTCCGTAGTCTGTTTGTCTTCAGCAAACTTTTTGTGGGGTTTCATGGTCTGAGCACTGACAGGTTGACCCCCCACCCCTTCAGGCCCTTCAGCAATGCTGGCAGCATTCATACGTCTATTTTCCAAAGCCAACCTCTGTGTCCGACGCTGACCACGTGCACTCAACCTTCGTAAACTGGGCCGCAGGGTGGTATTGCAACATGATAACGACCCCAAACACACCTCCAAGACGACCAGTGGCTTGCTAAAAAAGCTGAGGGTAAAGGTTATGGCCTGGCCAAGCATGTCTCCAGACCTAAACCCTATTGAGCATCTTTGGGGCATCCTCAAACAGAAGGTGGAGGAGCGCAAGGTCTTTAATATCCACCAGCTCTGTGATGCTGTCATAAATGGGTGGAAGAGGGTTCCAGTTGCAACCTGTGAAGCTCTAGTGAACTACATGCCCAAGAGGGTTAAGGCAGTGCTGGAAAATAATGGTGGCCACACAAAATATTTACACTTTGGGCCCGATTTGTACATTTTTTCTAAGGGGTGTACTCACTTTTGTTGCCAGCAGTTTAGACATTAATGGCTGTGTGTCGAGTTATTTTGAGGGGACAGTAAATTTACACTGTTATACAAGCTGTACACTGACTACTTTACATTGTATCAAAGTGTCATTTCTTCAGTGTTGTCCCATGGAAAGAAATAAAGAAAAATGTGAAGAAATGTGAGGGGTGTACTCACTTTTGTGAGATACTGTATATTTACTCAGAGTTAAACCTCCACTAATCTGAACCCTTGACTGTGAAATAATATGGAAAACAATAATTAGCATGCAGGGTTAACTCTCCTGTATAGATTTATTAAGTGAACACAAACTTGAGTTACATTAATTTGTGGTGAAGTGATATCTTTATACCATTAAGATTAAATCATAGCCTTATTTCCAGTGATCTAAATGGTCTGGGAATTGTATGTTACATGTTACACATCTAATAAAGTTCATCATAGCCATCTCTACAATAATAATAAGGGATCGTTTATTAGACCTTTAACTGTCTTTAGGCCGATCATATTTGTTATGTGAAGGGAGAAATACTAAACCTCCTTTATTTGGATTTGTAAATTATTTTTTTATCACTTATAAGTAGGTTTTCTAGTAAAATAACAAGAAAGATAAAGATGTGTAGGGAATGGGGATATCGCGTTTCTTGTTTTAAAAATGTCCCTTGCTTTTGAAGTGTTTACTCCTCTTTGTGTTTTGTTCTGCTTCAAATCGGTTGTAGCATGTGTAGCTCTCCTACAAACATGTTTCTAATAGGCCTTCAAAATAATACTAGAAAACAAACTGCATCCGCAACAAGCACGCTACTTCCGACGGCACATGCAAGTCGAGCAGACTCGGAGCTGTCCGGCTTCAGTCAGGCTTTTTCGTCACTCCCCCGACTGCACTCGGCTACTCTCGTTTACTTTTCAGACGAGCCGAAACTGGGGTCGAACGAGCCTATTCACTTTCTTTTGGTGACCAGCGTATATACAGCCATGCCAATGAATTCTCAGAAATGTACTTCCGCCCTTGTAGAACCAACTGCCACCTGGCATATGCGATTCCCCCTCCATTTCTGCCTTTAAATCAAGGCTCAAAACCCATCTGTACACCCTGGTTTTTCCTCCCCATTAACTATCTTACCTCTGCACTACTATCTTTGTTTTAAATGTGGATGTCTGGGCTTTATGTCTTTTATTTTTGTTATTGTTATTTTACCTTCATTTTCTACCTACTGAATGCACTATGTTCAGCACTTTGGACAGTGCAAACTGTTATACATGTGCTTTTATAAATATATTTTACTTACTTACTTACTTATAACTCACCCCAGGCCCTCTGGCACAAATCACCCCAACCCCAGCATTTTGGACAATAAGCATGATGCAGCAGTTTAGGGCTGACATCATGCAAACTATATAGACCAAAGTGTAACAAAATAAAGCACTAAAACATGTGTCAAATGTTTTCAAACATGTCTTTAATTGTTAAGACACAATACTCAAAAAACCTTGATAATTTTACTTTGAAAGGCTAAACACAATTTGTTTAGCTTAAATGTGCTTATATGTTACTTCATGTTTCTCCCTTATTTACAGGATGAGTCAAATGGATGGCTTTTCTTAAATATGTGGTCACATTTCCAATTTCTTCTATGGTTTTTCTAGAAACAAGGGGTGGCACAACTTCCCCATCGGCACAACTCAGGCCACTCTCCCCTACCTTGTTTTTTAAAGCCACTCTCCCCTACCTTGTTTTTAAATGGATATCAAACTGTAATGCAGGTTTAAAGTCTTAACTTATAAATTCCCAAACATTTAGAGGTAGAAGATGTCAAATATACAGCAATACTATTTAAGTGATAAAAGAAGAATATAAGAGGGTTGGCAAATACGCCATTATCCACAGGACTTAGGCACTTCAATAGTATAACATTATGTTACATTACAAAAGTAAGATCAAAATATATATTGTTAGACATTGTACCCTTGTACATGCTACATACTTCCATACTTTTTTACTCAGCTCATGTGAACGTGTTTTTCCAAAATAGTACTTGAAATATCCATAGGAGATGGGTGTGTTGTGGTTCTATATTTCACAGTACAACAAATCAAGTACTGAAGAAAATCTGTTCCATCTAAAACAATCAGCAGAGAGCATGTATCAGGCCTTATGGACCTCTTACATCAAGAGTTTCAAATCAAATCAAAATCAAATCAGTTTTATTTGTATAGCCCAAAATCACAAATACATTTGTCTCAGTGGGCTTTACATTTCATACAATATGATATATGATACAATATGATACAATATGTCACCCTGCCCTTACACCCTTAGCTCGGCTGAGAAAAAACTCCCAGTAAAAACCCTTTACCGGGAATAAAAAAAATTGAAGAAATCTCAGGGAGAGTCGACAGAGTAAGGGATCCCTCTCCCAGGACGGACATGCTGCAATAGATGTCATAAGTAGAGAAAATCACGAAGGAATTTGATCATTGACCAGGTGATTACATGGTAATACTAAGTAAAGTGCGAATAGTGTGGATGCAGGAAGACTTCAGATGCTGCCAGAGGATCCACACCGTCTCGTCTCCACCAGGGAAAACTAAAGTTTCCATCGCCGGAAATAATCCATTCAGTACAAGCTAGAGAACAGTTAATTCTAACAAAACAACTAGATCAAGAGTAGAGCTGCACACGTTCTAAACATTAACTTGGATTACACACCTGGCTACAGCTACACCTGTCTTTTAGGCTGTACCTCAACACAGCAATGCTTCGACCTTAAAGGTACACTGTGCAACGTTTTAAGTCATTTATTAGCTTAAATCAATGTTCTCATTCATAAATATGTCCTCATTGGTGTAAAATCACCTCTGCCAATAATCTGAATTATCCTCCTGTCATGAGCGAATAGTTTCTTATATTTATATTATATTATATTATGTAGATCAATCAATCAATATCCTTTATTTAACCAGGTAAAATTCATTGAGATTAAAATCTCTTTTTCAAGAATGACCTGGCCAAGAAGGCAGCACCATGATACAATAAGAACAATCAACCACGATTCTCATACACCACATTCAACGTCAGGTAAAGTACAATACAAGATCAGGGACAAGACTATATGAAGATTGAAATGAGTACAGTTAAAAACTAAATAAATAAACTGGTGACAGATGAATGAATAAACCCGGCCGTTATCAGAAAATAGCTTTACAAACAATTGCATTGACCAAGAGAACTAACTTCTCTGTCCTTCAGGATTCCTTTGAATTCTCCCAAGGTGACCAGCTCCGGCAGCTTCAGCTGCTTTTGCACAGTGTTCCAGGCAGAAGGCGCAGCATATTTAAAGGCCTTTTTCCCTAACTCAGTTCTAGCTCTGGGTACCAACATCTGTAACACATCCCTAGAACGCAAACCATAGCTACATTTGTCTGTGGACATGTAAACACATAGATATGAAGGGACCAGCCCAATAAGACACTTGTAAACAAAAAACAACCAATGTGAGAGTATGCGTACAGATAGCGATGGACATTTTGCAGTGGCATACAGGGTACAATGGTGGACACGATTTCCACAGCCAGTTAAAAATCGCAGAGCACAGTGGTAGACGGTATCCAATTTCTTGAGGTACTGGTCAGGGGCGTTTATGAACAGCAGGTCACCGTAATCTAACAACGGTAAAAAGGTCGCAGTGAACAGACGTTTCCTGGCCTGCCATGAGAAGCATGATTTATTTCTAAAAAAGAAACCTAATTTAATTTTTAATTTGGAGACCAGTTTTTCAATATGAAGTTTAAAAGACAATTTTTCATCAATAATCAAACCCAGGTATTTGTACGAATTGACCCTTTCAATTTTGGTCCCATGATAGATTGAACGGGTAAGTCTTAAGGAGGCATCCCTGTTCTTCCGGTCTATGAACGACAAAGAGGGACATAAAGCACTACGTGGTGGGCTACTAGCAGGCAAACTTGTTCTTGCTCAGAGCTAGCGTGACTGAATTGTAGAAGGAGCTTAGCAAGACACACAATTTCCCTGCCGAATTTGAAAGCCTGCACTGCACTTTAGTTCACAATGCAAGACCATAGTTCACATAGATCACACTTTAATTGTTTTTCACTTGTGTTACACTAGAAGCAATGCGAGCGTGTTTGATCCTACTACGAGCACATAATTGTTTCCATGTATTTCGTCACCCGAAAGAAAGCTTTATGAGGTAGTGACATGTTGCTGTCATATTAGCATTTAGTTAAAACACGAGCGAGCACTATTCGTTTGAATGCAATGTACAATTTGACCACTAGATGGGAGTACATCGTACACAGTGTCCCTTTATTGCTTACGGCCTCCACATACATCCTGCGTCTACCTCTGGAGCGCGTCGCCTTACCTTACTGCTGCGTCTCTCGCACTTTTCTCGGACACACATGGAACGTCTCAGCAGCTGCTGCTGCTGCAGCGCTGCTTCTAAAAGCCCTATCTTTCTACATAGAGTTTTCATAGATAATTCCCATTAAAAATTAAGTTCTTTCCTGTCATTTATGATGCATACGATTTATATTGAGTCTAATATTGAGTCTGGACAGTAATCCGTGCGCCCCATTGCCTTTTTTTTTTTTTTTTTTTTGTCACATTTTCGCTTGTTGGAAGTCTTATTTTGAAAGGGACACACCAGGAAATGGTGAAACTACAGCGAAAGCTGCCGGTATGAAGTCAATATGACTCGCAGCAGAGTATTTCTCTATCAGTTAAAGCAGAGAGACCCGAGAGAGCTCTCCGAAAAAAATAGGCGAGCCTCCTGAGGTAAAGGGGAGCGTCGCTGCAGACGTGCCTCCGACGTGCATCAGCAGTGCGTCTGAGGTTGGATGTGTGCCCGCTCTAGGTTGATTACACGGTCAGTGACAAAAAGTCAGACGCAGACGCGAGGTAGACGCGCAGTAGAGGTAGGATGTGTGTGGGGGCCGTTATACACTCAACAAAAATATAAATGCAACACTTTTGTTTTTGCTCCCATTTTTCATGAGATGGACTTAAAGATCTAAAATTCATTCCAGATACACAATATTACCATTTCTCTCAAACATTGTTCACAAATCTGTCTAAATGTGTGATAGTGAGCACTTCTGCTTTGCTGAGATAATCCATCCCACCTCACAGGTGTGCCACATCAAGATGCTGATCTGACATCATGATTAGTGCACAGGTGTGCCTTAGACTGTCCACAATAAAAGGCCACCCTGAAATGTGCAGTTTTGTCTCACCGCAAAATGCCACAGATGCCACAAGCATTGAGGGAGCGTGCAATTGGCATGCTGACAGCAGGAATGTCAACCAGATCTGTTGCTCGTGCATTGAATGTTAATTTCTCCACCATAAGCCGTCTCCAAAGGCTTTTCAGAGAATATGGCAGTACATCCAACCGGCCTCACAACCGCAGACCACGTGTAACCACACCAGCCCAGGACCTCCACATCCAGCAGGTTCATCTCCGAGATCGTCTGAGACCAGCCACTGAGACAGCTGCTGAAACAATTGGTTTGCATAACCAAACAATTTCTGCACAAACTGTCAGAAACCGTCTCAGGGAAGCTCAACTGCATGCTCGTCGTCCTCATCGGGGTCTTGACCTGACTCCAGCTCGTCGCCGTAACAGACTTGAGTGGGCAAATGCTCACATTCGATGGCGTCTGGCACGTTGGAGAGGTGTTCTCTTCACGGATTAATCTCGGTTTACATTGTTCAGGGCAGATGGCAGACAGCGTATGTGGCGTCGTGTGGGTGAGCGCTTTGCTGATGTCAATGTTGTGGATCGAGTGGCCCATGGTGGTGGTGGGGTTATGGTATGGGCAGGCATCTGTTATGGACGAAGAACACAGGTGCATTTTATTGATGGCATTTTGAATGCACAGAGATACCGTGATGAGATCCTGAGGCCCATTGTTGTGCCATACATCCATGAACATCACCTCACGTTTCAGCAAGATAATGCACGGCCCCATGTTGCAAGGATCTGTACACAATTCTTGGAAGCTGAAAATGTCCCAGTTCTTGCATGGCCAGCATACTCACCGGACATGTCACCCATTGAGCATGTTTGGGATGTGCTTGACCGGCGTATACGACAGCGTGCACCACTTCCCACTAATATCCAGCAGCTTCGCACAGCCATTGAAGAGGAGTGGACCAACATTCCACAGGCCACAATTGACAATCTGATAAACTCTATGCAAAGAAGATGTGTTGCACTGCATGAGGCAAATGGTGGTCACACCAGATACTGACTGGTTCTGAGTCCCCAGACCCCCAATAACGCAACAAAATGCACATTTCAGAGTGGCCTTTTATTGTGGACAGTCTAAAGCACACCTGTGCACTAATCATGATGTCAGATCAGCATCTTGATGTGGCACACCTGTGAGGTGGGATGGATTATCTCAGAAAAGCAGAAGTGCTCACTATCACACATTTAGACAGATTTGTGAACAATGTTTGAGAGAAATGGTAATATTGTGTATCTGGAATGCATTTTAGATCTTTAAGTCCATCTCATGAAAAATGGGAGCAAAAACAAAAGTGTTGCGTTTATATTTTTGTTGAGTGTATAAGCATGCTAACTTGCTTACAATGCAAATGCTACCTTGCTAATCTGAAGCAGTTCACAGCAGTCATAAACCAAAGTAGTTTGACCTGATCAAATGATCACTAATCAGGCCCGCAGTGTGGAAAGATTACACTAGGCATAACACGTTTTTTCGGGCCCCCTCCAAAAGGAAACTTTATGATTTGGTGAAAAAACTACATACATTTGAACTGCCACAAGATTATTATGCTAATTTATTTAATTAGGTATTTTCATGCACCTTTCAGGCTTTGTTTCACTGTTTATATGCAAATTGTTATATTGTTACAATAGTTGAAAGCATAGCTCTATATATTTTAGGGATTCACCGAAAGTTTGGCCACCGAAATGGCAAAATAAATCATGTTCACTTTCCAAATATTGAAGAACTACTGACAAAATATTTGTTTAAGAGTTGCACGTTTGTAAATTAGCCTGGCTCCGCCCGTCCACCTACTTCTGGCCAAATTTAATTTTCCCTTCAGTAGTCAGTCTGGGTGTACAGTGCATTTCCCAGTTTTCTCCGGAGAATCTACAATCGTCCAATCAGCGAACAGAGCGAGTGGCTGAGAACGATGACGTCGAAGTCGCGCTCCAGTTTCAGTTGAATGCTGCGTTCCTTTATACTCGGAAGAAGGAGATTTCCGACTTGGTAGTTCCGAGCTGGGTCCGATGAATTAGAAGCTATTGTAGAAAGACATATGGATTTTCCATAAAAATATTAATATAAAAAAATATAATTCATTGTTGTCTGGGATGGGCTTGGTGCTTGTTTTCTTTTATGGGACATATTTCTCTGTAATACAATGAATGCATTCTAATGCAGTGAGAGGAACGAAGCAGAAGAACTCTGTTGTCCAGCTATCTTTTTTTCCACAGATCAGGCTGAAATAGGCTATAGACTATACACAGTGCATGGGCAACGTATAGGGCAGCCCCATTTCCAAATGTTTTTAAATAAACTCAATACCGAGTGATACTATATGATATATTATATGATATATATGAGTAAACCTCGGATGAACTGATTCAATCATTAGGCTATTAACTATCCAGACCAAAACATTGTATTCCTTTTTTTGTATGATAACTTGCATTTGCATAATATGATGTTAATATCAAACACACATAGGCCTACTAAAAAAATAAAATAAAATAAAAAAATGTATTCCCTCTCCCCTAGTGGAAATGGGCCCTAGGTACGTGCCTAGAATGCCTATGCCTAGATCCGGCCCTGTCACCAATAGGTATTAATTATATTCATCCTCTGGAACCTAAAATGATCCTTAAAAAATGTACTTCAATCCATCCATTAGTTTTTGTGATGTATCAGTCTGGACCAAAGAGAAGGATCAACTGACAGAGCAACATTCCCATCCCTAGAACCATCTATTCCATTAGCGTGGCTGAAATAACAAGTCCATATAGGCTACTAAGTGATTGAAATGATGAAGCATTTTCCTGTGAATGATAAAGGACCAATTCACTTAATATTCGCTAAATCCTCATTATGAAAGAACAGAAGAACTAATGATTGACATGCTAGTAAAGTCTAGTAAGTGAGTAATTGAGTGAGGGGGAACGTAGAGGAGTACATGAGGGAGTGAGGTGTATGATGTAGGAGGCACAGCTGCCATCAACAGGTGCCAGATGGGAGGTGAGAAGATTCCTCCTGCTGTGCTGTGTTGTGCTGTGCTGTGCTGTGCTGTGTGTGTGTGTGTGTGTGTGGGTGCATGTGTGTGTGTGTGCATGCATGTGTGTGTGTGTGTGTGTGTCTGTGCGTGTGTCTGTCTGTCTGTCTGTGTGTGTGTGTGTTCCCCCTTCACTAAAATGGGTTAAAGGGCATCATTTTGCTTAACCATGTGCCAGTAGTGCAGTAATAAGTTCCATTATGGGAGTGGATGAATGTGGGTCTTGCCAAGATGGCCGATTATCTCACTTTCCGTAGAGATCTGAGGCTTTAGTATCCATCTTCAGAACAAAATCATTATAGGACAGCAAGTCATGGGATGTTCAGCCATAAATGTAATGTAATGTGTCCCAAATGCTGCTTCTAGATCACAGAAGGACCAACTAATGATTAATACATATCTGTACTTAGCAAATTAAATATCGACTCATATGTGACATGTGTTTGGCCACTGCATGTTATTCGCTTCTTTTATTCGCTTTTAAATGTTTTATAATGTGTTTTATGTATTCTAATCTTGCCCCTGTAAAGCACTTTGAGTGGCCTTGTGTCTGAATTGTGCTATATAAATAAACTTGCCTTGCCTTGCCTTGCCTTGCATGGGATTGCAGTCTTAGCAGACACTAGTTCTGCAGTTCATTCTCTACCCATCGTCACTGGATGAAAGGTTATTCATCACTTTACAACATCAAAGCCGCCGCATTTCACCTGCAGTTCAGAAAATTGTCAGTCCTTGTAACTGAGACTGTAGCGCAGGGTAAATTCACTTTATCAAACTTGCAAGGCTGACATAAATCTAAATAAAAGAAAATTGTTTGTGCCATGAAGAAGTGTGGACAGAAATGGCCATTTCCACACTTGATTTGATGCAGTTCTCAGTTGTATATTGCAATTTCTTTCCTGCTAAAAAAAAGAGACAAAAATAAGCAATTTGACAGTGTAAAGCAGCAGCGGCTGTGAACCAATGTTTACGACAATATTTCTATGCAAATTCAACCTGTTTACAATACATAACTGTAACTGTACAATGTTTTTTCTTTGGGGTAAAAAAAACTGATTTTCAAATGATAAGTGAAAAACCTTTGATTGAGATACCGTTTTACGATTCCAGATGGATAAAGATAAAGATATATATTCATCTATTTGGGAAAATCCAGGCATTCAGTAGCTCTGGCAGTTTGTCAAAAAGCAGTACAAATGAAAATAAATAAATAAATTGACAAACCCTAAAAGTCACTCATAAAAGTCAATATAAAAAGAGAGATATTACACAATTAAAATTGCCTAGAAAAAAGTGCCTGAGGAAAATATGAATAGATAAAGAAATATTGCACAATTGCAACTCTAGCCACATACTACAACTTTTCAAAACCACCCTGCCATCTCTCTCTCTCTTTTAGTTGTGTTCCTATTAAATTGTGCCTCATAACGAAGAACAGAGGAGCTGTAAGCATGAAGTCATTAGTACTAATAGGGAACTCTACATCAAGCCACATCTTTCCCACCAGACCAGACAGAGCCCACACCAGGTTACAGGTTAGGTTGGAAAGCATCCTCACATGTTTACTTCTTACTTCCATGGTTTTGTCAACCTGCACTCAATTAGTGTTCTTATTAGTAATAATGGAACGCTTGTGCAGTTCAACTGTGTGGTTGAGGGCCCTAAGAAGGCCACTTTTATCTCACGGAAAGACTGGAAGCCACAGTCCACAAACTACACCAATTAAAGACATATCATTTAATACATTCCTAATAAATGTGCAGTTTGTTAATTGAAGCAAGCAGTGACTGGGTGTTTCTTTGTGTATGTGTTTGTGTGTGTGTGCATGGTCACACGAGCCAAATGCAATGTAAGGTGAATTGGATAATTGAGAGTTTGACGGTGAAGTGACTTGTTAGCGGAAAAATATATGCTTATTCAAATCCCTGTTGGCCTTTCCAGTTTTTAGCAAGGCAATCAATTTGTGGCCAAGCGAGTCCTGCCTCCATCGATTGCAAAAGTGGGTTAAAGAAACAGAAATGCTGCAAAATGACAGTCCTTTCAATGCATGCTCTGCAAATAAAACGTACTTTCCTTGTTTGGAAGAACTAAACATGTAAGTGGGTTGGGGAAAAACCCTTCCTTTTCAATCTTCTCTTTGATCACATAGCATACGATGTGAATATAATATATATATATATATCTTGTGCTCCTGTTTGACATTCTTTGCTCTTATACAAGGCACAAGAACAAAACTTGACTCTTCATTAATGAGAGAACAGATAGTACTTTTCTCTTTGAATCAGATATCTTCTCTGCCTCACCTAAATTGGCAGGCTGTGTCAGCACAAAAAAGTAAGTTTGTTTCAAGTCATTTGTGATGGATTTCTTTGGAGAAAAGAAATGAAAAGTTGTAAAAAATAAAGGTGAAGAACAGAACAATGTGAAGACGCCTTATGTTAGTTCATGTTTAGGCTTTCTAACTTGTTTATTATATTCTCCACCTGTGTGTTGTCATCTTTAGTGTCAGCCAATGACTGTGACTCTGAGGAGAATGCTGAGCTGGTCTATTACACCCTGAGTCCAGACTTCACTATCTCCCCTCATGGAACCATCTTCCCTGCGGGGCCTCTGGACTACGAGAGGCCCAACCACCTGTATGAGTTTGTGGTGATGGCCATCGACAAGGGGGCGGTCCCTCGCACAGGCACCACTACGGTACGGATACGAATGGCCAACGTCAACGATGAGGCACCCGAGTTCTCCCAACATATGTAAGTAATAATCAGGCTTCTGAACTCATGAATCACAAACTTCACAAAATACTATGCCTCTACACTTGACAAGACAATGCAAGTTTGAAAAGAAAAACTTTTGGACATGGGCCTTTAACACCTTTCCACCTCAGTGATGGTCGGGGTTAAATTGCATACTAATAATGAGTCAAGCATATGCAATACAGACTACCAAAGAGATGGAGCGTGTGTGTGTGTGTGTGTCTCCTGTCTTGTCAGGTAAGCTACTTACAGCTGCTTTCCAATTCAACATCGCAGTATGCTATTACCCACAATTCCAGTGCTTTTCCCCCCCAGTGCTGCTGTGTTGCCTGCATCTTTTAATTGGTGGATTTTCTAGAAGAGAGCTGGGCAGATTGGTGAGGCACGCTGGGCCAATCAGCTGTGCCCACCAGCAACCCCAGGAGGCCCTGAGCGTGTGTGCATTCGTTCGTACGTGTGTGTGTGTGTGCGCACGCATGTGTTTGTGTGTGTATTCAGTAATTGAGAAGCAAAGTGTAGTGTTGGTATGGATAGAGGGATGTAGTTACAAAGTGTAGTCATGCATCTGATATGCATTTGTTTATGTTGGTGTGTGTATGTGTGTGAGAGAGAGAGAGTTAATATCTGTGTTCGCACACGCTGGGTTGTATTGATTTAATGTCAGGGTCAGCAGAATAATCAGTGAGTTTTTCTTCTGTAGCTCTCAACCCACTACAGATGCTGCAAAACAGAAGTGGACAATATCTGATGTATCACTTTGATGTATCAATCACTCATACACACACACACAAACAACTCATTAAAGCAGGGCCATTAAAGCAGTCACACATGTGCATGTTTGAACATGTGCATTGATATGCCCTCATCAAAACTAGAAGAGTGTGGAAACCTTTGATGCATCTCTAATTTGTCTCATTATCAAGTGGATTTTATTTACCATTTCATATTCCATTCATTTTTACCTATTCATTTGTTGTGTGTGTGTGTGTGAATGTGTATGTGACTGTGTATGTGTGTGTGTGTTTTGAGTTCATGTGTGCTTTGACGTGATGTGATGGACAGAGAGGAAATGAGAGGTCATTAAACATATCATTATCCAAGCAGGACATCTGGTCTATTTGTTTCGATATCTGAGTTTGAAGCATGCATTAATGAGCATCGTGTGTGGCAAAACACACAACCTCGCACAGTGGGAGATGGTGTTTATGTTACTGTGTGTTTTGCCAGTTCAGGGTTCTGAAAATGATACTGAACAGTGCTGTTTTGATGTTATTGCCACTTTATTTTTGAAACTGGTTGTGTTGTTGACGTTAGTTATGGACTATCAGTGCAATACAGATAGAGAGAAGAGTGAGAATGAGAGAAAATAAAGTGTTTGTCTCTGAGTTGTAGGCTCAGATCTACCTCTTCACTGCATGGCTCCAGCTGCCCGCTGAGTGACAGAATAGCCGGACTTGTATCTGTGTGCTGTCACTTGGCCATCAGGACCCTATTACTGTCCGTACCTGCCTGTTGCCACGGAAACCAACCTTGCAGGCTTCCTTCTCTGTTATTGCATGAGTGTCTATACACCCTGGTGCATGTCCATTTCTCTATGTCTGTGTGTGTGGGACACCAATGAATTGAAAGTGTTTTGTCATTAATATAGATTGTATACCAGGCTGATGTGTCACAGGTACCTTGTCACACATCAGTCTGTGTTCAATACATATTTGAAACAGTTTGATGCTTTGTTTGAGACAGACAGGAGGTTTGTACGTTTTTATTTGATCTATTTTAACCTTTATTTATACAGGTAAGTCCTATTGAGACCGGAGACTCTTTTTCTAGGGAGACCTGTTCCTATTCCCACGTTACCATTCATTCACACACACATTCATACACCGATAGCAGGCTAACTTTCGACATTCACACGAGGCAAGGTGGGTGAAGTGTCTTGCCCAAGGACACAACAACCATGACACAAGTGGCAGGGTTGGCATCAAATCGCAAACCCTTCTATCACTGGCCGACCCACTCTACCACCTGAGCCACAGTCGCACCGTTGAGTTACTGTTGCCATGCCCGTTTGTCCCTACGTCACCACATTAATGCACTGCGGTATTCAAGCAGCGAGTTATCTAGTGTCATCTCAGCTCCATAAGTGTGATAAAACATGATAAAAACCATCAAAACAGACATTGGGAAAGATTTTTACCTGCTCCGCCATTGTAGGCGAATAAACATTCACCCATCTATTGCTCTGCGGGTGCACCGGCAGTGAGACGGGTGCCGGTTTGTAGCGTTCTTTCTTCTGATTGGATACCACTTTCGGGATCCCCGAACAATTTCATTTGCCGATTACATGCAGAGCGGGTGACAGAGAGATCGGAGGTATGAAACGTGCACACTATATAAGTGATCACTGTATGAATATAGAGCGATTTAATACGTACAGTATAATAACCTAAATATATCGCTCACTTCACCTTTTAAAGAGGACCTATTATACTACTTTTCTGGTCTTAATTTCTTGTTTTACACTGCTATAGAGCAACCTGACACGAATCACATCACAAAAAACTATGTAGATTTTCGGGAAGCTCTTTCTCTTATTTTGGCGATCCAGCACGTCCTGTCAACACTTGAGTGTGTGTGCATCGGCCATCTCCGCTCCCTCCGCCTGTGCTTCGGCAATCTCCGCTACCCTCCCCCCCCCCTCCTGCAAACCCCACTCCGTTGTGATTGGTTACCTTCCTTCCGGAACAATTTCAGTGGCGGGAAGCGCGAGCATATAAGGGCGCGAGGCAGACGCGAACAGGGAAGTGACAGCATTACCATACATGGAAACATCCGCGTGGTGACTTCACAAAGTTACATGCGACGTCACAAAGTTACAAAGGGTAGACCGCTTTGAACACGTGACTTCTCGACTGGCTAGAATAGTGTTTAGTGCTCGGCACAGACACCCCAGACGGTCAGCAGGGAATACGTCGGAATGCATGTAAGTCATTATTTGATAATTTAGTATGGTTAAGCATGACTATGAATCATCATAACAACGTTTATAGGTCATAAAAGTCAAAAAGCATCATAGGTCCTCTTTAAGTAAAGTCTTTATTTGTCAATTAACACATGCATAGTCACACAAGGTTATCGCAATTACATTCTTCGCTATCCCATCCTACAACTTTGCTATCCCCTCCTACATCTCTTAACACATACAAACAGTTGCACAGATGGGGGGCATTGCGCAAGGTGGTCGGCAGCAGTTTGTGTCATGCTCAAAGACACAATGGTGGGCACTGTAGATGCAATACCAGTTAAGGTCATGTTTACTTCATGACATAGATTCACTGCAGATATCCAGCAATAACGTGTTCTCAGTCTGTTTAGCATAATGATAGTTGTTTTGGCATATAGCAAAGATTCTTCATTCTTTATGAAGACTCTGACTATGGATTGTTATTTCATATGTTTTGTATTGGGAAAGTAACCTTTAACATACAGTCAATCCACCCCTGTATGCATTGAAGTATTGCATCTGGTGACCTCATATATCATGTGGCTTTATTGGATGTATTTAATTTATTTATTTGAGTATTTGTTTAGAATGTGTTCCTTTTCTAAAAGCAATAAAAAAAAAGAATATCTGGCATATCTGGCCAACCACATGGCATATTAAAGCCGTATACATCTCACGTATACATCTCACGTATTAACACTACTGCCTCAGTGCTTATATTGCATACAGTGCTACTGCTGCTCACATCCAGTGGGGAGGGTTTTCAAGTCAAGTAACTGAATCAAGTAACAACTCCGCCTATGTATCCCGACACATGGCCACATTCCATTGTAAGTATACTGATTATATATGGAGTTAGACAGGAGGCTGTTCAGCAAATATGTAACACAATCAGTTAGCAGCAGCTGGATTGAACAATACAACCTTAGTTAAAAAGAGTACAATCACTGCAGCTACAAAGGTATCTACAGTATGCAGCGTTTGGTTCTAGCCATAGTGGCCACATAACGCCAGAGCGGTTGAGCTAGAAATTGGCATTGTAAAGGGTGGGAACAATCCAGAGAAATAGAGTTGGCCTTGTGCTTAAGCTGTGAGGAGTCAAGCACTAACAGGCTGAGTCTGGACTCACCTACTGTATAAGCCTACTAACTCACTTTATGATTTGGTTTAAGAAGGTCTTTGTCCTGCAGAGACAGGCTACCAAACCAAGACACAAGGGGAAAAGACAACACATATTCAGAGGCTCGATAGTAAAGGATCAACATTTTTACATCATTGATAAAAAAAAAATGTGTAAGAAAATGGTTGCATATTGTAAACTGCCTCGCAATTCTTATCAAAAGTTAATTAAGAGTCAGTGACTGTCCCGAGATATTTATAATTTTCAACACACTCCACAGGCTGGCCTCTATTTAATGTAAGATAATGGGTGGGAACATGCTTTCTAAAATATATAATCATATCCTTTGTTTAGGATATTCAACTATTCAACAGACACGCACACACATACACACACACACACACACACACACATGCGCACACGCACATACACAACCACGCACAGCTTTGTCCCGACTCTTAACTCTGTTCCCCATCTATGCTTTGTCTGCATGGACTAAATTAACTCATTAATTGAATCCACTAATTCATTTTCACCACTGACATCAGGCACTAGCCAAAGGGACAGATCTATTTTGCTCCTGGAACCAACAGAATAAGAGAAGCAAAAACTAAAACTAAAACTAATGTTAAAGGGTAATTAGTGTGTGATGGTATATCTGAAAGGGCTTGTGATCGATTGCAGCATCAATCCAGTCAAATTAGAGAAGTGGTACGGCCCAAAATGTGATCGCTAAAATTACTGTGTTGCTTTTTGCTTTCTGTAGGTGATCCGTCCTGATCTCTCTCCACTCTCTCTCTCTCTCTCTCACACTCTCATGTCCTTAATGCATCTGGTGCTGCCAAGCATCTGCTTAAAGCATTAAAGGCAAGGCAAGGCAAGGCAAGGCAAGGCAAGGCAAGGCAAGGCAAGGCAAGGCAAGGCAAGGCAAGGCAAGGCAAGGCAAGGCAAGTTTATTTATATAGCACAATTCAGACACAAGGCCACTCAAAGTGCTTTACAGGGGCAAGATTATAAAACATTTAAAAGCGAATAAAAGAAGCAAATTACAGAAAATGAAAACTCGATTTAAAAAAATTTAAAAGCAAATAAAAGAAGCAAATAAAATTAAAATTGCAGGTTAAAATGGAAACAAAAAAGTCTTCAGACTCGATTTAAAAGAACAGAGTTGCAGCAGACCTCAAGTTCTCTGGGAGTTTGTTCCAGATTGTTGGTGCATAATAACTAAAAGCTGCTTCTCCTTGTTTAGTCCTAACTCTAGGGACTGTAAGTAGACCTGTCCCAGACGACCTAAGGGCTCTGGACGGTTCATAACTTATCAGCATATCAGTAATGTATTTTGGCCCTAAACCATTTAGTGCTTTATAAACCAACATCAGTATTTTGAAATCAATTCTTTGAGTGACTGGAAGCCAGTGTAAAGACCTCAGAACTGGGGTAATGTGATCTACTTTTTTGGTCCTAGTGAGGACTCGAGCAGCAGCGTTCTGAATTAGCTGAAGCTGTCTGATAGATTTTTTTGGAAGGCCAGCAAGGACACTGTTACAGTAGTCAAGTCTACTAAAGATAAATGCATGGACAAGTTTTTCTAAATCTTGCTGAGACATAAGCCCTTTAATTCTTGATATGTTTTTTAGGTGGTAGAAGGCTGATTTATTAATTGATTTTATGTGTTTCTTGAAATTCAAGTCGGAGTCTACAACAACACCAAGATTTCTGGCTTGGGGTGTAGTTTCTAACATAATGGATGTAAACTGTGCGCTGACTTTTAATTGTTCATCTTTGGCACCAAAGACAATTACTTCAGTTTTATCGTTGTTTAATTGAAGGACATTTTGGCACATCCAATCATTGATTTGTTCAATGCACTTACTCAGTGCCCGTATCGGACTGTAGTCTCCTGGTGATATGGTTATGTAAATTTGTGTGTCGTTTGCATAATTATGGTAGCATAATTTGTTCTTATTCATAATCTGAGCTAGTGGGAGCATGTACATGTTAAATAGAAGAGGGCCAAGAATGGAACCTTGGGGGACCCCGCATTCAATATTTGTCCGCTCAGATGTGAAATTGCCTATTGACACATAGTAGTCTCTATCCTTTAAGTAGGATTCAAACCAGCTTAGTACAGTTCCAGAAAGTCCAACCCAGTTTGCTAGTCAATCTAGTAATATGCTGTGGTCAACTGTGTCAAAAGCGGCACTGAGATCCAGTAAAACTAAGACAGAACTTTTGCCACTGTCTGTGTTTAAATGGATGTCATTGAGGACCTTAACCAGAGCAGTCTCAGTACTGTGGTGTTGTCGAAATCCTGACTGGAAGACATCAAAGCAGTTATTCATTGCTAAGTAGTTATTTAGCTGTTGATAAACAGCTTTTTCAATGATTTTACTTAAAAATGGTAGGTTAGATATGGGCCTATAATTTTTCATGAGTGATGTATCTAGATTGTTCTTTTTTAGGAGTGGCTTGATGACTGCTGTTTTCAGGGCCTGTGGGAATACACCTGTCTGAAGGGACATGTTGACAATTTGTAGAACATCTGAGGCCATACAGCTAAAAACTGTTTTAAAGAAGCCTGTGGGCAGAATGTCAAGGCAACAGGATGAGGAGTTCAGGTGTTGTATAATGTCCTCCAGGTTTTTGTGGTTTATAAGATAAAATTCTGTCATTGCATTTGAATTGATTTTAAGAGGGAACACATATGTTGAACTTGATATTGATGCAGTGACAGCTTGTCTAATTTTGTGAATTTTCTCAGTAAAGAAGGAGGCAAATTCATTGCAGGCCCTCGTGGAAAGATGCTCAGATGCTACTGGCACAGGAGGGTTTGTTAATCTGTCGACAGTAGCAAACAGGGCACGTGCATTGTTGTTGTTTTTGGTGATGATGTCAGAAAAGAAAGAATGCCTTGCATTTCTCAGTTCTGAGTTAAACGTGCACAGTTTCTCTTTGAAGATGTCATAATGAACCTGGAGATTTGTTTTTCGCCACCTGCGTTCTGCTTTACGGCACTCTCTTCCTGCGGGGCATTTCTCCAATGAGATCTTTTCTTACCAGAGACAACCTTCATCTTAGTGGGCGCAATAGCATCTATAACACTTGTAAGTTTGCCGTTAAAGTTGTCTAAGAGCTCCTTAACTGAGTTACAGGGGAGGGGTGGTATCGAAGAAAATGCTTGAATGAATGTTTCGCTGGTATTTTCTGTAATATACCGCTTTTTGATTACTTTTGATTGATCAATTGTGTGCACAGACATTGTACTCTCAAAAAATAAACAGGAATGGTCCGTGAGGGGACCCATATCTGCCACTGTTATGTCTGAAATGTTCATTCCTCTGGAAATGATAAGGTCCAGCGTGTGCCCTTTGTTATGAGTTGGTTGATGCTGATTTAGTCCAAAGTTGTCAAGGACACAGCACAGTTCTTTCGCACATCTGTCCTCTGGTTTGTCAGTATGAATATTGAAATCTCCGACGATTAATACACAGTCAAACTCAGTACATATTACAGACAGGAATGTTTATCAGATTTGATACATTTACAGGATTTAAGAGTTTCCTGTTACTTGAGATACACTTTGAGAAACAGGGCCCCAGCTTATCCTGTGAGTCGTAGGCGTTAACTATGTAGCCGCGGCCCGGCACATATCAACAAGTGCTGACATCATCAGTCTCCCAAGCCTGATGATGATGATGTCGCAGTGGGATCGGAGGGAGTGTGCGTGGAGGGGTGAAGAGCCGGGCGCTGTGGTTTAGATTGGCGAGTTGAGGGGGACGTTGACTGCTGGGGGTATATATGATTTCCTTAAATCCCAGATCAGGAGAGGATGGAGAAAGGGTGGTTGTAGGAGAGAAACGAGGAGAGAGAGGTCGGCTTGGTGATGACCTGCGGGGTCCAGGGGAGACGGGGATGGGTGGAGCCCCCTCCTCTCTGCCCTGATATCTCTCATGGTCTGAGCTGTCATCAAAGCAGATGTACTTGTTAAAAGTTAGGTTAATATGTCAAGAAGGATTAACCTTAAAATTTGTTTTGAACGATTTGCTGTAGCAGTGGACTGTTAGTATTTTATGGTGTGAAATTTAAATTATTATAGGCTTAATATTTTAAAATTATGTGGCTGACAATGTATATATAGGCAGGACAGTGTGTGTGTTGGTCATGTTTACCAACTAACCTACTACCATTAGCTAAATGATGTCAATATTGACATAATTTAGTCCTCCACACTATCCTATCTTTTTTAATAGTCATTCCACATACAGTACATATTCATTTGGCTACTTGTGTTAGCAGAAGTGCTTCACATATCGAGTTGGCCATAGATGGTGGAAGTTTTCAACAGTTGTTTCAGTATGTAGGGGAGAACGGGGGAATCTGAGGAATAGGGTAATGTGAGCCACCCCCTGTATCTAGGCAACGGAAAAAAAATTTGGTCATGTGAGATATATGTTTTCAAGCCCCTCTCATTTACCCATGGCCCTGAAAGAGAGGACCTCATGGTGCTGTGGTAAGCATGTTTTTTTCACCAAAATAGGTATTTTGCATGTAAAAGTAAATGTTATTGCTGTCAACTTAATCAACTGTTGTGCCAAAGCAAATTTATTCACGTAGAAAAACTTCTATCATACGTGTTGATGAACTACCAACATATAAAAACCATGTGATGATATTAGCTAAAGATCAGCCTGAAATGCTAAGAGAGGTAGTTTTTTCTCAAATTGTGGTGGTGTGGGAAAGTGAGACAAATGCTATGGGGGAAAGTGAGGCATTGTCTCACTTTCCTCCCACCATGAGGCACAAGTTAAGTTTAGTCTTAAACATATTTTAATGTAATAGTACATAACATATGTTTTATTTTAATGTCATACACATTGTAGAAAAGCCATCATGCCAAGGAAATACACCAGGATGACGACCTGGGGCAACCACACGGAAAGAGCACCTTCTCATCTTTCCCTGTAACCTTCAGGGCTGGAATGTAGAGTAGGCCTAGTTGTAGAGTATGACAGGCTGATGTTATGAACCAGTTGGGTCTTCTCCTGTGTTCTGAGTCCCAGGCTGTTCTCGCTGGTTCAGATTACTATGCTTTGACCCCCAGACACAAGCTGGCTCTAAGGGTCCTGTGTTCTGACCCCCAGACTGTGTTCTAATCTAACTGGTTATATCTTTCATTTGAATCTTATTAAAATCTTTTGAATTATAATATGTTGTATTTGATTTTGTTCAGAGTTACGTTCAAGTGTTTAGAAAATTTGCTTTGCTTAATTGACCAAACCCCATCATTCTTTTACTAGTCTGACATTAGCTCTGTAATGTGTGGCTAGCTGTCAGGATTCTAACTGTTACAATATGTGTTGTTATGGTAGTTTCAGAGTGGAAAAAGTAAGTGGATCAGTTTACCCCCAGCTGGTTCACTTTACCGCCTTGATTTTTCTGGTCTGTCTCAGTTTACCCCACAGCTATGATTGTTTTTTAAACACTCATATTTTCACTGCTTTTTGTCTTGAAAAAAATCTGCTAATGCCCATTTCTAGGAAACATCCTGAATTAATGGGAAGTGTGTAAATTTGAGTGACAAATCATTTTAGCTCGCTTGGAGGGGAGCAAATGTAAAAAGTGGCTCAGATTACCCCGTTCTCCCCTATGCCTTGCAGACCAATACAGGCCAACATCCGATGTTGCTGCCATTTCAGGCTAATTGTGGCCTTATTATAAGCCAACTCCATTTGAAACTGTAATGATAACTCTGTCAGACGTGGAGTTTATATCGGATGTCAGGACCAAAGAGGCTTAGTATCCTGTGTGAACGAGTTATGCAGAAATTGGACTGCACAAACAGCATGTGTAATTTTGCCATCATTACTGAAAGCATAAGTGCACATGGAGGTCTTAGTTCTCCCTGGCCTTCAGGTGAGATAAATACAAGCAATTATCTAATGATGTTTCAAATAGCTTCCGTTGAGTGCAAGTGGACGTGTTTGATCAATGTGCCTTCTGTATCCTAAGAGAAAGTACATAACAAAGAAACACAGCACCTCCCCTTCTTGCCTGACTTGCGTATTGATTTGAAGGGAAGTGTGCGGCTTGCAGAGTGTGAGCTGAAATAACTCTACAACGCTCTACACACGGAGCCAACTGGTGGCACATCACAGATCTTCCCAGGCAGAACTAGTCAAACAGTTGCTGAGGCAGAAAGACACTGGTGACAGAACATGATCACAGTGTTTAACTCCTAATGAGAGTACTATCTGGTTTTCAGTGAAAAATTAAAAGGCCTTGTCGCTAGGGTGACAGACGGATATACCTTCACATCAGGCTGGCAGAGTATAGCTACACCTGCTATTTGTATGTGCACACACTGGTGGGCAGGCAATGAGGCATGACAGGAGAAAGAGTGAATCTTTTTTTAGTCTCAGTTTTTAGCTCAATATGCAAGAAGGCACACATACACACGCACGCACACACACACGCACAAACAAAATGGTGGTGGGTTCATGGGTCTGTGTGTTTACTAAGCTTCCGTCTAGAGCAGGGGTTTCCAAGCCCGCTGTCCGCTTTTTATTGACCCGTGGCCGATTTAAAAAAATCTAATGTAATATGGCCCTTTTTAATTTTTAATTTATTTATGTATTTATGTATGTATGTATGTATGTATGTATGTATGTATGTATGTATGTATGTATGTATGTATGTATGTATGTATGTATGTATGTATGTATGTATGTATGTATGTATGTATGTATGTATGTCTGTATGTATGTATGTATGTATGTATGTATTTTTTTTTATTTTTTTTTTTATTTTTAAAGTGTGTTCTTAGTTAACCCACTAGTGCAGGGGTGTCAAAACTGATTGATTGGCCCGCATCACATTTAAAAAATATTATGTAATATGGCCCTTTTAATTTTTAAATAACTTAAATGCATTCATTATATTACAGAGACATGTGTCCTATGAAAGAAAAAGAGCACCAGAGGACCCTGCATAATATTTCATTTTAAATTAATATTATTATGGAAAATCCATGTGTCCTTCTTCAATAGCTTCTAATTCATCTGACACAGTGTCTCCAAATAATTTTTTCATACAAAATTCTTCAGATTAAGCCTCTTAATTTTCCTCTCAATGTGCACCAGATTCATAGCCTGGCATTCCCAGACCTGCCACTAGGCGCTGGCAAATTAAATTTGCTGTGCCTGTTGGTCTAGCCACGCTCCGTTAAAGCTTTATCAAGAAGACCAGAAATCTGGGTCTCACGTTTCAATTGGTTCTATCTAATATGGGCGCGCCAGAGCCCTTTATATGGTACTCTGGGGAGGACGTAACCGGATGACGACAGTGACGTGCATGCGACGTCGAAGCCGTGATAGTAAACATCAAAGATGGCTGCGGATATGTTGTGTGAGTTTGAGACTGCTTTGGCCTCGACCCTTAACGATTTGGAAGACGGCACTCAAATCTTTCATTAGCAAGTAAGTGGAATGTTCTGTTTTGCCGACCGACAACGCAAACGTTTAATTTAACAGTTTAACAGCTGTTCGCTAAACGCATCGCTCTGATTGGTTGTAGTGCTATCCAACTGCGTGCAGTGGCATTTGAAATGCACGAGTAGGAGCCGCCCCTTGAGTTGGAAATTACTATTGATCGTGGCCAGACCCTCTATCGTTCAAGATATCAGGGTATGGATTTCCAGGCTACCAGATTCATGCATTTCAGTTTAAAAAGTTAAACAAATCTCCCGGGGGGGCCTACCCCCAGACTCCCTTAGGAGGCTCGGGATCTCGGCTGGCTACTATTTTCACCCAGCTGGACATTGGAGGCAATAGCAGAAAACACTGGGTGTCTGAATGGCATTTAACAATAGTCAATGATTTGGGCAGCGCTAACATTGGAGAGGGGCCCCCCTAATCAAATTCTGCTCAGGGCCCCATGAAGGCTTGGGCCGGCTCTGAGGGGAATTGTGTCTGTTTAATTTGCAAGGAAAGTGTTGCCGTGAAGAAGGATTACAATTAACGAAGACACTATGAAACTAAACATCAGAGCACCTACATGTCCTGATAAATGTGTTATTTTTGCAAAGTGGCCCGGCCCTCCATAGATTGTTCTGTATGTGGCCCTCAGTGAAAAAAGTTTGGACACCTCTGGTCTAGAGTAAAACATTTCTACTATAATGTATGTAAAGGGTCAGTCCATACAAATTGGACGTTTTACGTTTTTTCCACTTCCTCCCACAGTAGAAGTCTATTTGTCATTTGAAACACTTTCCCAGCAGACTGTGTCCTACTGAACACTGTTGGCGGTATAATTCTGAGTAACCCCAACAACATTATTTTGAAAGGACAACATGATGGGAGGTATTTTAAATGACATTTTTCCATTTCACTACCTTGGTATTTTTCATGCCGACAAAAGTCTCAGAGAAATATCCATAAACATCAGCAACTAACAACACGCTATTTGCATGGCTCCATACAAGGAAGGGAAAGCACAGTAGTGCAGTAATTGTTTTAGTTCATTTTAGCGTCTGCTAATAAAAAGGGAAACTGCACAGGGGGAAAGCCACAACAGCTTTTTATTTACTCACATTCTAGTCTGTTGTTTGATTTAATTTTGGAGTGTGACATATAGTCATGGTTCAAATCCTCTTAAATGATTGAACTAATTTTGGAATATTGTCATTGTGAACATACTGTATAAGTGTTTAATCATTTGTAATCGCATATCAGTTCCAATATCTTTCATCCCATTGTCAAGGTACGTGTCGATGTATCAATAGTGATCCAGAGAGGAACTTGTTGTATTACGTGATGATTGCAATTCCAACGTATCCTAAGCATGAATGTCAAGTTTGAACTTCAGGTCAACGAGGTGTAAAGGCCAGTCTTTCAAGATAGTTTTGCTTTCAGGCACATCAGTGGCCTGGAGACATACAGTAATATGTTGGAGGCCGAAATACTGTGAAAGCTGAAGTTCAAAGGGCTCATCCAAGATACAAAGACAATCTCAGAGTAAGATGCTGAGCTTAGTTTTGTATGTGGGGGCTGACAGGAGATGTACTGTATGTTAGCTTGAATGTATGACAGTTCATAATAATGAATGGATGGCAGGAGAGCCATGTCTCTGACCTTCTGGTGAGCTGCTCCTGTTTGAAGTGTTAAGATGAGCGTATTGTACTGTTGCCTCTGTGGTACATCGCTTTGGAAAGCATCATGTAAATGCTTTAAAGCTTCAAACATAATTGTAAAATCATTCATGCCGTCAACGATGCACTCTTTCCATTGTCCCTTGTACACTGATCTAGACTCCAGCTAAATGACTGCTCACCCTTCACATTTCATGAGGGTTCATCCATTCTGAGTTTGATTCAGGGTAGCCATGCAGACCTAGACTGGCACCGCCCCGCCTACATACTTCCGATCAATGTTCATATCCCTTCAGTAGTCAGTCTGGGTGTGCAGTATATTAGTGGGTTCTATCCAGCCAGATTTCTGCCAGTCAGAAATTGGACTGCACAGACAGCATGTGTAATTTTGCCATCATTACCGACGGCATAAGTGCACATGGAGGTCTTAGTTCTCCCTGGCCTTCAGGTGAGATAAATACAAGCAATTATCTAATGATGTTTCAAATAGCTTCCGTGGACCACAAGTGGACGTGCTTGATCAATGTGCCCTCTGTACCCTAAGAGAAAGTACATAACAAAGAAACACAGCACCTCCCCTTCTTGCCTGACTTGCGTATTGATTTGAAGGGAAGTGTGCAACTTGCAGAGTGTGAGCTGAAATAACTCTACAACGCTCTACACATGGAGCCAACTGGTGGCACATCACTGTTCTTCCCAGGCAGAACTAGTCAAACAGTTGTTGAGGCAGAAAGACAGTGGTGACAGAACATGATCACAGTGTTTAACTCCTAATGAGAGTACTATCTGGTATTCAGTGAAGAATGAAAAGGCCTTGTCGCTAGGGTGACAGACGGATATACCTTCACATAAGGCTGGCAGAGTATAGCTACACCTGCTATTTGTATGTGCACACACTGGTGGGCAGGCAATGAGGCATGACAGGAGAAAGAGTGAATCTTTTTTCAGTCTCAGTTTTTAGCTCTATATGCAGGAAGGCACACATACACACACTGGTGGTGGGTTCATGGGTCTGTGTGTTTATTAAGCTTTCGTCTAGAGTGAAACATGTCTACTAGGGTCAGTCCATCCAAATTATGTTTTTTTTCCACTTCCTCCCACAGTACAAGTCTATCTGTCATTTGAAACACTTTCCCAGCAGACTGTGTCTACTGAACACTGTTGGCGGTACAATCCCGAGTAACCCCAACAACATTATTTTGAAAGGACAACTTGATGGGAGGTAGTTTAAATGGCATTTTTCCATTTCACTACCTTGGTATTTTTCATGCCTCTGCTAAAATGAATGAAAACAACTATGCAATCTATAGTAAAAGAGGCAAAAGCAAGACATTCAAATGAAAAGAAAACCCCTATTTTCTTGGAGGTGTTATCTGCTCTATTCCCTCATGGTATCTTTTTAAACTAAAAGGGAAACTGTATACGGAAAAAAGTCACAGTAGCTTTTTATTTGCTCATATTCTAGTCTGTTGTTTGATTTCATTTTGGAGTGTAACATATAGACCTATAGTCATCGCTCAAATGCTCTTAAATGACTGGACAAATTTTGGAATATTGTAAGTGTGAACATACTGTATAATTGTTATTTAATTTTCAATCGCATATTAGTTTCAATATCTTTCATCCTATTGTCATGTTACGTATCGATGATTCAATAGTGATCCAGAGAGGTACATGTTGTATTATGTGATGATTGCAACTCCAACGTATCTTAAGAATGAATGTCAAGTGTTGACTTCAGGTCAACGAGGTATAAAGGTCAGCCTTTCAAGATAGTTTTGCTTTCAGGTACATCAGTTACTTTGAAACATATGTGGGAGGCCGAAATACTGTGAAAGCTGAAGTTCAAAGGGCTCATCCAAGATACAAAGACAATCTCAGAGTAGATTATGAGCTTAGTTTTGTATGTGGGGGCTGACAGGAGATGTACTGTGTGTTAGCTTGAATGTATGACGGTTTATAATAATGAATGGATGGCAGGAGAGCCATGTCTCTGACCTTCTGGTGAGCTGCTCCTGTTTGAAGTGTTAAGATGAGCTTACTGTACTGTTGCCTCTGTGGTACATCGCTTTGGAAAGCATCATGTAAATGCTTTAAAGCTTTGAATTGTTCAATCATTGCTGTCTAAGCTGCTGTCAACGATGCACTCTTTCCATTGTCCCTTGTACACTGATCTAGAATCCAGCTAATGACATAGACTACACAGCCTTCACCTTTCAGTAGGGTTCATCCATTCTGAGTTTGATCCAGGGTAGCCATGCAGACCTAGTGGCCAACACATCCAAGGACATTACTGGTGTGTTGAGAAGTAAACCTGCTTACTATGGCTTGTTTTACTGTGAGTTTTAGTGAGTTTTCAGCACCATCACTGCAACATGTTCTCACTCTGTCACTGTGAAAGTGGTTAGATTGCATGTCCTCTATAATTATAGGTGTGATAGAGGACGGTGTGGGTGGTCAGAAGTCTGTGGTGGAAAACACTTTGTTTCTTCCCGCACTGTCTGTTCATATGAGCTGTGGAAACTACCAGATATACACTCAACAAAAATATAAACGCAACACTTTTTTTTTGCTCCCATTTTTCATGAGATGGACTTAAAGATCTAAAATTCATTCCAGATACACAATTGTACCATTTCTCTCAAACATTGTTCACAAATCTGTCTAAATGTGTGATAGTGAGCACTTCTGCTTTGCTGAGATAATCCATCCCACCTCACAGGTGTGCCACATCAAGATGCTGATCTGACATCATGATTAGTGCACAGGTGTGCCTTAGACTGTCCACAATAAAAGGCCACCCTGAAATGTGCAGTTTTGTCTCACAGCAAAATGCCACAGATGCCACTAGCATTGAGGGAGCGTGCAATTGGCATGCTGACAGCAGGAATGTCAACCAGATCTGTTGCTCGTGCATTGAATGTTCATTTCTCCACCATAAGCCGTGTCCAGCAACTTCGCACAGCCATTGAAGAGGAGTGGACCAACATTCCACAGGCCACAATTGACAATCTGATAAACTCTATGCGAAGAAGATGTGTTGTACTGCATGAGGCAAATGGTGGTCACACCAGATACTGACTGGTTCTGAGTCCCCAGACCCCCAATAAAGCAAAACAATGCACATTTCAGAGTGGCCTTTTATTGTGGACAGTCTAAGGCACACCTGTGCACTAATCATGATGTCAGATCAGCATCTTGATGTGGCACACCTGTGAGATGGGATGGATTATCTCAGCAAAGCAGAAGTGCTCACTATCACACATTTAGACAGATTTGTGAACAATGTTTGAGAGAAATGGTACAATTGTGTATCTGGAATGAATTTTAGATCTTTAAGTCCATCTCATGAAAAATGGGAGCAAAAACAAAAGTGTTGCATTTATATTTTTGTTGAGTGTATATCTAAATATAAACTTATTTGGTCTGGACACCTTGGTCTCATCATGCTGAGAGTAAGTAACTAACATGTGTAACAGGAAACTGGCAACGATTTGTTGATAAAATGTGCTTTTCAGATTTAAAGTTCCAGTTTGTAAAAAGAATTAAGGTTTTTCCGAACAGACTTTGTAGAAATAGAATATGGTATTTCATAAGTATGTCTTACTTAAGTGTATGATTGCTTGAAAAAACCATAGAATGAGCGTTTTATAATCTACAGAGCAGCGGTGAGTATCGCCACGTTTCTGCAGTAGCACAAAACAGAAAAAAACTGATCTTCAGTGTTAAATATCGCGGGATGTCCGCCGTAAATTCACCTGTTGGAAGAAGTAGAAGAAGTACCATAGAATATAACTCAATACTCAATACTCAATCTTCACCTCATCACTTGATATTGTGGAAAGACTTAAGGCAGTATTGGATGATGGTATCTTTAGAAAGTAGCTTTTTGTCCTTGAAGGCCACCATAGTGTCCATGGGAGGGATAGAGATGGACAAAAATGCTGCTTTTATACATCACAGATCATACCTTTAAACATGAGACATTGAACCCTATATCTGGTACATGTAGTTTGGTCACTACATTGTAAACCAGTTCTCAATGTATGTCAGTACTGTGTGCCTCAGACCACAGCTGATAATCTTAAAATGACCTCATGGGCTAGTCACAGTTTGGCCTCTTTGGGCGGCAGTTGCACACATCTGATGAATTTATCTATGGTTGCATTGGTCCAGGCACTGCTTTGAAGACTTAACAAAGTCATGACTTCCATTTTTTGTACCTGTTGTCAGACTAAAAAATTCCTCACTCACATGAATATAGCTGGAATTTTGAATTATTTTGTGTTGATCATGGCGCATGGAGTGTGATTCATCCAGTTGATCTTAATGCCTGTCACCCTAATGTTGCTTTAAAGTTTGATTCTAATCTGCACATTACTGTCACTTCTGTGACACACAGTTAATATAAATATTTTTTCAGTATTTATGGAGTAATTTCAGCATTTTTCCATTTGTTAAACATGTCTTTATTCCCCCTTTACATTCTTTAGAGATGTGTTGGCCTGTTGTTGATTGTGTGTTTGCGTGTGTTTGATCAGATATCGGACGTTCGTATCAGAAGACGCGGGACCCAACACGCTGGTGGCCACAGTGCTGGCAAAGGACCCTGATGGGGACGGGATCACGTACAAGATAACAACAGGAAACGAGGAGGGAAACTTTGTGATTGACAGCCAAAAAGGTCAGACATCTTGGATTTCTAAATAACCTGTCCTTTTCCTCTTGTTACCAATAATTAAGTTGACTAAACATGTAACTAATTAATTAATTCCTGAAATATTGATGTGCATTCCATACACTGACATACAATTAAGAACTATGCAGAACTTCCTGGTGGCTGAGTGGCTTATGGACTTGACCGGTTCTGGATAGCATGGTGAGAGAGCGCCTGATTGCTGCTCCTTCCCCTTTTCTAATAAAATAGTTTATCCTAATACAGGGGTCAGACTACACAATATTTTCATCTGTTACAATGCTCACTATAAGAGGATATGAGAATCATCAATTCTGGTCCGGTCGAGCAAAATCAACTGTCCCACGCCTGGGCTGTTTGTAGAGTAGACCTGACCTGCAACCTGTGAGATAGAAGAGAGACTCAAAACAAAAATAGATGGATACAAGGATTAAATATTAGAACATATAGCAAAGAAAACATCTAAAAATGAAACTCTAGCCTAACCCAGTTGTCCTGACCCACTTTCCTCTATTTACCCTCTATATTCCCCCCCCCCATATTCTTCTATTACATACACAACTCACAAACACACACATGCACCTACTGTTGTGTGGAATACAATATATTATCACCTGCCTTTGTGTTTGTTCACACTTCTGTACTCTCTATCTATCTACTACTACGCTATGACTTATTTTCACCTTGCTACTTAAAATGTTCTGAGATAAATCTTGAGGCTGCTCAGGGGCACTTTTTATTTAGATTTAGAATTAGCACACATCCTGAAATATCTAAACACACATTATTATTTCCACACTGCCTTGCTGTCTTCTCTCCTTACTATATTTACCTACACTGTGTAAGGGTAAATCCTCAAGCGTGCCTCGGAGGGTCTTACAAATCTATGGTAATATGCTATACATAGTCCATGTGGTATAGTTGTCCATCCTTCAGTGTGTCAAATATTCTCACCAGCCTTCTTTTTTTATGCAAGACGCTTTTTTTCACGGATATTTAAATCCTGACAGGTCATGTCATTGAGATGTTTGAATAATCAGCCAAAGTGTGAGGAGTATTTCCATATTGTCTTTGGAGCACAGGTCATTGGTGGTTTATATTCACACATCTCAAACTATCTCTGACGGAAGAGCCGCAATGTGAAATAGATAACTGCTTTAATGGTGTGTGTGTGTGTGTGTGTGTGTGTGTGTGTGTGTGTGTGTGTGTGTGTGTGTGTGTGTGTGTGTGGGAGGGGGCGGCGGTGGAAATTTCATGTTGTTTTGACCCTTTTCTAAATTGCAACCCCCTCAGAATCTGCATATCGTATTATAAGGTAGGATATGATGACTTTTACAAATTCAATTACTGAAAACTTCAAGGCACAATTTCCTCTGTTCGCCGGCAATGACATTCACTGTCAGCTGATAGCGCCTGTCATTTTATCGAGCAGCAGAGAAGACCTCCGGCTTATAACTGGATTCCTTTAGCTATCAGTTGATGAGCACAAGGTTTGTTTTGCCATTTAAATTGTTCCTGCTCCTGTTTGCATTTAGTCGTATTGACCAAATTTCTGCCTATCATCTGTTACTAAAGGTTACACTTTTTATTTCATCTTTGTTTTCTCAGACACACTACCCGTGCATTAATGTGCCATGTAAAGACAAAGTTAAATGTCCCACTTGCAATTTGGATTTGGAGTTGCTCTGCCATAAACACTCACTAAAGCACCAAATATGTATTTCCCTGCAGAGGGAAATGGTACCAGACAACAACTCTTTTCTCCACTTCATACGGTAGCTGCAGGCATTATTCCTCTCATGTCAGGATTGGCTTCTTTTGATAAGTTTTATATTATTATTGAGTGAATATGCTTTCAGTTTTTGACTGCTGGTTGGAAAAACAAGTAGTTTGAAGAAATAACCTCAGGCTCTTGGAACAAGTGATCTACATTTGTCACTAATGCTCTTAGCATGTTATGAGCAAGCTGATAAATAAATACATAATAATCCACAGAAAAAAAAATGCCTTTCGTTTGCAAATCCCCAACAATAATATATTGGAGTTGAAGGTTAACTGGACTGTGGACTGGAGAAGCTGGGGATCAAACTGCCAAACCTGCATTTATAGCTCAGCGTAGTAGTGCTAGCTAAAAGGTTCAAGTTTTTAGTTTTGTTTTAGGAAGTCATTTATCATATGAAAAAATGAACGTATTCATTTGTGAGCCGTTTTAAAAAACGTAGTCTTCAGGAGGAACAGTTGGGTTTGAGGGCCACAGACAGTGCGGCCAATTATTGACAGATACACTGACACAATTGTTTTGTAAATATCAGATTGGCTTCTCCTTGTGTTCAGGATATTATCATAGTCCTGATAGAAATTACTGGAATTAGGCTTGGTCTGTTGTGGTAACTTGGGGATTGGACCAAAAAGCAGAACGCTAACTCAGGTTAGTCAGTTTTGAACAATGTTTATTTAATCCTGGGGATCCGCAACAGACAGGCAGGAACTCTGGACGGCAGAGTGGTGTAGCGAGCGTGGGCTGGTGAGGGTCCGGAAACTGCAGGCAGGCAAGTAGGACGGGTGAACGGCAGAGGTAACTAGTACGGAAGGAGAAGAGAGCAGAGTAAACAACGAGCTCTAACTGGAGACGTGAAAAGAAAACAACAAACAAAGAATCTCGATCTCGGGAATATTATCGCTCTAGTAGGTAGTACAATCTGGCGCCGAATGACTGGAGGCTTATGTAGAGAGGGTCTAATCAGCCAACAATCCTCACCTGGAGCAGTCTGCCCAGGAGTGCAGCCACGCCCACATGCCAACACACACAAGGAGGGAGAACAAGAGGAACAGACAGACAAGGGAAAACAAACAACACACAGAGGAGAAGGAGAGGCTGCCATGTAGTGAGTCATGACATGGTCAGTCACTGTATATGTAAAACAGAGTGAAATTCTGCTTCTGTGGTAAATACTAGTGCTGCTAAAACTCTGTCTCACTATGACAGTGCAGTTCTTTGTTAAGCGTACGTTTAGGTAGCGAGATATCTTCAGCAAATCTGCTGACAACCACTCAAATTCCCAGATGTACACAAATGCTCTATACAATCTTACTGCACCAAAAGTGTGTGTGTGTGTGTGTGTGTGTGTGTGTGTGTGTGTGTGTGTGTGCGTGCATGCGTGCCAGCCAAAGTGTGACACCATAATGATTGTTTATATTATATACCATGTTGAAAGAGCCCGATATTTGGTCATTAAAAGTATTTCATGAGTCTTATAATGGAAGTGGAAAGCGTTGGATCCTGCCTTCCCTCTCCAATACCATCTCATTCTCTCTGTGCGACTGATGAAAATCGTTTATTCTCCCCACCCTCTCACCCCCAGCCCTACTCATCCTAAATGTCCGACTATCAATCAACGATTGTTTTCCTCCCCTTCCGACAGGAGCATCCCTGCCGGCCTGGCTCTCCATGTTAATTTGCCTGTAACTCACCCCAGAATACAGTGCGTTTCCCTGGGATTTAAGGGGCCCATTAGGTATCAGAGCAGGCTGGTCAATATGAAGATCACACTCTTCCTATTAAAAGCCATAAATACAGAGACAGCTGCTCTGTCAGAGGGGAGGAAGTATTTACTGACAGCTAAAGGGGAAATGCTTTTTCCAATAAACAGACTTCGATCAACTCCATTTTTTCTCAGCTTAGTTTTATGGCATTCTGGTGAAGAGAATGTCCTCGTGGGAGAAGGCAGGATGTGAGTTTGTGTACTCCTAGATAATGGTGAATGGGACAGCAGTGCTCCTCGCCTGTTGTCTTGTTTTATATCTATTGTTTGGTCTGTCCTCCTGAACTCCTGGCCTCACGTCTATTGGCTTTGGTCTGAGGTGCTGACCTGTGTCTGATCCCAGCTTTATGTAACAAACCCACACTGTTTTGCCTCGTTCTTCTCCCTGTTTCCACCCTGGTAAATATCCTCTCTTTCTTTCCTTCACTCTGACATCCCCCACTTTTCCATCTTTCTTCCAATATGAAAGCTGCTGAAAGGAGGCATATTGCCACCTATCGTAGCAGCGTTGGACATACTTAAGTCAATAACTAGCTTGTTTTCTGGGACAAGGAGAGTAGTCCAATTAAATGGCATAGTCAAGTCATAACTGTAGATCGACTAAGTTGAGTACTGAGTGACTGGAAGAAGCTTTCTCTCTCTCCCCCATTCCTGACCCTGCTTTGTCCTCTGTGTTCTGTCCCTCCATCCCTCCGTCCTCCTACTTCCCTCCCTCCTGGCTGCTTTCATGTGAAGTGACGGCTGCTCACTGACCCCAAGGAAACAGCTTCTCTTTCTCCCATAAGAATAAGCCATGATATGTGCTTGCCCTGACAGTGTGACACACACACACACACACTTGACACACACAAATAATAGACTTCAGTTGGAAATGAAGACATTTTTCATTGGCATACCAAATGAATACATAAAGATAATTAGAACAATAATAAAAGATAAAATAATATATATTTCCATGCATGTACTGTCGGCATCACATTTAACAGAAACCTGCATGAAGGCTTTTTTTACATTCAACATGCACTGTACACAGCAGAGACACACACATATATTGACTTAGTAACACACACACACACACACACACACACACACACACACACACATTTGGGGACATGGAAAAAAACACACTCTTACAATGTACACAGGCATGCATGTAAGCAAACAAACACACACACACACACATACTCAAACATACGTAGACACAAACCTGAATGTATACATATAATGACTCCTATCCAAACATGTATGCACTGCATACTATGCACACATGCAGGCAAACCCATCCACCCAGAGACACCCATAGAGAGACATACATAATCCATCACACACGGACACATATCTCATTATAACCGACGCTGTGTGCTTTGTTCTTGGAATTTCCCTTAAAACCTTTTCCATGTCCCATTTTCAACCACTTACCCAGCATGTGTTGCTCTTATCTGAGGCTTTTAGGCCCTATTAGATGTTTATGCCAACTAGGGAGAGTGAAGCAGGGATGGGACTGCAGGGCGCCTCCGGTGCTCCCTGTATTTGTAACATAGCCAGAAGGCTAAAGCCTTTCTCTGTGTATGCCCACTGCCTTTACTGGACTGGTCACAGTTATCTGTCCCCCTGTCTCAGTTCATTAGGCATGAGTGCACTCCCCGGCACTGTTGGAGCAGCGTGGGTTGGAAGAGAAAAGGGTGGACTAGCGCTTATCATCTTAATTCATCTTTGATATAAATATGTATGTGTGTTTTTTCATTATTATCAATGCCTGTAGGGGCCAGAAGTCAAACTTACTTGAGATCCAAATGCAACTAAGACCTTTGCTAATATTCTTGTCCATCACAGTAACTGATCACCGAAATGTCTATTATCTAAACCAAGGCGTTATTTAAAGAATGCATATGATATAACATAATAAAATGTAATATTATATCATATTATATATTTTCACTTATCCATTTAAATGTGTGTGAGATCTGTTGACTTTCAATGTATTATGGTTATGGAAGAGACCTGTGAATATGTCATATCTGTGCAAATGAGAATGTAACCATAGTGAGATGGGTCTAGGATTGCAATGTTAAGTTGTCGTTGCACTTTGGTTAAGACTGATGTCATAAAAACAATCAGACTAATTGTACTGTCATGGTTCTTAGAAGAAGAAACCTAATGACTTGAGTGGGTTCCTGGTTTTCTCTCTAGTCGGACACCTCAGGTTCACATTCAGTGACATATCTCATAAACTGTCAGTGTGTGCAAAATCATCAGCGATCATGACGCTGACATTTGTGACTTCAAGTGAAATAACTCAGTAACTATCAGATGGATTGTCATGAACATTTGGTAGATGTATTCAAGTCTATTGTCAGGCCAAATCATTTTAATTTCTACACAATCTTGGTTTATGATCAAATTCCTGTCAAACTTAAATGATTCCACCACTATGGATGCACTTGTGCTTACCATGTTGTCAGTACCTTCTGAACCTGCTAAATAGCATCTACATATTACCATTGTGAGCTGTTTTATCATGGGGACATTGCCTTTCAACTCAAGGCCTCTGTCCCTAAGTACAGCCTCACAGAGCCATTAACATGGCTGTATACTTGCTTTTTTTAGGATGATTAATCCTTTAATTTATACATCGCCTATCAAAGCAGCTCTACAGCCTTGACACTGTAGGCACATACATGTACAGTATATTATATGCATATTTAGCCCCTATTGTATCCCCTGCTGACAAAAATAATATCTCCTAATATAAAGATAATATTGATGCCAACATTAATTATAGTAGACATAATCGTCATTTGAATACATTGTTGTTTTATTTATCAATCTTTTCTGACCAGGTGTTACTGACCTGAGTTGGCATCTTTTTAGTCTAATTGTTCCCCCATTCTTATTAATTTATGTATTCATCATGATCTCTTGTAAACCCATTCTACATTGCGACCCTGATCAGCCCCAGCCAAGCACAATACAATAGCCTATTTTGGTTTGGATAATGAGAAATAAGGAGCAAATCATCCAGGCTATTGTCGTTTTACGAGCAAATTGCTTTTTTTTTAATCCTCGCTAAGGTGTCCAGGTAGGGGGTTTGGCCTGAATACATTAAGCTGCTGAAATAGCCAAACTTAAACTGAAAGTCAGCAAAACTAGCATTGTTTAGTTAGGTACATAATTAAAGGAGTTTAAAACATTCAGTCAGGGTTGCAATGCAAAGAAATGAGATGCAAAAAATGGGATGCAGCCTTGAGTCCACAGTGGCGAGTTATGCCATCCACAGTATTGCTTTGCTGAATAGACTTCCAGTGATAGGTAGGGTAAGCGATTCTGGAGAATGTATAATGACAAAATCACTTTTGTTCAAATCAGTCAAACAGCTGACCCGGTTCGAAACTGACCCGTGGTCTGTTCTCTGCATATCCTCCCCTCTTTGCTCCATTTCACCTCTTTCAGCCCAAATATGTCTAATAAGGTCGAAAAATGGCAACAATTATCTAAGAAAAAAATGCTGTTAACATCTCCTCAAATCTGCTTCCTTTTCGTACTGTGAGTGCACTGAGAAGAAATCTGGTTTTAATTCACAGCCTAGACTCTGTAAAACTTATATTAAACAAAATACATTTAAACAAAGGGGGCTCACCGTACCAGGTAAACATGCACATTCAAATCTAAATCTACTTAAACATTTTCCATCGGTATTTTTGGCGGTTGGTTCAGTTAATAGCACAACAACTGCTCATAATTTCTGCTTTGCTACTTGGCTGCGGAGTCGGCTTTCTGCCCCTTTGTATGACGACCCCGCCCACGTTGAGGAGGTACTATTTGCAGTGGAAAACGACTCGTGCTGCTACCAAAACCGAGTTGAGCTGGGTCGAGTAGAGCTACATGTGCGGTGGAAAAGCGGCATAATACTGGCCTCCAAAGGCAAAATGTTTTGCCTTGGAAATAACATAACATTCATTGAAGCTTTGAGAGGCATTAAGGTTCTTCATAAAAGCTTTTACAAAACACTCCCTGGGTTCAGAGTGCTGAGTCTGCACACAGAGTGTGAGTGGGTGTGTGTCTCTATCTGTCTGTTGTTCTGTGTGTGTGAATGTGTGTGTGTGTGTGTGTATGTGTGTGTGTGTTTGCGCAAATGTGTGTGTGTGTGTGTGTGTGTGTTTGTGTGAGAGAGAGAGAGCATATTTATCTATTCATATATGTCTAACAGTATACTGTATGTCACACATCCTTCTTGAGGCAAAGCTTCCTCCCCTTACACCTCTACGCTGTAAATTGAAATCTGTCTTTCTCTCTCTGGTTATTTTGATCTATTTGCCTTGCAAACACACACACACACACTTGGAATCACACACACACAAAGTAAACTGCACCAAAGGGGTGAAGAGATGAATACAGAGTGTTGGAGAGTCATTCAAATCAGACAGTGGGATGCAGACGAGACGCCTACACAGCAGTAGAAGGGAGTCATCAAGAGAGACAGAGGATAAAATGGAATGCCAGAATGATGGGGCTTTGAGTGAATACCAATCAATTAACATGTTATGTGTTTTGTAGTCATAATAAATGGAATCTCTATTAGAGCTGAGGACTGGAATAAGAAAATCTGTATGCACCAGAAACTTTTTTCTTTCTTTCTTATGGTTTGGTTTTTTTCTGCTTATGCTTTTGCAACATGACAAAGTGTGAGGGATAATGTTATTTATGTGATTTTCTTTACCAAGATTTTACTTTTACTATGTGATCGTGTTGATCGTATAGATTGTTACATCATTTCACGTTATAGATTTCACTACCTTTGGAGGCATACAGTGCTGTACTACACAACACTATACTACACTACACTAACATGTGCCTGTTTGTAGCATTCTCTCTTCTGATTGGATATCAGGTTGTGGGATACAAGAAAAGTTTATCTGCCGATTACATGCAGAGTGGGTGACTGAGAGACCTGTGTATGAAGCGCGCACACTATATAAGTGATCACTGTATAAATATAGAGCAATTGAACACACACACACATATATATATATATATATATATATATATATATATATATATATATATATATATATATATATATATATATATATATATATATATATATATACAGGTCCTTCTCATATAATTAGCATATTGTGATAAAGTTCAATATTTTCTGTAATGTACTGATGAACATTAGACTTACATATATTTTAGATTCATTACACACAACTGAAGTAGTTCAAGCCTTTTATTGTTTTAATATTGATGATTTTGGCAAAAAAGTAAAGAAAACCAAAAATCCCTATCTCAAAAAATTTGCATATTTCATCCGACCAATAAAAGAAAAGTGTTTTTAATACAAAAAAGTCAACCTTCAAATAATTATGTTCAGTTATGCACTCAATACTTGGTCGGGAATCCTTTCGCAGAAATGACTGCTTCAATGCGGCGTGGCATGGAGGCAATCAGCCTGTGGCACTGCTGAGGTGTTATTGAGGCCCAGGATGCTTCGATAGCGGTCTTAAGCTCATCCACAGTGTTGGGTCTGGTGTCTCTCAACTTCCTCTTCACAATATCCCACAGATTCTCTATGGGGTTCAGGTCAGGAGAGTTGGCAGGCCAATTGAGCACAGTAATACCATGGTCAGTAAACCATTTACCAGTGGTTTTGGCACTGTGAGCAGGTGCCAGGTCTTGTTGAAAAATGAAATCTTCATCTCCATAAAGCTTTTCAGCAGATGGAAGCATGATAGCTAGCTGCATTGACCCTGCCTTTGATAAAACACAGTGGACCAACACCAGCAGCTGACATGGCACCCCAGACCATCACTAACTGTGGGTACTTGACACTGGACTTCAGACATTTTGGCATTTCCTTCTCCCCAGTCTTCCTCCAGACTCTGGCACCTTGATTTCCGAATGACATGCAAAATTTGCTTTCATCCGAAAAAAGTACTTTGGACCACTGAGCAACAGTCCAGTGCTGCTTCTCTGTAGCCCAGGTCAGGCGCTTCTGCCGCTGTTTCTGGTTGAAAAGTGGCTTGACCTGGGGAATGCGGCACCTGTAACCCATTTCCTGCACACGCCTGTGCACGGTGGCTCTGGATGTTTCTACTCCAGACTCAGTCCACTGCTTCCGCAGGTCCCCCAAGGTCTGGAATCGGCCCTTCTCCACAATCCTCCTCAGGGTCCGGTCACCTCTTCTGGTTGTGCAGCGTTTTCTGCCACACTTTTTCCTTCCCACAGACTTCCCACTGAGGTGCCTTGATACAGCACTCTGGGAACAGCCTATTCGCTCAGAAATTTCTTTCTGTGTCTTACCCTCTTGCTTGAGGGTGTCAATGATGGCCTTCTGGACAGCGGTCAGGTCGGCAGTCTTACCCATGATTGCGATTTTGAGTAATGAACCAGGCTGGGAGTTTTTAAAAGCCTCAGGAATCTTTTGCAGGTGTTTAGAGTTAATTAGTTGATTCAGATGATTAGGTTAAGAGCTCGTTTAGAGTACCTTTTCATGATATGCTAATTTGTTGAGATAGGACTTTGGGGTTTTCATGAGCTGTATGCCAAAATCATCAGTATTAAAACAACAAAAGACCTGAAATATTTCAGTTGGTGTGCAATTAATCTAAAAAATATGAAAGTTCAATTATTATAATTACATTATGGAAAATAATCAACTTTATCACAAAATGCTAATTATATGAGAAGGACCTGTATATATATATACACTCAACAAAAATATAAACGCAACACTTTTGTTTTTGCTCCCATTTTTTCAGGAGATGGACTTAAAGATCTAAAATTCATTCCAGATACACAATATTACCATTTATCTCAAACATTGTTCACAAATCTGTCTAAATGTGTGATAGTGAACTTCTGCTTTGCTGAGATAATCCATCCCACCTCACAGGTGTGCCACATCAAGATGCTGATCTGACATCATGATTAGTGCACAGGTGTGCCTTAGACTGTCCACAATAAAAGGCCACCCTGAAATGTGCAGTTTTGTCTCACAGCAAAATGCCACAGATGCCACAAGCATTGAGGGAGCGTGCAATTGGCATGCTGACAGCAGGAATGTCAACCAGATCTGTTGCTCGTGCATTGAATGTTTATTTCTCCACCATAAGCCGTCTCCAAAGGCGTTTCAGAGAATATGGCAGTACATCCAACCGGCCTCACAACCGCAGACCACGTGTAACCACACCAGCCCAGGACCTCCACATCCAGCAGGTTCACCTCCAAGATCGTTTGAGACCAGCCACTGAGACAGCTGCTGAACCAATTGGTTTGCATAACCAAACAATTTCTGCACAAACTGTCAGAAACTGTCTCAGGGAAGCTCAACTGCATGCTCGTCGTCCTCATCGGGGTCTTGACCTGACTCCAGCTCGTCACCGTAACAGACTTGAGTGGGCAAATGCTCACATTCGATGGCGTCTGGCACGTTGGAGAGGTGTTCTCTTCACGGATGAATCTCGGTTTACATTGTTCAGGGCAGATGGCAGACAGCATGTGTGGCGTTGTGTGGGTGAGCGCTTTGCTGATGTCAATGTTGTGGATCGAGTGGCCCATGGTGGTGGTGGGGTTATGGTATGGGCAGGCATCTGTTATGGACGAAGAACACAGGTGCATTTTATTGATGGCATTTTGAATGCACAGAGATACCGTGATGAGATCCTGAGGCCCATTGTTGTGCCATACATCCATGAACATCACCTCACGTTTCAGCAAGATAATGCACGGCCCCATGTTGCAAGGATCTGTACACCATTCTTGGAAGCTGAAAATGTCCCAGTTCTTGCATGGCCAGCATACTCACCGGACATGTCACCCATTGAGCATGTTTGGGATGTGCTTGATCGGCGTATACGACAGCGTGCACCACTTCCCACTAATATCCAGCAACTTCGCACAGCCATTGAAGAGGAGTGGACCAACATTCCACAGGCCACAATTGACAATCTGATAAACTCTATGCGAAGATGTGTTGCACTGCATGAGGCAAATGGTGGTCACACCAGATACTGACTGGTTCTGAGTCCCCAGACCCCCAATAAAGCAAAAAAATGCACATTTCAGAGTGGCCTTTTATTGTGGACAGTCTAAGGCACACCTGTGCACTAATCATGATGTCAGATCAGCATCTTGATGTGGCACACCTGTGAGGTGGGATGGATTATCTCAGCAAAGCAGAAGTGCTCACTATCACACATTTAGACACATTTGTGAACAATGTTTGAGAGAAATGGTAATATTGTGTATCTGGAATGAATTTTAGATCTTTAAGTCCATCTCCTGAAAAATGGGAGCAAAAACAAAAGCGTTGCGTTTATATTTTTGTTGAGTGTATATATATATACAGGTCCTTCTCATATAATTAGCATTTTGTGATAAAGTTGATTATTTTCCATAATGTAATTATAATAATTGAACTTTCATATTTTTTAGATTAATTGCACACCAACTGAAATATTTCAGGTCTTTTGTTGTTTTAATACTGATGATTTTGGCATACAGCTCATGAAAGTATTGAGTATATATATATATATATATATATATATATATATATATATATATATATATATATAGTATATATAGGGGAGAACGGGGTAATCTGAGCCACTTTTTACATTTGCTCCCCTCTAAGCAAGCTAAAATGATTTATCACTCAAATTTACACATTTCCCATTAATTCAGGACGTTTCCTAGAAATGGGCATTAGCAGAATTTTTTCAAGACAAAGGGCAGTGAAAATATGATTGTTTTAAAAAAAGTTGTCATGTGGCTCACTTTACTCCAGCTGTGGGGTAAACTGATCCACTTACTTTTTCCACTCTGAAACTACCATAACAACACATATTGTAACAGTAAGAATCCTGAAAGCTAGCCACACATTCCAGAACTAATGTCGGACTAGTAAAAGAATGATGGGGTTTGGTCAATTGAGCAAAGCAAATTTTCTAAACACGTGAAAGTAACTCTGAACAAAATCAAATACAACATATTATAATTCAAAATGTTTTAATAAGATTCAAATGAAAGATAGAACCAGTTAGATTAGAACACAGTCTGGGGGTCAGAACACAGGACCCTTAGAGCCAGCTAGTGTCTGGGGGTCAAAGCATAGGAAAATCAGATTTATTAATTTAGTAATTTACTTTTACATGCAAAATACCTATTTTGGTGAAAAAAACATGCTTACCACAGCACCATGAGGTCCTCTCTTTCAGGGCCATGGGGAAATGAGAGGGGCTTGAAAACATATATCTCACATGACCACAGATGTTTTCCGTTGCATAGATACAGGGGGTGGCTCACATTACCCGGTGCCTCAGATTCCCCCGTTCTCCCCTATATATATATAAAAATATATAAATAATCGCTCACTTCATCTTTAAGTGTTACCTAATCATCTTGGAAATACAAACCTTCATAACAGCAACTTTACACATCAGACTAAAAGGTTGTACACACTGTATAAATAGCAAGTATTTACTGATGACATATCAGTAGCAGCTGGCTTAGTGTGTTTTAACCACTGTTATCATTATGTTTGGTTCCAGGTTTGATCCGTCTGCGCTCCAGCCCTCCCCCACACCTCCAGGGAGTTGAGTATGTGCTCAACGTTACAGCCACGGATGACAACGCTTCAGGCGGACCTCAGGCCCTGTCATCCACGGCCCAGGTCATAGTGGGAGTGGACGACGTGAATAACAACAAGCCTGTCTTTGAGAAGGTGAGACAAACAACAGCAAAGTCACTTCATTTGGTCTTTTTTTTCTGCTTGCATTTGAAACTCTCTCGCTTGCCATATCATATTTTTGTAAATAAATACAATTAAATTAATAAAGTTGTGAATGTTGAAGTTTCACGAGAAAAAAGTATTACTATACAAAAGTAGACCCAAATTCAGGTAAACATTGAAAACCTTAATACTCTCATTTTCTTTATCAGTTCACCTTTTTTCCTCCGTCCATCTATTGCATTTAAGTCTCCTCCATCACTCTTCAGTCTTCCTCTCTTTGTCTGTCTACTACTCTCTTTATGAGCATCTATCTCTCCTCTCTATGGAGGAGCGATTAGCCAGCCTGACCCTCATCTCCTCTTGAACGTCTCTCTCCTACATCATCTGTGTCTTTTAATTAAAGCTTGGAGGGATGTGGCAAGAATCCCAACTGACCCGCTCTGGAAGCGCTACATCTCCACCTGCTTTCATGTCTCTATTTTAAATGAGGTGACTTTTCAAGCCCACCGTGGTATCACAAGCCAGGATGAGGAGAGCCGTGGGGGGGGGGCACTGGCTCACTCTCTCCTGGGGGAAACATGAGCGCCAAGTGTTTCCCTTTCTGCTTCACCTCTTAGTGGGAAAGAAACACAAGGGTGAGATGAGAGCCAATGAGAGAAGTAGAGAAGCAATGGGGATTCCTGGTCTGCAGCGTTTCATGAGCTCCCATTGACACTCTCAAGAATCTCCTGCAGGCATCACATACGCCAAGTTTATGATTCCTTCTTTCTTGCTGATTGCAATTGTAAAACAAACCTAGTTTTAAATCTAAAAACAGGATACAAATAGCACATACTGTTTGAAATTATTTTTTTAGGAAGTAAACTTTGAGGTGTACCATCTTGATTTCGGTGGAATCCTTAGATGAAAAAGAAAATGATTTACAAAAGATGAGAGAGAAAATACTGGACAAAAACAGCTGTTTATTTGGGCGAAGGCGAGTGTTGAGTTTGTCAGTTAGTGAAGACATCCGAGGCCAGTTGGTGTTTCCTCTGTCAGTGGCAGCCAGCAGCAGGACACTGAAGCAGAAAGGCCTTTTTATCTTGTTCTGATGCCCGATCATCCAACATACTGTAGCCTCTATGGAACTCATGCCTGAATCAATGGACCAAGAGAAACACAAACACACACACACACACACACACACACACACACACACACACACACACACACACACACACACACACACACGTACAGATAGAGAGAGGCAATATTTATTTGAAATAGCCAGATCCTGCAGTTCCCTGTGTGATACTACAGACAAAAACACACAGGCATTGTCTGCATTTACTAATGAAACCACAATAACCCTGTGACCTGCTGTCACAAAGCTTTATTATTATAATACTTTTAAAATAACCATCTAACAAACCTGCTGAGACGTGTGTCCTGCATTCACCACTTGGTGTTAAGTAGAACGTCAACAATAAATAAGTGTTAAGGTGTTTCCATTCTTGTAGTGCACTCGATTCTTTAAAAAAAACTAAATACATCACTCAGTTGTCATAAATGCAACTCATTCCTTGTATATATTTTGTAACATCTCACTCAAAATTTGAATGCTTGAATACAACTGCCGCTATTTTCTCTGCTATCATTGAAGGCTGTCTGTAAAGTAAAGACTTGCTTTTGACCGCATGAAACAAGCGCCAACAGATAAGATGTTTTCATGTTGACCAAAGCACAGGAGCTACACTGAGCACGGCCCTAAGCAAATATCGAACACCTTTGGCTAATGGGTGCAGATCACTGAACCCACTCCCATCAGGCTTACAGAGGCAACGCAAATGTAGAAAATAAATAGTCGGCAAAGGTGCAAGGCTTTTTTTTACATCAACATGCCCCTACGTTACACTCTTAGTCCCACCAGGAAATCTTCTTAAATATGTCCATTCAAAATAAATAGCCTTCCACCTCCCACACGCTCTAGCTTCCATTATCAAAGGAATGGAGTATTGATCTGAGTTAGCCCATACTTACATAGCTGTGATCTTCTCTCCTTGTCTCATTCCGCTCAGTGTCAGCAGTACAGAGAGAGCACGTCAGTCCTGGAGAACCAGCCAGCGGGGACGTTTGTGTTGCAGGTCCATGCTGTGGATGCTGACGAGGGCTCCAATGGAAGGGTCACATACGGCTTCATGCACAAAGACTCCACTGTGCCCGCATTCAGTATACACCCAGACACCGGTACTGAAACACACACACACACACACACACACACACACACACACGCACGCACACGCACACGCACACACACACACACATGCTCACTTTTCTAACAAGCATATGAAGTTGAGAGCACATACTTTTATTCAATTGGGGATTCTAGTGCAGGCGTAATCACTTTTATCATATATATCATGTTAAAGGTGGAGTCAGCAGTTCACGAGAAAGCTTGTTGTTAAAATCAATCTTTTGTCAAAAACAGTGAATATCTCCTCCTGAAATTCTTATGAAAATGTAAAAGTCTTTAATTTGGCATCCAGAGAAAATCAAGCACAAGGCCAAAAACTGTAGCATGTGTATGATGTATGTTGCTTTTGCAAGTTTACTTGTAAATTACAGTAAATTCACTAGCACATCAAATGTTTAGAAATGTTGTGAACAAAAAAAAAAAGACTAATAATTGCCAAACAACATTATTTTTAGTGGAGCAGGACAAATCATCAATGGCATCACTATCACTTATCTTTATCTGCTTCACTTTTATGTTCCGCTTCAAGACGAACAGAGCAAACCGTTTTATTGTTAAATTGCAAATGCTCTGGGGACACTAGACAGAGAGGCGTTTGCTATGGTTAAGCCGTTTGATCGACCTCGTTATCTCTGTGTCTCTAGGAGTCATTGTGACGGCCAGGAAATTTGACAGAGAACGCCAACGGGAGTACGCAGTGACAGTGACGGCCACTGACCAGGCAGCTGACCCACTGATTGGCATTTGTCAGCTCAACATCCTCATCCTGGACCACAACGACAACAGTCCCAAGTTTGAGAACATCCGATATGAGTGTGAGTAGATATTAGTAAATTAAGTCTCGACCCGCTGCAACTTACACTAAGAAAACACATGCACATGGTCTTAAAGCTTCAGCTAATTCAGAACGCTGCTGCTCGAGTCCTCACTAGGACCAAAAAAGTGGATCACATTACCCCAGTTCTGAGGTCTTTACACTGGCTTCCAGTCACTCAAAGAATTGATTTCAAAATACTGATGTTGGTTTATAAAGCACTAAATGGTTTAGGGCCAAAATACATTACTGATCTGCTGATACGTTATGAACCGTCCAGAGCCCTTAGGTCGTCTGGGACAGGTCTACTTACAGTCCCTAGAGTTAGGACTAAACAAGGAGAAGCAGCTTTTAGTTATTATGCACCAAAAATCTGGTCCCAGAGAACTTGAGGTCTGCTGCAACTCTCAGTTCTTTTAAATCGAGTCTGAAGACTTTTTTGTTTCCATTTTAACTTGCAATTTTTATTTTATTTGCTTCTTTTATTCGCTTTTAAATGTTTTATAATATGTTTTATGTATTCTAATCTTTCCCCTGTAAAGCACTTTGAGTGGCCTTGTGTCTGAATTGTGCTATATAAATAAACTTGCCTTGCCTTGCCTTAAAGCATGCACATGAAAAACACATCCTCTCTGTTTTGACTAATGAACATTGAAATGAACTAACAGTGTTTTCTCGGCAAAAGCATAGGGCCGAAGGCATTATGTTTCCGGGTTATCGTCCGTCCTTCTGTCCGAGCATTTTTATTTATTTATTTATTTATTTATTTATTTAACTTTTATTTATCCTCGAGAGACCAATTGAGGGGTGACCCTCATTTACAATTGCGTCGAGTTCAAACAAATTCAAAGGAAAAACAACAATACATAAACAATATTCAATGCAAATACATCAAATACACAACAACAGGTGAAGAGAAAAACAATTGAAACATTTACACAGTGGTGAAGAGTGGCAGCAATTAAAATGATAATAAAGTTTTGAGGGATTTTCTTCTAAGATTGCACAGATGTCGAGGTCATAGGTCACTGTGACCTCATGCCTCATGGACACAATATCTAAAGAACCTTTTGAGGGATGTTTTTCAAATTTAGCAGACCGGTTTAGGACTAGAGGGTGAACTGATTTGATTTTGGAGGTCAAATGTTACTGTGACATCTTACTGTCTATTTTGAGGTTGCAGTGACCTTGTGTCAAATTGAAGCTTCTTAGGAGCTTTACCTATGATATGCATGGATTGAAGTGTTCGCAATGTGTCTCTTTGTGCTGCGTATGTGTTGTCCAATTGGTTATTGTATATCTTAATAAGCTTGTGTTTGTTAGCAGTGCTTGCCTGTATATTTAAAATGTGACATACTGTACATGATGTCAAAGTTGCAGAAATTCTGTCTTACTTCCTTGTGCTTTTTTAGTTTGAATGTATCGTTCTCGGATGACTACAGCTTAAAAAACACTTGACTTTTCTCTCCCATAGACTTCCTTCGCGAGGACACAATGACTGGGACTAGTTTCTTGCGGGTGGCAGCTCATGACGATGACTTTGGAACCAACGCAGCCGTCACATACTCTATGTCCAGTGAACAGCCAGAGTACCTCAGGGTCAATCCTCTGACAGGCTGGGTGTATGTCAACCAGCCCATTTCTCAGGTAAACACATATAGGTGCTGTATATAGACAGGCAATACCGTACTCCATTTTAGGACATCATTTTGGGTTTCATCTTGCTATTTAAAAAGCATTTATCAAAGCATGTTGCTAGTTGAGATGAGTGGGTTCCATTAGTGCTAACCACGCTCATGGGCCCACTCCAAATGGCACAACAGCACTTCAAAGAAATAAGTTGCTTCATAATTACACTCCAAAACTCAGGAGGTGCTGGAAATGAAGTTCAGATGCTCTGACAACATGCGCTATATAACATAATAACACATGAATTTAATGAAAGACATTATGCAAAAGATGATGCTTAAATACTCCGCTTGCTGTGATTAGTGTGGATGGGGTTCACACCAGCAAAGATCCACTCCAGAGTTCACTTGCAAGCGGCCAGAGACCACCTCTTTTAAGCGGAGCAGAGTCCGGTTGTTTAGTGCACAGCAGAGTCTCGGACTTTGTTGAAACCGACCCAAATGAACCGCACCAAGGGCTTAAACGCTCAAGGGTTTGTTTCAACCGCACTCAAATGAGGCTGGTGTGAATGCGACCTAAAACAACATGCTACTTCTTCCAGTACTTTATTACTGACAGTGAGAGGGCATACAGGGCCCAGCAGCAGACATGCAGACGGAATATGTGATAATGTCTTCACCAGAGGCCCTTTGGCATCAGGATAAATAACATTGCTGGTATTTCCCTCACTTCACTGCGTCAAACCCCTCACTTCACTACCAGTTAGAAAAACAATCTTGGTGGTAATGTGAACAAGCAACTGAGGACACTGCCACGTAGTGTGCACCAAACAAGTCAATTATAAAAGCCCCTAAAGCCACAACTCTTCCATCTTCCAATGCCGAGAGTAATGGATGTCTCTGCCCTCCTACTTAGCCATTGTCTATGTGACGATCTAAGGCTAGACACTGCAGGTATATAGTGTAACATGTTGAACTTATAGATATCATTATGGAACTTTGGCAGTTGATTACTGACATTAACACAATTATTTGTTGTATAAAAATTGAAAAAAAAAATAAAAACACAAGTACAATTTTTTTTATGCCTGAGTTGTATCACCTTAATTGATAAAAGCAAATATTTCATTTTATAACTGCATTACTACAACATTTTATTACAATTAGTTTTTATCCAGTCATGTGAAAAACTGGGCGTATGAAAAGCAGTTACTTTTAAAAAGGGCAAAATGTGTAAAGAAGCATTGCATGGTGCGTGAAGCAGAATGACAAAAGTGAACCTGTGTCTCCACTGTTTGTTTTTGTTGCCCGACATACAGCAGATAACCCACACTGAAAATACAACCTCTTTGTTATTTTAATGAGTCACTAAAACAGATCATTCCCCCCTGATTGCAGTGGCTACAGCTAATTGTTCTTGTAAGGGGTTGCACTGCTCTGCTGCTCCACAGTGGGCCTTGTCCCTAAATCAATACAATTATCTTTAAGTATTTTTGTTTTTAACTGACTGCAGACTACGTTCAATTCCCCCCTGCACAGAAAATGAATTGCTTACTGAATTATCTTGCCATACACATTGTTCATCACTCATTAAGGGAGCTATAGCTATCACTGTGCCTGCCCACTAATCAGCAACATAAGACCACACCATGAAGTGATCTCTCTCTCTTTCTTTCCACAGAGGACATACATCACCAGGGACATCGTGGCTACAGACGGGGGGAACAGGAGCAGTTCAGTGGAGCTGGCTGTCACCATCACCAACGTGAAGAACCAGCCTCCACAGTGGGACAAGGACAGCTACAGTGTGGTCATACCGGAGAACACTGTTCGGGACACACCCATCGTGGTACATGGGGGTTGGGGATGTGGCAGTTGGGACACATGGGTTACATAAATTAGGCACAACATTATGTTTTCATAGGAGAAGAGCAACAATCTCTTTTGTTTTACATGTCTCAGCACTAATTTGTTAATTCAAAAATCAATTAGTGATGAGCAACAACAGAGTGGGGGCTGTAACTGACTTATTGGAAAGCAGGGAAGATCCAAAAAGTCTGAGTCACATTGATGAAGCCTCATTATTTGTGCATTCATGATGTATCCCATCATGTGCATTTAATTATTCATAGCTGTTGCATGTTCATGCCACTCACACATTTTCAACTAATTGGGTGTATTTCCTAAGGATCTCCCGAAAGCAATCGAGTCCTTTAAAGTTGCTGATTAACATTCTAAATCACACGACTGAAATGAATTAACAGAGGTTAGAGCTTTACATGAGAATGTATGTGTGAACATGTGAATGTGATTTTCACAGAGCGTGGCAGAAATAGCAATGGTGTGGTCCCTAGTGCAGTGCATCAATTTAGAAGGCAGTTCAGTGTTGATTTGACTGCTATGCAAAGACGCAATTACTCTCAGCAGGTTGTAAAAGCTCTACCATGTGAATGTGAGGTTTCTATGGCCTAAATCAGCACATACAGTACTTAAGCATGTTTGCCCACTAGGCATGCCTGACTGGGTGTCTCATTATCGTAGCTGCCATGCTCTGCAGGTTGAATGGATACAGCCAGGTCATCCATAAGCAAGTCCCATCATGTCCGAGTTGGCATTTTTGATTTTAATTGGTGTGTATATGGCATCAACTTTGAGTAGCCTCTTCTTAATTAGTGTAGGGACAATGCAGAATGAGGAGTGTGTAATACCTTTGATCCGATAAGATGTCAGTGGGCTGCTGTCTGTGTTATAACAGTTTTGAGACTCACACACATAGGGCCACATGCACTAAGAAAACAATGGATTGTGTGCTAATAACTCCATGAAATTGCGACAAAATAACACGCACTATCAGGACTGCTGTCAAGGGGGAAACACCTGTACAGTTGTCTAGGTCCAGGGTGGATGGCACAGGGAGACACTCAACAAGGAAAACAAACTTTTCTTACAATAAAAGAGAAAAAGACGTAGACGCTGCTTTTCTTACTATTAATTAAAAAAACCTCAACAAAGGAATTTCTTATCCCACGTCTGTGCTGTCATCCTTTAGATTTCCCCCTTAATATGACTCAATGGCTGTGTTCGAAAAGCCATACTTACGTTCTACTCATACTCATTTTGACGTCAATTTTAGGGTGTTGTGGTTGTGTATGCGAGTTTGAGTAGGTGAGAAATGCCCGGATGAGTTCTTCCGGGAAGATTTTGTGTATGGATCGATAGGGTACTTTTCCTACTCAACCGCCCCTCAATGCATTTCGACTTTTCAAACGGCATGGAAGGTTTTTTTTAAATTCTTTATTGCTTCTGTATACTTTAGTGTAAACGGTCCGACGAACCTCGCATACACAATCGATCGTTAAGTAGACAGTATGGAGTATATACATGTTGAGTATGTAGGAGGGAGGATTAGTATGGCTTTTCGAACACAGCCAATACCAATTCAATATAATTCAAAGCTCACAAGTGTTGAATAGAGAGAGGGAGACAGAGAGACAGAGGGACCATAAGTGCCACAGTGTTATGAAGGCCAAAATGAGTGAGATGTCGGAAAATTGAAATTAAGCTGTCTTTGTTCCAAACAGACCATCAAAGCCACCTCCCCTCTTGGGGATCCAAGGGTAACTTATAACTTAGAGGACGGCATGGTCCCAGAGACCAACATGCCAGTTCGCTTCTACCTGACCCCCAACAGAGAGGATGGTTCAGCCTCCATTCTAGTGGCAGAGCCCCTGGACTACGAAACCACCAGGAACTTCATGCTGCGGGTCAGAGCTCAGAATGTCGCTGCTGTGCCATTGGCGGCCTTCACCACGGTCTATGTCAACGTCACAGGTCAGCCTATCTTTGCTTGTTTTCTATTTTTATTTGAATTTGTTTGAACATCATCCAAATGTAAGTTTCATTAATTAATTCAGTCCATTCTTTAGTTTGTGTTGTCTCTTTTCTGTGTGATGTGTTTTGCATTCCATTTGATTCATGTTACCATCTCAACAATTAGTGCCATTCCATGCTACCATTAAAAAAAAAGTGTAAGGGAAAGGAGAGTGTTGTGAAGAAATTCAAATTCATACAAAGATGCACAGAATGTTTGTGGAGGAACAGTGCACATACAGTAAATTATTCCTGGAACGTTTTGTGAGGGGAAATACTTTGTTATATTGGTTCATTGAAACCAAAAGGATATTCAATAAAAGGTCCTATTGTGTTTTGTAGTCAATTGTGTAAAATTGACCAGCAGTATACTATTAAGGTTGCAGAAACAGAGGACATATTGGTTGTTTGAGGATCTTTTTTTTCATGGCTGAATCATAAGCTAATAGATGGATATAAAGATGTTATTTCATTAGCCTGGAAGATGGGCTTAATGGACTTTTAGAACATACATAACAACAACAACACGACCAAGAGCAGCATCAGGCACCATGTTTATTCTAAGGCTGAATTGCTTTACCAATTAAGTTCTAACAGCTCATATATTACAAAAGAGCCCTCCTAGAACATATTACCCGCACACAGTATATATTATCACTTTCCAGCATTATCACCTAATGGGTTTTGATTAACTACAATAATCCTTTATGTGTCTAAGGTGCTAATTGTTTCATTTTTTTTCTCTTCTTCGTTATTTAACACAGTGTCACTGTATTGGCTCTTGCGAAACTGCTTCTAAAATCAACTCTTATTTCTAAACCAGTTGCCATAGCGAGAGAGACAGAGAGAGATAATCAAGAGGGTCAATCATATTGTACAGTTGATGTCCGGTTGTGTTCTGATTTGGATTTTGAGTCGTTTAAATCTTGGATTCCAAAGCCGCACAAATCCGAATTTGCAGAGCTCACCAGCTGTTGTGGGTGTGATGAGGCCACGAGTGTAACATAGTATGCTTAGCCCCAACTCTTACAGTATAAATATAAAGTCTTTGCTATCCCATCTTCGGCTAAGACTATCAGTTTTCACCTTTCCATCATTCTCTATCGTCACAATTGTTATTTTACGGTGCTATGGATACTTGAGTTTGGTCTCACTCTTGTTGCTGTTATATGTAAGCCCCTGGTAACCAGGTTTAAAACGCCATCATCACTGCTACATATGGTGCTGGTTGCTAGCCGCTGACCTTGCTCATCAAAATGACTCTGCCTACTTTCGGACCAGACTAGCTTGCATTTAATCCCCTTGCAACATGCACACACACACACACGCACACACACACACACACGCACGCACACACACACACACACACACACACACACACACACATACACACACACACACACACACACACACATGCACACACACACACTCTCACATAATTCACACATTAATCCAGTGAGAAATAATTCATTCACACAGACCCTCTTCTTACTGTCCCTCTTCTAAGAAAGCTCTTTGACTCCTCTCTAGATGGTGGGAGGTCTGTAATGGATTTAAGGCACCATTTTTAATTCATAGATGAAGACATTTGCTCTGAGGAAAGGAAAGAGGGAAAATGGCACATGGAGCAGCACAAGATTTAATGTGTGGCTTTACTCAAGTCATTTCTGTAATGCTTTTGGCCTGAAATCAACTACGTAGGTCTAAATGTTGCTTCTGCTATTCAGCTCATGTTCTCTCTCTCTCTCAGGTTAAGGCTTTATCTCCCTGTAACATGCAACACTCTCTCTTCTCTTTATTTGATACGGTTCATGGGTAACTAAAGGAAGAAAAGCCATATTATGTGTCCCATCTTTCATTGGCCTATCACATGTTTTAACCCTCATCTAAGCAGCAGAGAGGACAATATTCCATCTGTTGTCATAGCTACAGTAAACGTGTGGACTAACATGAAGAAATAAGCTGTCAAGGGAGCTGTCATGGTGCTCATACTGATGCCTTACAATGTGAAAAAAATAACTAGGGATAACGTTTACCATGTCCTCTTCAATAACCTGATGATAACATAACATGACAGGGATATAGCCTAGAATCCCACCTTGATTCAAATAACTGTAGCAAAGATAATCTTTGCTTAAATTCCAAAAATGGACGTCCTTATGCATCAAATAACTTATTAACATTGTCTACCATGCCATGACAATATTTATGATATGGTAGACATCAGCTCATGGCTGATTGCAACTTTTATTTTGGGCCAGTATAACTTCTTGCTTTAAGGTAAGAGGATTTTCCATCATCATACAGTCCACATGTCGTCCGCCTTTAAAAGGGTTTAAAAATGTGTAATCCAGAAGATACAGTTCATTGACAGGTCTAATGTTAGAGGTGTGTGACTCATTGGATGAGTGATACAATGCAGAGAACGTGTACAAAAAAAAAGGGATTTGTGTAAGTACAGTCATTAACAATGCTGTTCAGACAAGGCTTGTGTTGTAATTACCATAGTTTCTGAGCTGTCTGATTTTAAGATGTTTCCGTCTAATAGTCTGAGACATTTAGATGAGTGTTGCATTAAAACAGGCACAATTGTCAGCACAATGAGCTAAATAGACAGAAATGAACAAAGGGATAAAGTAAACGTGCGTGAGCCGCCAGGTGTAGGAACAATTGTGTCATCGGATTGAGAGGAGTGAAGTGGACTAAAAATAGAACACCTACTGTCAGTATCAAAGAATGCGATTAATGCTGGGCTTACAAAGGACGTTTAAAAGACTTTGAAAAGACTGAAAACTGACACCCTCTCACATCTAAAGACAATCAATTTACACCTGAAGACAATTAGTCATTATTTCTCAGTCACAGATGAGATTTTGAAAAGACAGGGGGTCTCATAGGCCTATTGCAAGACTACAACTAGATGCCTTTTGAAATTAATTTTATTTCCAATCCTGATACCGGGGATTAAAAGTGATTTCAGTCAAAAATAAATGTGTTTAGCAGGTAAAATGGACCGGGTGTATAAACAGCTATATGCCCTTATCACGTAGGCTATGTGTCATGATCATGTTAAAAACTGCAATCGCGATTGTGATTATATTTAATAAAAAAAAAGTTAATTCAATATTCCGAGCGGGGGACATCCTGTAGTTATTTGACCAAATGTATTTGCTGATCTTGTCCCCAAATAACTCTCACTCCTAACCCTATATTTGACGGTAAAGTGTTTAGGTTGTGCGTGACAGCCTGGTTCTCCAGCCGAGGCTCCTACGTAAAAGTGTCCGAAAAAAGTGCCTCACAGCTGGACACAGTTTGCGACTAATGCCGCTCCTCCTGCGTCGTGTTTGGTGCTGGAGAGAGTGTGACAGTGTTCACGTCATTTCACTTGAGCCAACCCCTTAAGACTAACGATAATATCAAACCAGTTTGATAATGTCGGGATGTCAAGACGGGGAGAAGACTGGCTGAAATCGGGTCGGATGACCACCTTACACCAAACGACTGAGATCACGGGCGTGCGCCACAACTCCAGCAAGACTCCCGTGATTTCAGTCCGACATTGGAAGATTGTCTGCGACTGTCAAATCGCGTGAAAAGTCGTGAAGTGCAAGCCCAGCATAAGAGCTGAAAATGAAACACCAAAGTAGAGTTGAACTGTTCCTTGTCATTTGCAAGTGCTTTCATCATTTCAAGTGTCAATTTTAAAATGAAAAAGGAATATCTCTTAGGAGTTACCAATTTATAACAAAAGTAAAAGGTACTATGTTATCCAGTTGATCATTATGCTTCCAAAACCACTTGTTGGTAATAAACAGGCATAGCTTCATGTTTTGTTTAACAACTTACTGCAGGCTATATGGGCCTTGTTCATTTGCATCAGTCAGTTGAGATGTTTCTTCCATTGCCACAGAGTGTTAAGAAATAATGTTTTGCCATGTCGTATAAGCTCTCTCTCTCTCTCTCTCTCTCTCTCTCTCTCTCTCGCTCTCTATTTCTATTCTTCCTTCTCCAGATGTAAATGACAACGTCCCATTTTTCACTTCCTCCATCTACGAGGCCTCGGTCACTGAAGGAGCAGAATCAGGAACCTTGGTTTTCCAGGTTTCAGCTAATGACCTGGACTTGGGTCTCAATGGCAAGGTGAAAACAGACTCATACATGAGTCACACATAGACTGTGGTAAAAGCAGTAATGTTGCTCTTTGTGATCAGTAGATAGGGATCTTAAAGGTTGACTATGCCACATTTTCATTAAAAAATGAATTATAGATTCACACAAAAGGGTAAATAACCTGACTCAATTATCACTTCTCAATTTATCACTAAATTGTGAGGTGGTGTGTTTACCTGCTGTCTGAATTAGCATTGATTAGTTGTGTTTCAGTGCCTGAACCTCTGTATAATTTATTTCTGCCCAGATCTCCTACTCCCTGCTGGAGGATCGCAGTGGGGACCACCAGTATTTCCGTATTGACCCAGAGCTGGGATTCATCTACTCACAGACTGTGTTTGACCGCGAGACCAAAAGCTCCTACCTGTTGGAGGTACAGTCTGTGGATGGCTGGGAGTCAGCACGGCCCGGCAAACACGGACAGCCCAATTCTGGTAAGTGAGACTGAGGTCAGGTGGTGTTCACACGTAATAGTCCACTGCCTTGGTGCGCACCAGATGTGTGGTGGATACATTGTTTCGTTTTTCAGATGGTAAGGTTTGCGTTCAGAAAGACAGAACAGAATATAAATGGTAAACAAAAGTCACATCTACGGAAATGCTGTTACATCATGGAGCATGTAATCATAGAAAAAATGCCAACAGATCAAACACAGACAACAGTCACTTTGCATTCAGTGTTCTCTAGACAGAATAATGCCAGTTTGCCCATACAGTTTGTAGGCTACACAATGCACACTAGTGTCGCACTGCTTGATCATATTTGGGTTAAGTGCGTCCATCCCACGTATCGCTTCTATTGCACCTAGATTCACTTCCGTTATTGTATTTCCCCTGATTAAACATGGCTGAGATCAGACCCAGCGCAACAGTGCACTGTGTGCCTGACAGTACAGAAACAACACCAACATGGCCAAGCTGTGCCAAAAGACAGATGTAGCTTGCGCACAAATAAACTATGTTGCTGAAAACAACCATTCAGCAACATAGAAAAAACACATTAACAACAGCATTGTGTGCAAAGCGGCACAAATGTTGTCATGTTTGTTTTGGTAAACTAGTCCTACTGTAGTTTGTTAAATAGGAGCAAGGCAATTAATAGTTCACTGTGGTTCAGTAGGCCTAATATAACAGAATCCACGAAAACTTTGAAATTGATATTTATTTATTTGTAATCTAATAGAGATAAATGTGGTTATTTTACATTATGCAGACTTCCATGTGACATTTCTGAAATAGTCCTTTATATTAGTTCATGTGATACGCGCATGCTGGCTTGACGATAGACGTAACCAGCCAATCAGGATGCAGCTTTGTTGCGTGATCGAGAGAAGAAAAAACAGCAATCCGCTAACGGTCACAAGATAGATAGATAGACATTCGTTATCATTTTGCTGTGGATATTGCTCGAAGAAGAACTTAATCTCTAAAATCCCCTAGGTCTAGGAAAATCCGTGAGAGCTGCTGACAATTGGGGTACTTTCTATACTGGGCTAGACGAGATATCAGTACTATCTGGGTGGGCAAATTCTAGTTGGGATTTTTTATATCCTATACATCCCTAGAATAGGGTTTGATGTGGTAGATATTCTAAATTGGTAGCTTTTTAGAGGTTATCCTTCTCTTAAAGTATAGGCTATTGTAATGGAGGCGAGGGTGGACGACGGGAATGACGTCAAGGTTAACCGTGTACATGGAAATATTTATTTTGTGTAAACTTTCACGTCCCTTATAGGCAGTGACAATCTTTTTTCGTCTTTCTGTATCGTTTCTGCATCTGCTCATCTCTCCCTACTGAAAAACAAAGGGCCTTCTCTTCTTTCATTCCATCTCTCATCCCCCTCTCTGCCAAATGAAATGCATGCATGCTTCAATGGTAGAAAAGAGATGTGGAGAGAAGAAATTAGCAGATGTTGAGACAGATGGGTGGATGGAAAGAGGAGTTGAAGAAACAGTGAGACAGACCGGAATATATTTTGAGTAAATATCTTCATAGATTATTAACATGTCTTATCTCTAGGATTCCCACAATATGACTGCAGTGGCTACGTAAACACAAGTTAAATATTAAGCAGGGCAGAGACTAAGAGACTGCAGTGAAGCTTTCGGAGATTATTTTATTGTTTTTTTTTGCATTATGAATACTGAATGAGGTGGCGTGAAGAAAGATAGGTCACTGGCAAGTTAAACGATACTAAACACAGCTGCACCCATTACACACTCAGGAGTCTCATCTAATTGCAATTGTAGGAATCTTCTTAAACAATGATTTTCGCAGCATGAGCAGATTATAGTAAACAATCTGTTCCACTTGTGAAAGAATGAATGAATTAATAGTGAATGAATTATGTTTTTATATACAAGATCCCTGCAATTATGTAAAAATGCAGTAACCCCTTGCCTCCAAATTCTATTCAGTTCATCTGAGTAGGGGAGAACAGGGAAGGGTTATATGTCACACGGATTGGTTGTCACAATCGTTATATCTCGGAACCAGAAGGTGCTGTCTGTGAAATTTTGGTATGTAAATATCCAGAATTGGGATCAGAGGTCACCTGCATAGTCTTCCTTGGTGTTAGACTGCTGAATTTGAGGTGTAGCTCCTCAGTATTTTTCTTCTAGGCTTTTACACAATGGGTTTATAACAAAACACTTGTTACCCTAAAAAAGTGTGAAGGGTAAACTGTTGGCAAGCTAATTAGTTGTCAGATGGCTGTTGGCCTTGAAGCTAGCAAGATATTCAAGTTGGGGTTGGTCGTCACATTTTTTGGGGGGTTGGTTGTCACATGTTATCTCAAGGCTGCAGCCAGAAAAGGAAACCAATAACGAAATAAATTGTCAAGCTGCATCCTCACTGACACCCCAGAGAAGGAAAGAATAGAGCAGGAAAAGGCAGCTAGCATGCAAAAGAAAAAAGGGCAACAAAATCAAAACAACCCAGTGCATCCCAAACTAGACCAGCTGCCAAGGCTACAGTAAGTTATGTAGGCCTATTTGTCAACTTGACAATGCGATTAAACTTTCAAATTTAGTTCTGCTTTCTTGCCTTCTTTTTAAGATTATTCCCATTAAGAAAACATTGTGACCAACAACCCCGTAGTGTGTGACAACCGACCCCTTGATGGGGTTGGTTGTCACAATGTGTAAGGGTGTCTTTGATGATTAATTTCGTCTTTATTACAATAAGTTTACACATTTCAAGCCAACACCTTAAGGTTCAATTTAATGTAGGAATGACTATTGAAAGATGTTTAGGTGATGAGCAATTATCACTAGAGTAAAAAGTGTGCCTACTATCCGTTTTATTTTTTCCAAATTCCATTTTAATTTCACAAATTAAATTTTTTCCGTTTTAATCGTCATGACTTTTTTTTTTTTTTACAATTAACACTCATTTAATCGTCAGAACAAGTGTCTAACGCGAACAAATAATATTCTAACAATTTAATCAGATATAAGACTACATTTAAAATACGTCACAACATTGCACTGTTTTTAGTACATACGCACATTTATTTAAAATAAATCACAACCGCAGCCAATTTTATCAATTTTGAAAATGTGGGACCTAAGACCATGTCTTATACAAACCACAGACTGTATATAAAACATAAAAACAAAATAATAAAAAAAGCTTACAGATGTACTGGAATGCAAACAGGTCTGAACTCAGTACTGCTGAGTCTGAAGCTCCCATGTCATGAGTTAAAGAACGCAGCGCTGCAGTGCGGTTAATACGTCTTAGCCCCTCTGATAGTATAACAGGGCAAAGCAGCAAATACAGGCTTTTTCATCAGTTGGTCATGATATGCTCAATCACCATTGTTTTAACTCACATTTGATGAATAGGACAGTAAACTAGATGTTAATGCAGTGGATTACATCTTTAACTAATGGAACTACAAAATACAAAAATGTTTGGCCCATAAAAGTAACAATTATTTTAATTTTGGCTTTTTTTTCTTCTCTAATTGAACTTTTGTTGACCAGAAAATAGAAATAGAAAGATAATAGAAAATACAGATTTACTTACAACAAACATTTTGCTTTAGATAACCAAATTAGGTTTCTCCCAAGGGTAGCTTTGCTGTAGTTCAACCTCCTTCAGTGTGAAGTAATTGGTAGTTTGCAAAACTATGCTGGAAAAGTAGCTTCCCCGACTGTCTACATGGAAAGATTAGCGGAAGGCATTATTAGCAGACAAGCGGGGAGAATTATGAGCTGACTGCTAGAGTACATCTGCTCAGCTCCACTTTGTGTTTCCTTTCTCTCTCTCTCTCTCTCTCTCTCCCTCTCTCTCTCTCTCTGTGCATCTCTCTCTTGCTCTCCCTCCCGACAGATTCCGAAACGGGTTGCGAAAGCATCGGCATCTGCGACTCTTTTTGTCATAGCTCCGAGGGCTGCATCAGTGTTTCTATCTGTGCCGTGAACTGTATACTCCATCTCTTCCACCCTGGCTTGAATAATTTATCGCATCTTGAAGCGTGTATTGCAAATGATGCTCGTTCTGATACCAATATCAAAGGAAGCGTAGTATGTCGGTGTTGCTCAACTCCCGAGCCTAACACTGATGCCTCCAGGGCGCTTTGAACCGCTTTAGCCTGCGGTCGGATGATGGAGAAAAGAGAAACAGCTGGAAGTAATGGTAAAATAGACAGAAACTGAGGAGAAACATACAAAAGTGGAAGAAAATGGTGACTATAGAAGAGAAGGAATAGATAAAAAGTTATCTTTGTTAAAGCCTGTGTGTATGAAGAAACTTCTACTTAATCGGCTTTACTATCTGCATCTGTTTGTGTGTATGTGGGTGTGCAATGCATGCTCTTGTAAAGTGATTAAATTGATGCCAACCAAATAGACAGATGTGTATGTTCACGTTGACAGAATAAGAGCAACCACATGTGTTACATTGCCCCATCTCTCTCTCTCTCTCTCTCTCTCTCTCTCTCTCTCTCTCTCTCTCTCTCTCTCTCTCTCTCTCTCTCTCTCTCTCTCTTTGTCTATATCTTACTCTCTCATCTTTTAATTTTCAGACACGGCATATGTTCGCGTTTTTATCAGTGATGTGAACGATAACAAGCCGGCGTTTGCACAGGCGTCCTACGAAGTGGATGTGGATGAGGACGCCGATGTAGGCTTCGCCATACTCACCGTCAGCGCCACAGATGGGGACGAAGGTGGGTGGCATGGATAGAGGAATATTTATGTGTGTGTGTGTGTGGTATTCCATAAAGAATTCCATAATTGAGCACAGCTTTGACTCTTTAATTCACTGCCTTTGCCTGACCCCTTTTTAATTTGAGGGAACAAGAAGGGGATTTTTCAGACAGATTAGGTTGCCCCCGTCCTTAATTTTTTCACTTTGATATCAAACCATTCATGTTCACCTGAGTCACTTATCTCAAGCGACATCGGTCACCCGTCAGTTTAGAATGGTTCTGATTTACTAACATACGCAAATTGATAGTGACGTGTAACTGTGTGTCTTTCCCTCATAGATAGTATATAAAATGGATGTATCATCTGAGCTGACCTCAGTTATTCCAACTGCATCCAATCGTCCTGGTCTATGTGCTCCGCCTAATTTCCTTTTACCGAAAAAGGGCATTGATGTGACGTCGGGGGGAGGGAGATAAACCCATCTAGCTGACGTATACCTCCGAGGCGAAGTGAGGGCCAACGGGTGATTAGCTGTCAATCAAGAGACCGCAGCCCTAATTATTCATACATTTTAACATCCAATAGAATAAAAACTAGCCTGCTAGAAAAAATTCACCCCCTCAGTGTTGTAATGGAGATATGAACTAAACATACAGACAAGAACGTTTTTTTGTACCAGGCCTTAAATAGGTTTAATAATTATTTGAAAACGGCATATTTAACATGGGAGTCAATGAGAAATAGCTCTGTTTTGAAACCTGCCCTTAGTGGCAAATCAATGAACTGCAATTTGTGTCAATTCCTCATTGGATGCTGGTAGAAGTTGTTGTGGTTGGGGTTTGCTTTCCCTCCCTGCTCTCTTTGACTGTATACTCCAGTTACAGTAGGGAGATCAACCAGTTTTTAAATTGACACAACTGGGAAAAACATTAATTTACTCGCCATTTGTTTGTTATTGTAACAGTTGTATTACTCTGTGTGCTGTTTCTCTTGTCCTTTGGGCCTCAGCAGTTCTTCTGAATTCTTCAGAGATTGAGACATCTAGAGGAAACAGAAAGCAGAGGAGAAGAGATGTAATTCTATGAATCCCCCAATGTCTCATTTAAAATGCCAACAGACAGACGGTACAAAACAGTCTGGATTAGTGCATTCTCCTCTCCTTCCTTGACTTTCATCTTGCTAATAAGCTGTGAATCCCATCTCGTCTTCAGAGGTTTCTCCTTTCCCTCCCATATTAGCTTTAAGGAGGGTGCTAGATGCAACGGGGATTGAGATGCAGACCTTCGCTTTATCAGTAATTGCGTTGACGGGGAGCATTTTGTTTATCAGCACATACTAGACTTCATTAGAAATCCTTTGCAGCAAAATGTGGAAAAATAAATCCTTTGCAGAGCTTACAAAGAAAATATATGGAGAGAACTTTAGAGATACGGTTAGGGGCATCATTACAGAGATATGATTTTAGATAGCTTTGAACAATTAAGACTTAAGTATTGATTGATTGTAAAGGGATGGGCATGAGTTGTGTTACCGCTACTCGAGTGATTGCTTGTATTCCTCGAGGATCAATCGATTCCTCGTTTAACTTCTAGAACGCAACGCATCGGTCTGCAGAATAACGGTGCATCGCTATAAAGCCAATACCCAGCGCTTAAAGCCACTACGGGTAACTTTGTCAGTTGGCGGCCCCTTTGGACAAAGCGGTAGTATGTTTACGACGCCAGCTGGGCACAGACTTTTTCCGGCTCCGTTAGAGTGGTTAGTGACTAGGGCTGGGTATCGTCAAGGACTTCGCGATACGATACGTATCACGATACACTGGTCACGATAAGATATATCACGATATATTGCGTATCTTGATATATCCGATATATTGCGATATTCCATAAACAAGTTGCCTTGTCAAACATAACAGCACAATATATTGATAATTGCACAGACAAATGAAGTCAAAACGATTTCATTCACAACTTCCTTTACTATGTTCTTCCTTTTTTTTTGGTTTTGGCAAATGATCAAACACTGCTGCAGCTGCCATAACATCAAAATAACAAATCCAATTCACTCTTGTACTAACTGTACAGGACACAATGAAAATGAAAACACAGCAGTGTGCTTTTGTGACACAGTGAATCAAAACTGATCTAACTTCAATAGTCAGTATCCTAGAGGCTCAGGTCTGACAGCAGACATGGGTTTGAATCTGACCCGTGGCTGTTCTCTGCATTTCATTCCCTCTCTGCCCCATTTCATATATGCATCTCTGCACTGTCAATAAAGCCTTGAAAAGCAAAAAAAAATCATAACAAAATGTATAAAAAATAAAATACTGATATCGCCAAACTAAGTATCGCGATATATCGATTTTTTGACACAGCCCTATTAGTGACACTGCATCAACTAATGCCAGTCAGTGCCACACAGCTGATTGCAATGAGTTGATGCAGGTTCTCTAACCACTCGCATGGAGCTGAAAGATTCCGTGTCCTCACAGAAAGCGAATGAACGAGAAACGCCAGTATGGATCACGATGAGGTAATGTGTTTATGTTGTTGTAAATAATGACTATTTCAGATGAATAATGGTCATCTGATGATGATGAAGCAAAGTAAACTTTGTTTTAGTACCGCTCATTCTTTTAGGAGTAAGTCTGCAGCGACTTGCTCCAGTGTCTGTGTCCGTCTTGATCCCGCGGGACTTCAAAGTCTCATGCAGCCGAGCCGCAGCCAACCGCAGGTGCAAGTCGGACAAAAAGTCTAACCATAATGCTGTGCGCTCAGCAAGACGAGCGTCATAATTGCGCAGGTCTTAGCAAGACGGCTCCTTCTCAAAAGAGGCTAATATGTGACCATAGAGCCAGATTGCGCATGCCGAAAATCGGACTGGGTGTGTGCGACCAGACCAAATGCAGTAATAAAAACTATATCAAAACGTCTTTCTTTGCACTGATGGTCTCGTTTGCTGTTAAAGGTAATTTATGATTATCAGAGGAAAAATTAGGCTGTTTTAAATATATTTAAATGTTACTCGTACTGGCTTTAATGCTCATTGTCAAACAGTCACAGTTAAGTTCAAAACACCTTTTCCTAACAAAAAGTAAATAAATAGGGGGGTCACAATTTAAACAGATGGAGTAGGTCTGCGGTGGGGAGAAAAAAATTGGGCTGTAGGCTAACAAACAAAATAAGTAAGTCATCATTTAAAATAAGAAGGGCAGCAAATACAATAAATTATAGGCCTACAATTTAAATACATATATACATAACTCACCAAAGCAGTAGAACTAGTAGTTGTAAATCCAACCTTCGTAATGCTCACTCCGTGTCCGTGACTAATTAGGTGGCAGTTATTTGCAGGTGCTGTTTGACACAATGCTCAGTTTATTGCACTTGCATCCAATTTTTATTTTGTCAGTTTTGTGCCATTTTGCACAGATGTATTACATTTTAGGATAGGGATGGCCTACAGGCTACTGTGCACAACAAAAATCCACCAAGCAAGCTCATTAGAAACGAGGAGTACTCGAGGACTCGATTACTCACGCCCATCCCTATCTCTCTGATCCATCTCAGTTAAGGGAGACAGATAAGTGGATTGGCAGAAATGGACAGCAATGGGCTAGATGGGGCCTTCCAATCCGGGGGGGATCAGGCCTTTACCAAAGCTCTTTCATGGGACAAATACAAGAGATTGGATTCACCACAGCTCTGACAATACTTATTTACTAAGCTTCGGAGTAACTGAAGTTAATTTATATAAACTGTCACTCCTCATCAACCTCCATCTTATCCTGTTCTCCAGGTGGAAACGCTAAGCTGCGCTACCAGGTCACATCAGGGAACACAGGAGGGGTGTTTGATGTAGAACCAGAGGTGGGCACCATCTTTATAGCCCAGCCCCTGGACTATGAGCGGAACAAAAGGTAGGAACACACTCCAGAAAAGACCCACATGTTTACTTATTGACTCAGGTAAATGCCTGTCAAAATATACTAGTTGCATTACTTGACAGTTTTTGGCACTATATATTCAATAGCAATATCTTCTGATTCTTTAAAGGGGAGCCAGCAATTCTGAAAGATGCTTGTTGTCAAAATCAGTGAATATCACCTCAAAATCAATAGCGGGTTTTGACAATAGACATTCTTCGGAATCGCTGATTACACCTTTAAATCGACTATACCATTGTAATTCAAGTGTTTAAGACCATTCCAATAGGTATTTAGAAAAAAAGCTCTCAAGGATCTATATAGTCTAAGCTGAAATGTGTGTTCAGGTACAAGCTTCATGTCCTGGCTTCAGACGGGAAGTGGGAGGATTACACAACCGTGACAGTAAACGTGGTTAACAAGAATGACGAGGCACCAGTGTTTACCGTTAATGAGTACTACGGCAGTGTGACAGAGGAGCTGGACGGCTCACCAGTGTTTGTGTTACAGGTACAGTTCAATCATTATTCAGCTATATGACGGGAAAGCTTGTGAGAATTATTTAGCATTCACTACTGTACAGTATGTGTGTAATCACATGCCATTCTCTGAAGCATTAAAGGTCATCTATTATACAAAACTTGTTTATGTTTTTTCAACAAAAATATGGATCTCCTTGGTGTGACTAGAGATACAAATGTATGAGAAAAAAAACAACCTTAGTGCGACTTGTTTCATTGCCAGATGTACCTAGCAGAGTTCATAAGTGCACAGAGCAGCTGTGAAGGGCTTCAAGTCAAGATACACCTCCCAAGCATTTCAATAAATAAATAGTGTAAGAATATGATTACACTCGTCACCCTATCTGTCTGGCTGTGCCTTTGATGTTGTATAGGTAACAGCATCCGACCCAGATAAGGATGCCGACCAGGAGGCCTTGCGCTACTCTCTCCACGGCCAGGGTGCAGAGAGTGAATTCATAATCGATGAAGTCACAGGCAAGATCTACGCCCAGCGGACCCTTGACCGGGAGGAGCGCGCCGTGTGGCGTTTTGTCGTCCTAGCGACGGACGAGGGCGGTGAAGGTCTGACTGGCTTCACAGACGTCATCATCAACGTGTGGGACATCAATGACAACGCTCCCGTTTTCACCTGCGCTCCCAGTTGTCACGGAGAAGTTTCAGAGAACTCTGCATCGGGAACGTCCGTGATGGAGATGACAGCCACCGACCTGGACGACTCGGCGGTCGGCCAGAATGCCGTGCTCTCTTACAGGATTATGGGAAGTTTAGACGGCGCTAACATGGAGGTGGGAGGAGTGCCCAACTTCTCCGAAATGTTCACCATCAACCCCACCACAGGGACCATCACTGTAGCCATGAGCGGACTGGACAGGGAGCAGGTGGAGTCCTACCTGCTGGTCGTGGAGGCCAGAGATGGAGGAGGGATGACTGGAACAGGCACCGCTACCATTCTAATCAAGGACGTGAACGACCACGCTCCAAGATTCACCGATCACTCCTGCCTGGCAAGGATCTCTGAGAATGCAGAGACCAATGCAGAGGTGGGTCAGTTACAGAGGCACTATTGTATTACCTTTTATTTTCACAAAACCCATATTCCTTATTCCCATATTATATAAGTGTATTTGAAATTACCCCAGCAAATGCAAATGTTGCATTTTGCTATGAGTGATAATATTATTTAGTCTTCAATATCTTCTGAATTGACAACACAACAGAGTAATACCAAGAACATCAACTGAAGAAAAATGCCTCAAGGCGAGACATGGCAGGCAAAAACCTTTAACATGTATTTTCTTTCTTTCTTTTTTAATTCTATAACATGTCTTATTTCATACTACTATCAATAAATACATTTCGGTGTTCATTCAACTAAACCTGTCTGTTTACGTTTGCGGTATTCCTCAGAATTCCTCATGGGGCAACATAAGTTACACACTATAACTTTAAATTCAGGAAGAGTCATATTAAGAGAAACTGTAGAACATCTAAGGGGTTAGGGTTAATAACATTTCTGGTAGGTAGGACACAAGACCTTAGGTACCATACCATACAATTATCTTGGGATCCTAAAAATGTTTCAAACTCTGCTACACCAATAGTCAACAAATACACTACCACCTTAGAGAGATTAATGTTAGGAGCAGATATTGCCAAACACATAGGTCAACATGATGTTATTATTGCTCACTCTAAGGTCCTGGAGCTCGCTGCAGAGGACAGAGACACTGGAGAAAATGCCCAGCTGACCTTCAGTGTTGTGGCCGGAGACCAAGAGCAGAAGTTCTACATGGTCAGTCACAAGCAGGAGCAGCGCGGCACCCTGAGGCTGAAGAAACGTCTGGACTATGAACGCCACAGCGAGCAAAGGTTCAACCTCACGCTGAAGGTATGTGGAGCTGTGATACAGCTTCTGTATCATGTCTCTCATACTCAGTAATTCATGGGATTTAGATTAATTTATTGTGTGAAAAAAGAACCTTCACGAAAGGGTATGCTACATGAGTGAAGGGGATGTACAGTCATTGAAGTGTTAATAGTACGATACAAATTTTAGTATATTCTTTTTTAAGTGATTGAAAACAAGGAAAAGGATATTTCTGAAGCATTGATCATGGAGTTATTTGTTTTTCTTCAGTGCTCATAAATCCCTTAAACCGACACCTGCACCTTAAACCTGCACTTATTTTAAAAGCAAGGACAATACATTGCAAGTTACATAGAAAGCTATAAAGCTGAACCGTTGGAAGGTGTCATACTGTATATCTGTTACAGACAGGAACTTTAAATCTCCACGAGGCAACTTTTCATATTGGTGGAATAGCCAAGGGTGTAAAAGAAGAAAAATATTTGATCACTGATCACAACTATTTTGGTAAATTGTATGTACTTTTTATTTTTCACTCACTATTTTTCGTTCTTGGTGGAAATGTCTCACCCATGACTTGTCACAAAATCATTGACAAAAAGGGCCTGAGTAACATCGAAGCCCAAACCTTATTTGTGGCTGATAATATTTAGCTGTTCCGATGGATGTCTTTACATGTGCCTATAATGGACTGGTATGACATGTGAGACTGTATGTGGTTCCTGCTTCAGGTTGAAGATATGGACTTCTCCAACCTTCTGCACTGTGTGGTGGAGGTGGAAGACTATAACGACCATGCTCCTGTCTTCATACCACACTTCCTGTCTCTCGCCCCACTACCTGAGGACATCACCGTGGGAACCAGCTTGGCACGTTTGGTGGCCAGTGACTCTGATTCAGGCCAGAACCGTGACATCACCTATAGCCTATCAGAAGACTCAGACCCAGAGGGGCTGTTCACCATCGACCAATCAGGTGTCCTCTCTGTGGCCCAGCGTCTGGATCGGGAGGGCATACCCCAACACCACCTGGTTGTCATAGCAACCGATCATGGCGTTCCTCCTCTAACAGGGAGTGCCACAGTGCAGCTGCCTCTGTTGGATGTAAATGATAACGCACCAGAGTTTGAGGCGGCATACTCTCCGATTGTCTTTGAGAATGTGGCCGGACCACAGGTAGGCTTGACTGGCTTTGATATAAAGTTTATACCAGATTATAATGCTTTGATTTGGTGAAGAGAAAGTTAGGAATAAATTAAATATAATAATAATTCATTGGTGGTATGGATTAAAAATTACAAACCTAGCAAATCACGTCCGCTCATGCTCTCCCTTCTTCTTTAGATCGTGCGGTTAAACCAAACCTCAACCCTCCTCCGAGCTGTGGACCAGGACTCCCCAGAGAATGGCCCACCCTTCCACTTCAGTGTCCCCACTGGGTATCGCCACAGCAATGATTTCTACCTCCAGGACAACCTGAATGGCACAGCGACACTTACATCTCTGAGGACATTCGACCGTGAGCGGCAGAAAGAGTTCCTTATTCCTATTGTTATGAGCGACAGTGGCCACCCAGCCAAAACGGTGACAAACACCCTGACAGTGACCATCGGGGATCAGAATGATCACGCACATGCAGCGGGGGAGAAGAATATTTTCATCAATAGTCACAGAGGTGAGATGGTGATCTACGTCTTCAACATGTAGGGTTCAAAGACACCGAAAAGTGTTTATAGAGCAATGAAGCTCTGGACTTTCTTAATTTACTCATCTACACATTTTGAACTTTTCTCTCAAAGACGTTTTCGATATACATGCCATAGGCTGGATGTTAATTGCTTAATTGTACAATGTACACATTTGTGGAGGTATATATGCATTATGTTTCTCTACTTATTTGTTCATGAATTTCCTTTTTGATTGCCACCCAATTGTATACCATATGCACATAGTTAAAGGTCAGTTTAAGATAGTTTTTTTTTGTTGGCATTTCCCGCTGTATTAGACAGATTTGGAGAGACATACTGTAGTTGAAATGGGGCAAAGACATGTGAAGACATGCAGTGAACACCACGGGTTGAATATGAACTTGGTCTGTTGCGAGGACTTAAGGCTGTTACGTACTCCGCGAGAAGAAAGAACAAAGTTCTCTGTGACAGAGCTGTGAGAAGAAAATTACTAAATTATTAGTCATTTTGTTCTCGGAGCTCTTGTTCAGCTGTTCTCGCAGCTTGTTCTCGACACATCACCCGGGCCGAACTTTCTTCTCGCAGCTTGTCCGAGAACCATTGTGTGATTAGTCAGTCTGAAGTCAATGTGGAAAGCGAAGTGCCCGTTTTAAAGAAATAAGGAAAATCAGCTGGCGCTACCTAGTCAGTTATCATGGTAACAACGCGTGGCGTTTGCCGCGGCGAGGAGTTCGGCAGTTGAGTTCTCGTGAAGTATGAAATGTCAGACCAGAAAGAACTTCTCGCAGCTCTGTCACCGAGAACTTTGTTCTTTCTTCTCGCGGAGTATGTAACAGGCTTAACTAGGGCGACGCTCTAACCCCTACATCACGAGGGCCCCCTAAAGGTCAGTTGAAACAGTTGACTGATAGACTGATATGTTTTTCTGTCATCAGGCCGTATGCCAACTACAGTGCTCGGGAAGATCTACGCTCCTGACCCCGATGACTGGGACAACAAGACATATGTCTTTGAAGGACATGTGCCAAGGTAAATCCATACACTACAATTGCCATAGTGGTCTTAATTAATTGTATGCATCATAGTTGTACAATCAGAACTGTATCATGAATATTCTCAATGATGTCAGTCTAGCTGTATTCTTTTAAGATGAACAAGTTGTTGCTGGCTCTCCCGACGAATTCACCAAGCGCAGTGGGGATACAGGAAGCACAGTGATAAAAGTCAATAACATACTGTTTTCATTCTGATCTCAAATGTTGATGTAGGCTTTCCAAAATGTTTTGATGACCTGGAATCTTTGTTGTTAAATGGTAAATAATGGCCCTACCTAAAGTCTACTTGGGATTATCTACAATCTGTCGGATGGAGGCCGGATGGAAATCACTGTGTTACACATTGCTTTCAGGCTCTGAGCCATGTTACATATCCCAGCCTATATTGTGGCGCACTGTGGCGGTATCTTATTGTTGTAATTGATTTAGACATTTAAATAATGCAACGCAACAATACCCTTGAGGGAAATATCTCAAGAAGAGAGAGGCCAGATGTGTATTTGCTCTGGGATCAATTTTGAAATCTGATAACTCCATAAATATTTTTTTAAATTAATTTTTTTCTGTTGATAATTGCTGGCTCCCGATGCCCTTTTATTAATTTCTCACTGGTGAACCACAACACAATTTGGCACTCAGATCATAATAAGCCATATTTTTTTTTTGGCAATGTGGTCACGCTGCCTTTCTGATGTATTGATTACATTTGTTGACTGCAACCTCATAATTAAATCAGCTTAAATCAGATAATTATGTAATGTGTTATTCAATTACTAAGTCTTTTTCTCCATTACCCCACCAACCTGTCCAGTGTTGCTCCTCAGTTTGATTCCTTATTTCTTCAATTTCATTTGCAATGTGTCTGGGATGTCGCTCTGTGTGGATGTGGATACTTTGGTCAGTTTCCGAAAATGCCAAACTATGCCAGGTGTGGCAATCAGCAGATACATATTTCTCCTTCAGACACTCACTCATGCACTCACAAGAACACAGCAAATTCCAAAACATCACATACAGTGACACATATGGTGACACTAAGTCAGAACACCTCAGTCTTCATCTTCTAAACTGCGCTCAATATAAAATTACACAATTTTCTCCATTATCTCTGAAGGTTCAGCCCATACAGAGGACTGAGTGCAATATGAGGCGTTAACATTCCATGACCGCTCTCATCTCTTGGTGTTTCAAACTAAGCTGAGTTCAGAACACATTAGGCCACATCCACAAATGATTGCGCCACTTTTGAGGCCACTAAACCAGTACAAGTTACAGAAAAAAATACCGCCCAATTGACAGAGGGACCACTAAGGCGGAAATGAGTTTTCGAGAATTAAATTTGGACAGAATCGCAAGTCTCTTTTGGTGGAGACTAGGGGTTAGACAAACTAAAACACCTGTGAACCTCCAACATACAACACACAATTGTAAAAGGAGTCACAGGCTGAGAATATGGTCTTAACATGCTGTTTAATTTTGGGTCTGGTTAACTCTCAGACAAACCATAAGCGAGCAGTCATACTGAGCTTTTCTTTTCAATTTTCCAGTTACTATAGCAACCTTTGATGGGCAAATAACTCACATTACTGGTCCCTGCAGACTCACGAAGATGTTGGTAAAGCCTAATGACTAATCAGTACCAAGCCATAGAGCCTATAGATTTAGCAGCTTGACCCTCTTAGACTCCAAGCAATTAGAACATAGCTCAGGCTGCAGCGATCACACTGTTTGCCTGTGGTGAAATTGGATATTGCCAATGCAGGAGCCAGGAGTAGCCAGGAGACTGGGCGGCGACTTGAATGACCGCAGTGATCCCAGACTGCTCCAGTGTTGTTATTAGTGATGTTAGTTTATACTTCTTGAAGGAACTGTGGCACGTGAAGTTGCTATTTAAGTGACTGCATACATGGAGATCCAGAGGTTTATGACTTGTTGTGAGATCATTGGGTTGGCTGTCTGAACAAAGACAAAACAAACATTCAGTCTACAATGGTTCCCTCTAAATGTATGTAATTGGTATGGGTGTCTGTTGTTTGTTCTTTTTCCTCAGTTACTTTATCCTGAACAAGCGAACAGGCTTCCTTATCATCAAGGAGAACACCCCACCAGGCGCCTATCAGTTCCAGGTCTGTGTGTCCGATGGAGTTTGGCCGGATGCTGTCTCCACTGTCACGGTGCATGTGAGGGAGCTGCGAGACGAGGCCATCTACAACTCAGGGTCCCTCCGCCTGGCAGGTAAGATTTATGTTACAGAGACTGGTTGCTGTGTAATGCTGTGTATGGTTTTGGTTAGGCTTTCGCAGATGGCTGATGTAATCTTCTGTCCAGGGTGACAGATATAGGGTCCCCCACAGCTGTTGAGTGTGATATGTTGGCATCACTCCAGCTTGTAGAGTGCATCGGTTGCGTGTTATGTGACTGAAGTTCTGTAAGTGGCAGTTGGGAATAATGAGTTTCCATGACTTGACCTGAGAAAAACCCATTCAAAGAGGAAGATCAAGATGTGGTTGAGAGCTTGAGAAAAGGCATGTCAGTGAACCTTCACTAAAAACAAGCTGAAAGAGGCAAACTAAGCATATCACCACCTGTTGTAGCTTGGTCAGACACAAGTCGCTAAATAAATCAATTCCCCTCGAGTGCTTGTAAACTAGGACAAGGACAGTAGTCTAATTAAATGACCTAGTCGAGCTATAACCGCAGCACAAATGAACTTTGCAGGTAAACGTACTGAATGTCTGTGCTTTCTTTTAATAAGATATACTTTAACTATGCTGACACAGTCTCATGTCTTGCCCTCGTATCAGTTTTTTGTCCTTCATACCAATAGCCTTCTATTGAAAGCACACTTTCACCAGTTTACTGCTGCCACAGACATCATTTATGTCTCTATGTTGCTGTCCTTTTCATTGGCAGAGCTGTGACATTAATGCTATTACAGAAAAATGTACAGCTATTAGCAATAATTTGGGGCTGAGAACATTCAAAGTTCCCTCACAATTTAAAGTGTGTCCGACTTTGCCCTGCTTACAAAGGATGGTAGGAGAATGTGGTCATTATTTGCGCACTACTCACCACTCATAGAGAATTAACGAGCACTTACTACTGTTTGGTTAAGATGTTTGCAGTGTGTCAGAGGACTGTCACACTCTCAGTTAAATATGTTTCCCTAGCAGAGGATTACGGCCATCATTAATCCATCTCCCCTGACTTATGGGATCTCTGTCTTCGGTGCACACACCCAAAAGCCCCATTCCATTACTTATGCTGTGAAAATAATTAGTGCAGAGGTTTTGCTCAGCCAGCACTTTCTCCTCGCGTGTTGAGCAGCATCCATCTTTACCTGATATACAGCAAATCAGATGTCTGCTCAGAATGTAATTTGCTTTAGGGAAAGGGGACATGGCTGAAGGATTTTTATGATTCCAGAGATATTGAAATAGAAGCAGAGGGGGAGGCCAGGGGTTGCACGCCAAATGCAGGGGGAGAGCAGAGGGAGAGAAAGAAGGACAAGAAAGAATCCAAGGGAGAGCACAGCTTAATATGAGTAGATTAAAAGGATTTGCTTTATCATTCTGAAAACAGGGCCGAGGTAAATGAATGTGCCTTGTGCACCAAAACCAGAGAGGGTATGCTGGAGAACAGCTGTTGCCCACATGTGTATGGAAACAAATCAATCTGTAAAATGTAATGAAATACGTTGATCAGATAAATCATGACGAGATAATGGCAGTTAAAGATGGTTGTATAGGAGAAATATACAGAAGAAACAGACAAGGTTTAGTCAAATAAACCTAGATGTACATTTTGGACCTTTTGATTTGTACAAGTATGAAAAAAGATTATGTAAAATAGAGAACAATCTTGAAATTGACCAGTGCTTGAAAGAACAATGTGTTTGCCTGCAGTGTCTTGCTATCATTTAGAATAATAAGGTGAGGTTTCTCAACAACATACCCCTGGGGGTGTTCAATTCACTCAGGATTGTTTCCATCAAAGGTCTGTTAGCTGCAGAATGTATTGATTTAATGGGTCCTTGTTTCAAACAGAATGACTCATATTGAGAGCTTGAGCTCAATGGTGTCAGCCATTGCTGTGATTAACAGGATCAAAATCACTCACATCTCACACCAACCTGCAGTTCACCAACCGAAAATGTGAGTTTGAGTTGTCAAAACAAAATGCAATATCAAGGATGTATGGCTTCGAAAACGTTCTGCTGTGTGAAGGCAAGCAACAAAAACTATGTTACAGAAGCCATTTCTAGGATTTTTATTTTTCCATGTGTAGCTCTTGAATAAACAGTCTCATTGATTCTCAGTCTTGGGGATTATGAAAATAGTATTCTTAAGGGGATTACTTACACCCTCCTTGACATTTTAAATCCAATTTTAAGAACAAATGTGAAATGCAAGGACACACAAAGAGAGCACTAGTTAAATCTGCCTTTCTGAGATTAATGCTCCCTCCGCCTCATATTTGTCTTTCATTCGTAATATTGATGGAAAGGTTCACAATGTAATAAAAACAATCTTTGGAATGTCCACATAACAGTAGCTCAGAATGGAATGCATAGTGCTCAGGGGGTAAAGCACAATTAGAAGCACATGACGGTAACATACTGTTATGTGTTACATGCAAATGGGAGAAGGACTGTGTACTTTCACTGCCAAGAAGAAACAGTTCACTATCTCTCTCTTTACACTTGCTCAACTTTTCAACCTTTATCACTTAAGTTGCCACTCATATTGCCCCTCTTCCTGTATTCAGTGTTTAGATATGTTACTGCAAACCACCATGCTAGTAATTATGGTCGCTACCAACCAAAGGGGTACTCAACTGATTTCTCAAAGTCGGTTTAGTGGTCATGAGGGGCACTACTCAGGCTGTGAAAACTCAGGGAGCATTCAAAAGTCTGTGAAAAGATGGTGTCATGAAGTTATCTGCTCCACCATAAAAAAGTGAAATAAATGTAATACAGGAGGCCGTTGTTACAAACTGGAGGTTTGGAGTTGGACATATGTAGGCATTTACTAGGCAGAAATGATCTAATAAAGGATTATATCATAATGCATATAAATGTTAAAACATACAATGGCACCACCAATCAGTGTGGGTCAGTCCCAGTCTTTTGTGCATTTTTTTTTTTAAACAATATACTTTTTTTTTCTCAAGAGTAGGATATTCAACCCAATTTGTGTAAAATCACATGCCCGCAAGCAGGAGTACTTGCCTCAACTCCAAAGAAGCCTCCGGGAAGGTGAAAGCAGTAGTGCATTGTGAGGTTGGATGAAAGCCAGGTGCACGGGCTGCCACTCTGCGTTAGGAGTTACTACTCTCTCTCTCTCTCTCTCTCTCCCTCCTGACTGTCTCTCTGTATCCCTGTGTCCTTGTGTCTCCCTCTGGACTGACTGATAGGAGCTGACATTAGCCTCCATCGCTCACACTGTATCCACTCAGCCCATTCTCAGACGCACGTCTTTTAATGCCTTAGCTCTGTCTCCCTCTACGCACCCACAAACCTAATCACCCTGCCCAAGCTTTTTGTTATACAGTATGGGTGTTTTCTTGTACTTCTATCTCTGTGAGGACAATTTTGAGTGCCAGGGTTCTTTCCCACCTATCAGTCTGCATTTGGTGCACTTCCTTGTATTGGTTTTGCACAAGGTACGCAATGATGAATCAGTTCGTTTTTCAAAAGGTCCAGTTCTCTTTCACAACTATAATTTCCGCTGGTCTGAATTAGTTAATGAGTTGGTGAAGTCAACCCAAAGCAGCGGCATAAGCCTAGCGAGAGCATGCTTTGAATGTCCGCTTTCATTTATCTTTTGGCGATATCATATCTACTTTCAGTTTCATTACTGACCTGCCACGAATAGGGATAATGTTCTTAAAGATACTTAGATATTGAAACAAGATGACCAAAACACAGATGATGATAAACAAACTAATTTATGACCTCCTATTGCACTAAAAATGCGGTGGGCGCACAGGTAAATTTTACCGACTTGGCGATTAGAGGTAAAATGAGAACGCTGGCGGTTCTAGTGTTACAATCCAACTCCCAATCATTACGTTTACCTGCAATTGCACACGCACACACACACACACACACACACACATAGGCACACAGGAAACCGGTAGAGTACACACAGAATGCTGTTCCACACAAAATGTCTTGCCTGATAAAGTGAGCCATTTGTCAATAATTTATCATCACAGACACAGCTCCAGTCTTGGGTGTTCTGGACTATTTTTTTTTATAGCTAAGCACTTGGGCCCAGTTTGAAAATAATTGGATCAGGGGTGGAAATAATAAGGGCACTTCTATACAGTCTATAATTCCAATGGTGTGTGTGTGTGTGTCTGTGTGTGTTTCTCAGACATCACAGCCAAAGAGTTCATTGAACTGAGAGGAAGGCAGCGGAGCCGCTACGAGCTGCTGGTGGAATTCCTGTCTGAAATGCTCTCCGTCCCTCCTGATGACGTCAACATCTTCAGCCTAATGGACGTGAATGAGAGAATGATGGATGTTCGCTTTGCAGTGCATGGTGGTCCCTCCTTCCTCCAGCCAGAGAAAATGCATGGTTATCTGGCCGCCCACAAACAAAAGGTAGGTTTTTTTTTTCTTTCTTTGCCTTTTAACCATAGTGTATGTCTATATTTTGTATACCCATATTATACAGTATACACTCACCGGCACTTTATTAGGAACACCTGTTCAATGGCTTATAAAAACCAAAAGCTGATCAGCCAATCACATGGCAGATATTTAATGCATGTATACATTTAGACGTGGTCAAGACAATGTACTGAAGTCAAACCAAGTATCAGAATGGGGAAGAAAGGGGGTTTAGGTAACTTTGAACATGGCATGGTTGATGGTACACGGCAGGATGGATCCATACTTTCATGTTGTTTACGCCAGATTCTGAACCTGCCATCTGAATGTCGCAGCTGAAATCGAGACTCCTCAGACAAGGCATGATTTTTCAATCTTCTATTGTCAAATATTGGTGATCCTGTGAGAATTGTAGCCTCATTTTCCTGTTTTTAGCTGACAGGAGTGGCACCTGGTCGGGTCTTCTGTTGTTGTTGTAGCCCATCTGCTTCAAGGTTGGTTGTGTTTTGCTTTCAGAGATGGTATTCTGCATACCCTGGTTGTAACGAGTGGTTATTTAAGTTACTGTTGCCTTTCTATCATCTCAAACCAGTATGCCCATCCTCCACTGACCTCTGACTTCAACAAGGCACGTCCACACAAATGCAGCTCACTGGATATTTTTTTCTTTTTCGGACCATTCTCTGTAAACCCTAGAGATGGTTTAGAGTGAAATTCCCAGTAGATCAGCAAAAACTTCAATTTTGGTCTCATCTGAACAGAGCACCTTCCTCCAACCCTTGCCACAAACCATACGGGGGACACAGCATATTCAGATGAGACCAAACATGACGTTTTTGGCCATAATGCAAAATGCAATATGTGGCGGAAAACTAACACTGCACTTCACCCTGAATACCATCCCTACCGTGAAACATGGTGGTGGCAGCATCATGCTGTGGGGGTCCTTTTCTTCAGCAGGGACAGGGAAGCTGGTCAGAGTTGATAGGAATATGGATGGAGCCAAATACAGGGCACACAACCTGTTAGAGTCTGCAACAGACTTGAGAGTGGGGTGGAGGTTCACCTTCCAGCAGGACAACTACCCTAAACATACAGCCAGGTCTACAATGGAATGGTTTAGATCAAAGCATAGTCATGTGTTAGAATGGCCTAGTCAACGTCCAGACCTAAATACAATTTAGAATATCTGGAAGGACTTACTTGAACATTTCTGTTCACAGACGCTTTAAATCCAATCTGATGCTGAATCTGAAGCTTGAGCTATTTTGCAAAGAAGAATGTCAGTCTGTAGATGTACAAAGCTGGTAGAGACATACCCAAATAGACTTGGAGCTGTAATTGCAGTGATAGGTGGTTCTACAACGTATTGACTCAGGGGGGCTGAATACTTTTGCACGCCACACTTTTACATTTTTTATTTATACATTTTTTATTTTTTTTATTATATTTCCTTTTCATTCCACTTCACAATTATGCACCACTTTGTGTTGGTCTATCACATGAAATCCCAACAAAATACATGTACGTGTGTGGTTGTAATGTGACAAAATGTGGAAAAGTTCAAGGGGAATGAATACTTTTTCAAGCCACTGTATACTATACAGCAGGGCTATTCAATTAGTTTTGAATGGGGGCCGGTTGGTGGAAATGATCCAAAATGAGGGGCCAGAAAAAAATGCCTAAAATTGATGAGCATCACATCAATAGCTACACATACTATAAAACACTACAACGACATAGGAGTGCATATATTGTCTTTATTTTATCAAATAGAGTTCACCAGCTTATCAAAAAAAAATCCCTATTTGATTAACATAGGTTGCCTGTTGTTTAAGTGTTTAACAATCTTATCAGTTCAGGAAAACACAATAGGTTAACTCTTCAACAGTTTATCAAAATACATAGAAATAAATGTACTCTAAGTGCAACAGCTTATCAAAATACAGGTAGGCCTAGGTTTACTAAGAGTGCAACAGCTTATCAAAAAACATATAAATAAATGTAGGCTACTCTAAGTGCAACACCTTACAGTGGTTCCCCCCAAAAATGTGTTTGTCAAGGGGTCACTGTCCAGGGTCATGGGAGGCGCGGCGCAATGAGCCGCGGCAAACATTTTGGCTGTATTTTGCTCAAAGATGCCAATGCACAGTACAGAAATAAACAACTGCTTATTTGAATACAAAAAACTACAGACACTGACTTTACAGTTGTGCAATTTTGTTTGCTATGTGAAGGTACAAATTTTGTGCAAACATGCAAAGTTCTACTGGTGCAATATTATGCAGACACACTAAATACAAATAATGGACCATACACTTACAATGCGGTACAATCGCGCCTGCAAAGCTGCATACACAGAGCAGCTGATAGAGAAAAGCTTGGAGACACATGTGCACATTTATTTACTGCAGATTGCGGCCTTTCGTGCAGTTATGACCATGTAAAAGCACACATCACACGTGCTAGTACATTGATTGTGCACCACTAAAAAAAAAAAAAAATTATTTTTAATTTTTTTTTGGGACGGTCGGTAGTCAAGGCGGGGGCCAGTAAATATTCTTTCGCGGGCCGCACCTGGCCCGCGGGCCGCCTATTGAATAGCCCTGCTATACAGTATATTTCACATGCAGCAGTGACCCAAAACTGGCACAGTTATCTGAGGCTCAACAAACCATATGTCATTCGAGTAGATCTAAGGGGAACCAACAAACTGATTGTTTGCCCCACAGCTTTAATGGATTGGATAAACTCTGGTGTGGGCAGAAGTGTTCATATGAAGCACTGAGTCTGAATGATCTCCCTCTGGGTAATAAAGCCCTCTGAACCAGAAAGTAGCTGTTTTCGCTCCACCATATTTTGGTAGAGCCATTTACACCTGTCCAAATTAACTTCTTCTGCATAGTAGCTTTTATCAACTTTGTGTGTAATTGTTGATGAGAAATAGATGAATGCATGTCTCCAACATAACTTGAAATCATGTCAAAACTACAAAGTACATCCTCTGCCGCTTACTAAGTGAAGCCACGCTGTGTAAAGTGGTACCGGGTGTCGGGTATCCAAGTGTCTTAACAAGTATATGTACTAGTACATTCCCACAGTATCAGACCGATATCGGAATCGCTGCATCGGTGCAGTCGTACAGTATGAAGTCTATGTATCTTTTAACAGTGTGTCGTGTGGTCCCTTGCTGACCATGGGATGAGCGGGATAAATGATACTTGTTGTAAGTTTGCCGTTTGTAAGGTGCTTTGCGTCAGGTTGTTATTTGCTACTTACAGTGAACTTGAATTTAACCAAACTAGCTTTATAAACATTTGTTGATGAAAACATATTTCAGTTTACATATGGTATGGATCTGTAGACATGGTACCAAAGAGTTTCTGATGTAAATAATCTTTATTTTATGGCAGATTCATGTGCCATTTTTGTCTCCCAGAAGACCATCTCATAAAGCCACAGACACAGCCTGTTTTAGTGTCAGTGATTATACTGGTCCCCGCAGATAATCCTCAACCTAGAAGAAGCACACACACAACCTGTTATAAGGGACACAGGGAATGGGGCTTGGCTAAGACCAGTGTCCTGGACATTTGATTATTGGCCAACCCAGGGAGAAAATGGTAAATTATAGTTTCATTGTTCATGAGTGTGGAACATCCTTTTAAATCCAACCCAATTGACTAGCCTAAATGAACAGTGTGGATTATGCCTGTAATACTTTGGCTGCTGCAGTCAGAAGAAGATAAAAGCAGAAAAAGAAAATCCAACTGAACTGTGCTCTTTCAAATGGCAAGGGGAACATGACACAGATGACCCTATATTTAGTCATACATTTAATTCATCATTACAGAGGAGAGAGTCGGTAAAACACAATGTTTCACTTCATCACACAGTGATGCTCCCTGGCCACTGGCTTCAGTCAGACCTCATCTCACGATTTAAAAGTCTGAATGGAAGTAGAAGACTGTGTGTGTGTGTGTGTGTGTGTGTGTGTGTGTGTGTGTGTGTGTGTGTGTGTGTGTGTGTGTGTGTGTGTGTGTGTGTGTGTGTGTGTGTGTGTGTGTGTGTGTGTGTGTGTGTGTGTGTGTGTGTGTGTGTGTGTGTGTGTGTGTGTGTGTGTGTGTGTGTGTGTGTGTGAGAGAGAGAGAGAAAGAGAGAGTGTGAACCATATAAAGTGGAATTGTATGTATACGTATTTTCTTATTTGGGATCAATCGCAGAATTTCCAAAGTTAATCGCGATTGCGATAACACGTTAACGCTGACAGACACTTTTTCTTATGTTTGTGTCATGTGTCCAATTATCAAAGAAGACAAAAGGGGAAAAACATGCAGAGTAGAGTATCAAACAAATGAATAATTTTTTTTAGGATGAGAAAAGTGTTCCACAGAGAGAAGCAGAGAGGCAGAGGAGGATGTGTAAGCGGAGGGGTAGCCCAGGCTTTCAGGTGTGATTTGTGGGGAGAGCGCCAAGCATTTCATCTGAATTCAGCCAGCTCCACCAGAGACATTGATCAGAATGAGATGTGAAGTGTGGCAATGGAGGGGATGAACCAGAGTTGGAGGGTTAGGGAGGCAGAAGATGGAGCAGCCCTTATTATAAGTGTTTTAAATTCTCCAGTAATGCCTTAGAAGATTATTATTAGAAGTAGGATAGTTAAAGAGAGGAACAAATTCTTTATTCCCTATGCTGCTCTCTTTCTCTCCGCTCTACACCTAATAGTGGAAGTTATCCCTCCAGTGCAGCACACCCCACTCCACTTTACTATTACATCATTGGTTTTAGACTTTAAAACACAATCATTGGTATAGTTGTTGGATAGCCTACCAAGTTCCATCCTGTCATTATTTAAATGAGGCCTCGAAGTGCATTGGAATAATAGTTAATGGGACAATGCCTCTCTCTCGACACCTACATTTGACTTGAGTTTTTGGCTTAATTCAATTATATTCCATTTAGGTTATGTCCTCACATTGTGGTATAATTGGCAGAATATGTTCATGTGAATAATTTTACCCAAAATACTTACCTTATTTTCCGCACTATAAGGCGCACCTTCAATGAATGGCCTATTTTAGAAATGTTTTCATATGTAGGGCGCACCGGATTATAAGGTGCATAGAATAGAAGCTACTGCAGTCAAACGTTTGACTGGGGTTGCGTTGTGCATCCAGATGGAGCTGTGCTAAAGGGAATGTCACGAAACAGCCCGAGGGGATAGCAGCCGAACTGCCCCGCTAGCTCGGCTGCTAACCCCGTGAGCCTGTCAAATGCTGCCTGGGTAATGCCGGCTCGACTGCTCTGTCAGCGGGGATATATATGATCCTCTGCCCATAGTGCAAACACAGGTCACCGACAGGTCTGTTACCGATGGGTTTCAGTGTCCGAAATGAACTTTGATTATCACACAAGCGAGAAAAGCCTGGTGCGGTCGAAGCGTAGCGGGGCTAGGAACTAGAAAGCCTTTAGTGTTTCTGCTTCAAAATAAAAGTTTACTGACTACGGTAGCCGTAATGCTGCAAGCGGTGCAGCTTTGTAGTTTACCAGTCGTACTGAAACATTTTATTATTATTAAATAGTTTTTATTGTTTTTTCATACTGAAACATTTTGACAGAGCGCCTTGAGCGCCGTGTACAACCAGTATGGATCAACCAATTAACCAATTGATTCATATATAAAGCGCTCCGGATTATAAGGCGCACCGTCGTACAATCTGGCTTTTAAGTGTGCCTTATAGTGTGGAAAATACTGTAGTCACACAATTTTGAATTAGTTTTCCAGTCAAGCAATGTGTCACTGACCCTACATCATTATTAAACACAACCTTTGCAGGAACTATGTGTATTTTCAGCACATAAACTAGGGTCTTAACTGTAGTTTCTTACCCAGGAAAAGATCCTGCTCGGGGTGTAGGGCTTTTCAAAGGTTCAGTGCAGATACGTGCAGTGCAGATACTTTTACTGCTTCTCAATAGGTCATAGGCCTGATATGCATAACCTCCCAGGGACTTCAGACCCCGGTGGAAACACACACAGCCATGAAGTCGTATCATTGTATCCCATCATTGTTATTGTAAGTGGACTGGAGACACATATTTATACCATGTTTGGTCTCGTTTGCAGGACACCCATTCTACATTAAGGACATTGTTAGGACATCCTTCAACATCAACAGTGGCTGTAATCACGTTTCATTCTTGCTAAATTGTTTTGCAAACCACTCTCTATAGAGGGCAAAACATTGAAGTCATCATGGGAAACCAATGACGTGTATGTTAAGGCAAATCATTTTACATGGAAAACAACCACTACTGATATTGACAAATGTGCAGTGTGTAAAACTCATCTGGCTCAATATTGGTTATTAAATCATAAAATGAACCCATGTCAAAGTCACAGAAACGGGGAGAGAAAATCGAATAGATGTGTATTGCATGTTTAGTTACCAATCAGTCCAGAACACTGAACAGTGACCTCTTTTTCCGGTTCAACAGGTTTTACAATGAGCATGTTTGCATTTGTTTGTGTGTACAGTATATGTCCATGTGAGTGCCTCCTGTTCATTAGTGCATGCATGTGTGTGTAAATTAATTGGAAATCTGCAGTACTTGACCAGTGTCCCGTCTACCAGGCAAGGCCAGTGAATCCAAATGCACACGCACACACACACACACACACATACACAGACACACACACACGCATGCACACACACACACACACACACACACACACACACACACACACACACACACACACACACACACACACACACACCACTTAACAGAACATATTACATTTTCATTTCATTTTCCCTTCCAGCGCCTTATCAAACTACTGAACCTAGAAAGATAGTTTCCTTTCTGCCTCATCACCATTTTGCCCACTTTTCCTTGACCTCAACTGCCTACTGTACTGTAATACATTTAAACATTGGATGCACTTTTCACATCCACATTGTGTTGTTAATCGGTGTGTTGGTGTGTAAACCAGATAAGTCAGGCATTATTAGGTACGCATGAGTTTACAGTAACAGTTACACCTGCCATTATAGGACACTAGGCGTTCCTGTTTAAGTATGTGTTTGATTGCATATCACTATGGCTGTTTCTTTTTCAAATGTACTCAGTTTAATTAAATGGTAATCTAATTCAATAAACTACACATTTGCGTAGATAAACAAATATCACAATGAATTGATTCGCTAAAAAACTACATTAAGTCTTGCTTTACATTTGTGACGGTGTCATTGTTTGTGACTGGGAGGCTTGTGGGGGATCATTTCACACTTGCAGCTCCTACTGGTATGTTGAAGTTATTTGAAAAGCACTACAACTCTCCTGGCTTGGCCTGCATTTCACCAGCATCAAGTCGATTCTTAAGCCAATGTCTCTTTTCTTCTTCCCTGTCTTTCTCCATCCAGCTCCAGTCATTCCTGCAGGTCAGCGTCTTCCAAATCAGGGTAGACGAGTGTCCTGGTTCGGAGTGTGCAGGGGCGAGTGGCTGCACCAATGATTTGAACGTGCGGGACACACCCACAGTGGTGGATTGTGGGACAATGAGTCTTGTGTCCGTGACAGTGGAATCCACAGCGGTGTGCTCCTGTCCAGGGAGAGAGCTATCCCACCAGCCCTGCACCGCATATCCCACGAACCCCTGCTTCAATGGTGGCGTGTGCGTGGACACTCAGCATGGCTACAGGTGAGTTGAAATTACCACCATACAAGCAAGCCATTGCTCTTTCTAAAAACCAAGTATTTTGGAAATGACTCATATAATCCAGTTATATTACAATGCCTACTAATTACAAAGGCTTGATACCTTCACGGTCTGTAAGAATTAAGGTTTATTTTTCTCCGGTTTTCACGCAAAAGTTGTTTATGGAACAAATAACGTAGAGCTTTCACAAGATCTAAGCAGAAATAGCTAAAATGTAGAAATATAAATACATAAATGTAATGATGCAATGTTCTGATATGGGTTGCATTTAACTATGGTTGTGCCGCTGTGTTTTGATTTGACTGAAAAATGATTTTGACATATGGATATGTGCAAACACACCCACTGTGTATTAAGTGTATTTCCCACCGCAGACCAAGTCCCTTGATCAGTCTGACATTGACTTCATCAAAGTGTTCTACAGAAAAATGAACTATGACATGCACTATTTCATTCTTTCATTTCATTTTCTTTAAGACATCATTGGCATAAATGACTCAAGCATTTATTTCTCAGAAAATCCCAAAATGTAATAGTGGTATAGGAGGCCTGCAGAGTGAGAGAGTGAGAGAGAGAGATAGAGAGAGAAAGAGAGAGAGATAGAGAGAAAAAGAGAAAGAGAGAGAGAGAGAGAGAGAGAGAGAGAGAGAGAGAGAGAGAGAGCTGCGACAGTGTGAGTAATGGGCTGCTGAACGAAAAATCACAGAGAGTTCAAAGGATCATTTGGGACCTGATTGTACACTAGAATGGCTATCTGTGGTTACATGTGTGTTTCCCACTGTGTGTGTGTGGGTCTGGCTGTGTGTGGGTGTTCAAAGAGTTAGGGTCAAGCCATGTTATGAACGCATTTAACACTTCAGACTATTTCTCTTTTTCCTTTGAATGGAGTGTCTCGCTCTGACTGGCTTTGTTCTTTCTCGTTGCCTTGCTTTCGAGGTTCAAATTTGGGATAGTTATTTTAACCCTTGTCTTTCTACTCCTGCTTGTGTTGCAGTGTCTATTTGAGCTGCTCCCTTAGCCTTACAGTTAAAGCCTCATGAGGTGGGTATGGAATCCCACTTCTGAAAAGGTGTGTGGGTGGTCCATACACAGATTATAGTAGACCATGACTACCGACCGACCGAAAAAAAAAAAGAGAATTTTCCTTTTTACATTTCGTATTTATAGTGCTGCACAATGTACTTGCAAGCACAATGTGTGCTTGTGCATGGTCATAAGTGTGCGAAAGGCCACAATTTGCAGTAAATAAATGTGCACATGTGTCTCAAAGCGTTTCTCTATCAGCTGCTCTGTGTGTGTGTGTGTGTGTGTGCGACTGTGTTGTAGAGAAAGGCAAAATGTTATGTTAATGTTAAAGCTGTGTTTAGTCAAGAGGGATCTCTCGCAGGATGTTGCTGATGGTAATGTGAAGGGAATAAACACAGCAAAACAAACAACAGTGCCACTAAAGGAAACTTTTATTTAACACTATGCAAGTAGCAAATGTTCTAATTATCCCATTACTGTTGAGCTCTTAATCTGCACTCCCAGGTCTTTTCACACTTAGTTTGCTTATTAACAGTGCATGGGATGTTGTTTCTCACTGGTGTGTTGCAACGGTGCAGGAATTAATTAAAATGTGGTTGAAATTAGTATTTTTATTAATGCTAAAGGAATTCTTCATTTTACCAGATGGAGCAGCTGGAAATGCATCTTCATCTAGTGGAGGAAGTTTAAATGTTGTGAGCCTGTTGGCAGCGTCAGCTACAGTACTTGTAGTTAAACCAAGGATGTATGCAGCAGTATATATTTACACTTTGTTGCGTACACTTCTTTATTTTGCTTGTTTTATTAAGTGGGAACACTGCTTATGAAGCACATTGTGAATGACTGCATTCAGTAACCATGTTCTCTTATTATAACATAGCCTCCGCTGCTAAGTCAGATGAACCAGACATAACTCAAATAAGAAGCCCATAGCCTTTAAATGTCTTACTATTTAACGCACAATACAGTTTGTCATAGAAGCTGCTTTTATACTTTGTCATCTCAGGGCAGTGCGTCATTTTTAACTTGTGTTTTTGTTAGGCTAACAGACAGTTGAGCATATAGGCTTCACTCAGTGGTCTTTTTTATCGTTCCTTTTGCACTGTGGGCCAGTGATAGACGCCATTTTGATTCTGATTCCATCCAATCTGATGCTGAATCTTAAGCTCAAGCTATTTTGCAAAGAAGAGTGGGCAAAAATATCAGTCTCTAGATGTTCAAAGCTTTTATAGACATACCCCAAAAGACTTGCATCTGTAATTTCAGCGATAGGTGGTTCTACAAAGTATTGACTCAGGGGGGGCTGAATACTTTTGCATGCCACACTTTTCAGTTTTTTATTTATAAAAATGTCATCCCACAATTATGCGCCACTTTGTGTTGGTCTATCACACAACATCCCAATAAAATAACTTAACGTGTGGGGTTGCAGCGTGACAAAGTGTGGAAAAGTTCAAGGGGTATGAATACTTTTGCAAGCCACTGTAGTTCATTCAGTCTCTTCACACACATATCTGTTAAGTTTTCTTGCTGTGTCTTGTAGAATAAGTTAATTTTCCCCTTCAGCTTCATTTAATTAGAAGCAGCGAGTGAAAAGGGATTTGAATGTGGCTGGCTGGAGCAGCTTGTAATGTGGCTCACCACTGGACCGGAGCAGGATGACTGGCTGGATCCATGTTGGGTGTAATCCCTGGATTACGTACATGCACGCAAACACACGCACATCCATGCAAATTCACAATAATTAAGAGATGTGGCCACTTTTCATTTTCCCCATTTATCCAATTTGCAAACAGTGCTGTGTTGATTTGTTTAACCTAGTTCACAGTCCTTATGTTTATGACTGTCTGTGGACCATTTTAAAACTTTAATTATAGCAGCGAACTTCGCCTCAGGCTCCATAAATATGGTTAATGGAAACGGCCGGGACCAGACAGAACACTTGCGTGCTATGGTTGGGTCTGGCTAGATTGTGTTGGGCCCGATCTAAGCTCAAGGGTCAATGAGGCAAAGGTTTTTTATGAGAACAAACTTTCACAATCCATTGTCATCACACACATGTAGGGTAAGATTTAGTGAGTGGAATTAATCCAGATGATCCCATACAGGGCACGGGGACACTGACTGGATAAGGTAAACAAATGATGTGAATAATGCGCTTTGGCCTTCATCTCAACCAGAATGAACACCTATTAGGAAATGAAAGAATTAAGTGTTTGACAGTGCGGTCAAGATTAAATACTTTATCACCATTTTAGCATAGTCAATAGGAATGAGGTCTATTAAACTCCTACAATTCAAAAATTGTGTGGCCATCTTAAAACTTAAACAGAAATAATGTTAATACATATTTTAAACAATGGAGATGTTCCAAATTTCTACAACCAGCTGATGTGTGTACCAGTGTAATGCTGCCTTTGCATTAGTGGTGCAACGGATCAGGGTTAGGCACGCACATGACACACGGATTGGGTGAATATGCAAAAAAGCTAAATTATAAAATTCTCTATCTGTCTACCTATTTTTCTCTCTCCACTGCACACCCAGTCACTACTGTCCATGCTTAAAGGAAGCAGATTAGTATCTACATTTGCACTTTATTTAGATTTTAAATATTTGAAGATGTTATTTAAAATAGCCTTTGTGGACACAGGCAATTTTGTAATTAACTGTTGATGTTTAAAATACAACCTCAATTCTGTAAAATGTGAATAAAACAGAATGTGATAATTAACTTATCCTTTTCTACATGTATTCAATAAATAACAGTACAATACATCATATAATACATCACATTTATTTGTTTGAACTGATATACTTTATTATTTCTTGTAAATATACACTTATTTCAAATTAAACAATTGCAACATGTTTCAAAAAAGTTGGGACGGGGGCATGTTTACCACTGATTTACATCGCCCTTTCTTTGAACAACACTGATTAAGCATTTGGGAACTGAGGACATTAATTGTTGACAAATTATCTCCCATTGCTTGAAATACATCTGCAGGGGGTGCCTTTAGCTCAGTTGGTAAGGCGTCCCCCTCCCGGGCCGGGCCCAGCAGCAGACCCGGGTTCGATTCCCACACCCGCGGTCGTACTCTGCATGTCACTCCCCTCTCTGCCCCATTTCACCTCTGTCTCTCTGCACTATCAATAAAGCATAAAAATGCCCAAAAAATATCTTTAAAAAAAAAAGAAATACATCTGCAGATGCTCAACATTCCGGGGTCTCCATTGTGATATTTTGTGCTTCATATCGCACCACATTTTGTTTACGATGGGAGACGGGTATGGACTGCAGACAGGCCAGTCTAGTACATTCTGTTTTATTCACATTTCACACATTTTACACACTTTATGACAAAGGTTATTGAAAGCAAAGTCATATTTGTCTGGTTATCTTATTATTATATCCCTATTTTGTTGTTGTTGATCCAAAAATTATCTGATAGGTGACTCAAAAACCGTGACATGATCCGAAACATAAGTGTTGTGATCCGTTACACCCGTACTTTGCATTGTCTTAGGGCGTACTCACACTAGGGCCGCTGTTCCGTGCCCGAGCTCATTTGCATACTAAAGTCTAGAACGTTTGGCTAGTGTGACCACGCCATCCGTATTCCAGCACGGAACACCCCCTTGGCCACGTCACACTTGGGAGAGGTGTGCCAGAGAGAACGGCACAGATGCTAATGAGATGACACGCGCACACGCACGGATACGCAACCTGAGCTGGATGACGTAAACAATGGCGGCAAGAGGTTCACAAGTGGGTTCCGGTGCGATTGCGAAGTGGAGAGTTTGCTAGAAATCTGGGCCGGCGACAGTATTCAGTCGCAGCTGGATAAGACCCACAAAAATTCGGAGGTGTTTGGGGCAATCCGGGACTACTGTTGTTCTCCATTGTTGTTCTACTAATTCCAGCAGCGAGTACGCTTGGTGATGACATATGTATCGTATTACGACGTGATGACGTATGATGGAGCAATCGTGCCCGGGCCACAGCCATTAGGAGCAGTGTGACCACGGGCCAGCGGGGGAGTGGGGAGGGGGGGGGGGGGATCTTCCTGTAGCACGGAACAAGTAAACTTGCCTAGTGTGAGTGCGCCCTTAGAGACAGGAAACCGCACATTACTGATTGTGGGGTAAAGGGCATGAATGGCACCTGTGTAAGTGCTTTCCCAGAAGCACTTGACTGTCCTGGCTGTAATACTTTTAAATTAAGTGTTGGAAGTTAATAGGGGTGGTTTCAAAGATGTTTAGCAGAGTCCTGAAGAATACTCTGATTGTTTTTCTGTAGTCTAATGGTGGGTATTTCAGGAGGTATGGACGCTTCTGACCTATGATTTGTGAAATAGCCTGTACTATTTTTCCAGGAGTTTAGCTCCCTTGTGCCGATGTGTTTCACTACTCGGTCATTTCAAAGATGAGGAGGCTTTTCATCCAAGGCAACATCATGCCTTCAGGTGATTTGGAAAAAGCAGCTTTTCAGCTGTCTTCAAAATAATCCTTAGCTGCACTTTAGTCAGCACTGCTGTAGCGGTTGGCTTTTCACTTTACTGTAGAGGAGATTGTTAACACACAATCATTTCTAGTGCTCCTCCTGTGGAATTCTCAACCTTTTACCTCTTCCAACCATTTATAACTAAAGTTAGATGGCCACTATGTCTCCTAAATAATTGCACTAGTGTGGAAATACGTCCTCAACTGGATGCAGAATTATTCCTTATATCGTGGAGACTTTTCATCTCATGAAACAGAACTGAGATTTTACTTTGCAGTAAAAGGTATTACATTCATGAATCACAAATCAAATGCGAATCAGAAAGAGATTATGGCCCAAGATTGAAGGAAGAACATGCAGATAATGGAGGCACTGGGATTAATAATGAGATTAGGGGAGTGAAAGGGGTTGTGGGTGGGATTACAGGAACAGGGAGTGAGCAGTACAAAGCTGCTTTAAGAGGATTTGAGGGTTTAGCCATTGTGATTTAAGCTATGTCTCAGATTGTCTTGTTCTCAGAAGAATTTGGATGATGTTGCCAAAACAGAAATGTGGGCATGTATGTTTTCGTATTTTTTTTCCGATCCACATAAATGACAACAGATACCACTTTCTTTTCAAACAAGTACAAGTACTCAAATGTGGGTACGTCAATACCGATACAGAGTATTTAATAATGCCATTAAAGTTTTGTAATTACTTTGATAATGTATTTTATTTTCACATCATTGAGAATTTCATACTATAGGCTATACATTTCATTACTGGCATTTTAACAACATTATAAGTTTCACAATTCACAGTTTAACACATTCAGTGAATTTTAGTAACAACATGCAACTTTAGCAGAACAACTTAATCTAGAAAATTCCGCTCAGAAATAAGGTGGAAACATCGGCAATACTTCTCTGAGCCAAAAGCCCCTGGTTAACAGTCAGCTGGAGGGTGTGTGAGACACAAGGCAGGCTCGGGAGTCCAGCATCCCTCATGGCTTTAATCATATTTTAAGCAGTATCCCGGAGCACAACATGAACAGAACTTTTGGGGATGCCCCACATCTGAAGCATGTCTTCAAATGCACCTGGGATGGCTTGGCCAGTGTGCAAACCCCAGAACTGCATGCACCCCTCCGCGGGTAAATCATCATCAATCCATTGCACAGCTAATGGATTGACAGTAAAGTTTATGAAAGTAGGGCTGACACTGCTGGTCCAAATCTCCGTTGTCGGCTGAAGGTCGAAACGTCCTGCAACAAGCTGCTGATGTGCTTTTTAACATCCTCGTGCAGCTTCGGTAACACAGTGTTTGTGATGTGGTGAAGGCTGGGAATATCATATCTGGGTACCAGCACACTGACAAGATGTTGAAATCCTACATGATCAACTAATGACAATCCACAAGTGACATGTGCACAGTTTGTACAGATACCTGATACTGGTATCTGTATCGGTGCATCCCTAGTACTAAGCCTCTGAGAATATTCCCTTCCTCATGCCAACTTTTTAGATATGCAGTAGTAGAATAAACCAAAACATAAAAAGGTTAGAAGTTAGAAACTAAATTATTATAATTTTATTTTTATTTATTTTTGGTCTATGTAGATGAGTAGTACCTTTTTCGTCCTCGAATTTAGCAGGGATATGGCAGAATATATAAAGGAGTGTCCATTCTTGACGAGAGCAGAGGCAGCAAAATGATCAAGACATTGAAGGAACACTTGGATGAGAAATGATCTGCCTTCAGAAAGCAAATTAGTATTTGTGCGTGCATTCGGATGCTCATTATTTGTGTGGTTTTGCAGGATCCACAGTGCGATCATGGAGAATATATTGAGAAGCAGTTGAAGTGTGAATAAGATAAACTGATGAAAAACTCATGCATTAGGAGCAGAGAGGAATTACCCTGGAGAAATACCATGTTTCTCTGAGCTGTGACTTTGTGTTTATAGTCGGGGTTGGAGACTGAGTGTGCAATTTGTTTGTTTCCTAATTGCTAACAACAGGTGGATCTTCTTTCTGCCAAAAGAATGCAGGGTTTTCTTATCCTATTCATTTGAATTTATATTACGTTAAGAATCACATAAATAAGAGACAATTGGAGATCAAATTCACCTCGACACAGGATTATCTGGGTAAGGCCTGCTGCTTCGTTGTGGAATTTCTCCATTTTGGATTGTGGACGGCATGGTTGGATATGTCCTATGTAGTCGAGAAAATTGTTCAGGCATCTTAAACATGTCCCCACCATTAACCATCAGGTGTTGTGTGAACAGCAAGACTTTCTTTATAGATTTGTTATATGCTCTTCACTGTGCTCCATTCAGTCCTCTTCAATATCTCTTTAATAACGCCTATGAAAGGTGCATTGTTATATCATACAGTGTCATATCCTGTTGATAATAATTTGTTGGTTAGTAACATTGATTATTGATGTACTGCAGTGCAGTTTCAAGGAGATCACAAGGACTTCTGCTTCTTCAATAACATTGTTTTGATGAATGTTATATGAATAAAATAAAAATCTACTCCATTTGAGGGTGCTGTCGGTAAATGCGACTCCTTTTTTCCCCCGTCAAATGCATTTTCCAAAAGCATTTGACGAACAAAAATCTTTGAAAAACCCCTTAAAATCCCCCAAATTATATATGCTGTATAATATAATAATTTGTTTAAGCCTGGACACACAGTTTGCAAAGGTTAATTGTGGTTTTATTTTCACTGTGATATATGTGGGTGAGATTGACATATACACATTTGAGAATTGATACACTTTATCTATCAAGAATAATTCACATTGTCACAATCATTTCATGAGAAGGGGTCAACAAAATGTTACTCCAACTTTGTGGGCGACCGTGTATACTAAGCCCAACGATTAGTTAATGTATGTACCCTCATTGTAAAGTGTTACACCTTTTGTTGTAGTGTTGTTCAAATGGAAATAGCCCACTTCCTCTTGTTGTTAGTCTAAAATCGATGTATGATCAAACATACACTATAGAGCTAAAATCTTAAACCCGTTTTCTTTCTCCACAAATGCGATGAACATATTAAATGAATGTGCCACATGATACATTTACATTCTAGGAAAGAGAACAAGTGCTAGAACAAGTGGGGAAGGATTGGAGGAGAGAAGAATAAGATAAAGGATGTTGTCTTCAGACACCAAAGGTTGACACCTTGTTGAAGAGAGGAGGTGAGATGTTCCGTTTTGACAGGAAGCGATAGGAGAGATGTGTAGAAATACAGAGAGAGGAGTTTCTTAGTGATGTTGTGACTATTTCTCTGGTTTTGCCTCTAATTAGAACATATGCATCAGTGGAACAGACGGAGTGAGAGAGAGAGAGAGAGAGAGAGATGGCTTAAGGGAAAAAAGTGTCTGGCAGGAGAAAACAACTAGACTTAGAGAGTGCAGAGAAAATAAATTGTTGAAAGACCAAAATGCAGTGAGTGGTTCAAAAGAGAGGAGAGGAGAGGAGATTGTAATCGGAATAAAGTTTCCGGCTCTACAATTTCCGTAACTCCAAAAGTCACCAAAATGTCAATGGATGGCACAAAAGGAAAATCTCTGTAATTCATGTACTTTTGTCTCTTGATGTCTTCCTCTCCCCAAGGTGCCAATGCCCGGCTCAGTTCGAGGGACCAGAGTGCCAGCAGAACCAGCACAGTTTCCATAGCAACGGCTATGCCTGGTTCCCTCCCATGATGCCTTGTTTTGAGAGCCACGTGTCGCTGGAGTTCATCACGGACGTGGCCGACGGACTGCTGCTATACAGCGGACCCTTAGCCCAGCTGCAGGCCTGGGACCAAGAGGACTTCATGGCCATAGGTAGGAGACATCTCCAGGGTTAATAACATGTCCTCCCCCAGCTCTGATGCAACAGTCTTCCCTGTGTGAGGTGCATCTATACCTGAGATGAGGGAATTACATTTCATTTGTATTTAAGGCGTGACACTGCCAGTGAATAAGGTGACATGTTAAACTAATAGATGTCATCATGAACCTTTGCCAGTTGATTACAGGCTTGATACAAAAAAACATCAGAAATGTTTGAATAAATAGGCCCATGCAAATGCAAATTTTAAGAAGACATGTTATGGAAGCAAATTAAACAAAAATTGTGAAATTGACTAGTGCTTGAAAAAACAAGATTGTTTGCATACTGTGTCTCGCCTTAATTAAATCAACCTTTTAGACCAATAGGGAAATGTCCTCAGAACAGGAAACAAGTGTGAGACCTGAAAACTTTGAGTAAGGACAACATAGAGCGGAGAGATTTAGGATACTTTGTTTCCTAAATGTTTTCTGACATGTGGAACCTGAATAACAATGGTGCATAAATCCCATCCCTCTCTAGGCTTAAGGCAATATTTAGACTACTCTTGTAGGGCAGCAGGGGTTCAGTCCATGTAGACTTGGTTTGGCAACCTGAGGGTCTTTGTTAAAGTCCAGCATGCAACCAGTGATTTGGAGTGTGTACTGATAGCTGGACAGTTCACCTCCTGGGCACTGCTGAGGTGCCCTTGGGCAAGGCACCGAACCCCGAACTGCTCGGAGAGCTCTGATATGGGGCAGCTCCCACACTGTGTGTGTGTGTGTGTGTATGTGTGTTTGTGTGGGTGTGTGTGTATTTTTCTTCTTTTTTAACAAGAAAACATAGAATTTCCCTGCTGTGGGACTATCAAAGGATTCTTCAACACTAGTTTCGTTTTGAAGAATACCTGAAAGAATGATGTGACTTCATGCTTTGTTGCAACATTAAAAAAACAGGCTTTTTGGCTGTTATGCCTGAGGTGTGCATTGACTTAAAAGCAGAGTTGAGGGCCATTATTAGGTAAAAAGAAAACTGAAGGGATTTAGAGTGGAGGATGAAAAAGAATGGGAAATAGAGGAGGTATGGCATCTGCTCTGTAGCAGAATTCAGACAGACGTCTGCACTGATTCCTAATCAGAGGTGCTTGTACCCAGGGGCTAGTTCAGCATTTGGCAGGGGTAATAGAGGCATTTGGAGACGCATCTAATGCATTTAATAAATAAATAATAATAATGATAATACCGGTAATAAGGATTTGACTGACAGTGCAATTGTGTTAGAAAATTATTGTAGCAATACCCACTTTTATATAAGTGGTTCACCACATGTACATGAAGAGTTCATATGCAAAAAACGGATCAAAGCCATTCTTAGTATAAACAAACAGCTTTATTGATACTCCCTTGAGTCCCCACAAAACAACATGATTTAGCATATGCCTAATGAATAGAAATGGAGCTATCGATTATGGCAAAATAACCCCTCGAATATGTTAAAATATACAGATACGGGGAACAAAATGTCTTGTACATCTCTGTATATTTAGTGTTTTAATAGACTGATAGACAAGAGCTTCCTTGTATCTCGGAGTGTGAGAGCACTACTTGTTCCCTTGCATTGGTGCTCCCTCTTGGGAAAAGTGCTGTTGTTCAATCACTGCCAAAGTAATATGTGTGGGAGGTGAGAGCTGCCTGGAGAGCCGGACGTGTTGGTTTTGCAGTGTTAATAATGTATTCAGCTTTGTTTGGTATCAGAGGGTCTGTGGGCATCTGAAATCCAGTCATCTTGTTTGTATTGGATCCTAAAGGGTTAATGTGTTTGTGGAGTTAAGGCTGATTTTTCCGCTGCACAGAGTGTAATTACAGTTGTGCTGTACATATTTAGAGCTCTAATTAACTAGTTTCAAGGTTCATGTACTACTGCATGCAACCAATCCAGCGACAAGCCAAGGAGCTCAATATAACTCCATTAAACTCTATGTTTGAATACATACTTTATGTGTGTGTATTTAGGTTCAAACTGTTGATCGATCTGTGGAGGGGCCTTTTCCAGTATTTGCGGTTGGAAGCTGCTGATATAGTATTTGAGCCACTAATCTCTCTGAGGAATTTGATGATTTGTGTAGTATGTACGTATAATGTCACTTCCACTGTTCTCTCAAGTACAGAGCATACAGCAAACTATCCATGACAGTTTATTATTTGCCCAGAGACCAAGAGACGAACCAGTACTCAAGGTCTAAAAATACAAATTGTCCAAAGTTTTCCTTTGTTTCAAATAATTTTGGGTAATTGTATTGAAAAAAAGAATAATAATAATAATAATAAAGAAAATATTCATATAGTGTGGTTGGCACTCAATTGCACTATTTTGAAAGGACACGTTGCAGCTTCCTGGGCTTAGCGCCGTCCAAGACGATTGTGATTGGTTTATAGAAATGAAAACAGGCCAGCCCAGTTTTCCCCCCTATTCTCAAAACGATATAGCTTGGTTCCAGACCATACTGCTAGCTGTAGTTTGGTCTGGCTGTGCGAGACTCAATGCTTAATGGTTCCTTTAGGCAAAGCAAAGCAAGATTTCCTTTGTTTTTCTGTGTCATCGACCCACAGCAGAGGATGTATTTGCATGGTCACTGAACCGCACAAAGCCATCTGATATACAAATATTATTAAAACACTGTCTAACCAGCCGCACTGTGAGATGAACCTTCATCTTATCTGATAGGAACAACACTGAATGGCCAATATCAGATTATGTTTCTAAAAAAGATAATATTGGCGGAATACACCTCACTAAAAAGGCAAAGCCCAGATAGGATTAAAGCATATTAGATGAGAGAGAGAGAGAGTGTCACATACAGGAGTAAAGTATTGACTGTAGCGTACATGGAAAGTTCAATTGAGACCCATATCAAAATAAAAATAAATGCTATACAAACTGTTAAATTAGTCTTCCATAGGTCTAACTATCTCTTTTTAATCATAGGGCAGACTACGTTACATCCAATTTCCTACCAAATACAGGCCAAAAGTTCACAGACAAAACAGTGAACCGCAATCATCAGCATAACAAGTTAGAACAAAGATAAAGAGCAGGAAGGGTAGAACACAACACAGATGGGATACCACTGTTTATTTTAAGGACCTTAATGCCACTCTGAGTTGCTTTTCCCTGACCACAGTCTGAACTCATCTCCTATCAAACAACAAGAACAACAGCTTTTTGATTAGGTAGAGTTTAGCGGGGCACATGGGGAACATAACATGCTTTTCAACTTCACCTAAGAACACAGTAGCTTCAACCCTCTACTGCTCACGTTGACACTCAAAGACTCCTATTTGATGGATGTGTAATAACCAAAAGAATCAGACAAAGTGTGTGTGTGTGTGTGTGTGTGTGTGTGTGTGTGTGTGTGTGTGTGTGTGTGTGTGTGTCTGTGTGTCACTCCTAAATCAAACATGGCATGAACTGAATGCTGAAAGGTCTTGCCCTGACATGAATGTGTTATAAGTATAAGAGCTGCTCCGGAATTGATAATGTAAAGGGGGAGCGCACCATTCCCTTGGCTTGCATTCAAGCTGAAAAGTGTAGTTTGAAAAGGATATTACAATGTAATGTTCAGAATACAGAGAACAGCAATGAAATATGAATTCATAGGGAACAGATGCAGGAGAAGAGGACAAAAGGAGATGCCTGGTGGTTACAAAGGAGACTGTTTTACAACCTTAAGGTGTACTTGAGAGACCTACAGAAGTTTCATGTTGAGCTTTGTCTGTCGTGGATGTATGCGCATGCGATATAGACTTGTTATTAAGCCTTGTTAAGTGATGTTGCCCATTGAGCCTGATCATAGTCTCACTGCTTCACTCACACACACACGCGCACACACACACACACACACACACACACACACACACACACACACACACACACACACACACACACACACACACACACACACACACACGGACACGCGCACAATACCTTCAGTTCTTGGTGAGATGCTGCTTTGCCAAGCCAGCCCTGCTGTGTAGGCCACAGAAGGTGAAAAGCACTTACACACACAGAAAACATAGCTGTGTACACCTAATGTTTGGCCGCTTGGGTTAAAAGAGATTACATGGTTGTAACACACAACTGCTGTACTTCGTGTGTGTGTGTGTGTGTATGTGTGTGTGTGTGTGTGTGTGTGTGTGTGTGTGTGTGTGTGTGTGTGTGTGTGTGTGTGTGCGCGTGTGCATATAGGGCATAATTATACCTATACTTAAGCTGACGTCTTGTGTTCGAGGTAACATCAGAACATTGAGTGTTTTCTCAAATCCATTTACTTTAACCAGCTTGGCAATGTTTTATTTTTAGATTTTTTATTTCTGAAGCCTTAACATTCCACAGAAGGCTTTTTGAGCTTAGAGCAGCCATCTTGGTTAATAGTTCCTTACAAGTTCAGCTCTTAATACATTTTTCAAGCATGGAGCTCATCCAAATTTCCAGCACAAAACAGCATTTGGGTCAAAGAACAATATCTAGTTTTATTAAACAATACACTACTGGTAAATACGTTGTGAGTAAGAAGTAACCCTTTAAACTAAGACATCATAAAATGTAGGCTTTGACAAAAAAGCTGTTGGGACCAGTGTCAATATTTGGTAAATCAGTTTTCATGATTGCTTGTATTATAACCTAATGCAAATACGCAGGCAGCCATGCCAATGGGCATTCCAAATTACCTGAGCATTATCATTAGTTTAGCCGGGAACTGTTGACCTATCAACTACTTGTACTTTATAATATCTAATCATTTACAGCTAATAACACTGGAACACACTAACACATTCTAATGAATGTTCCTACAGCGAATCATACAGCAGTGTCATTAAATAAATTAACAGTTGTCAGTCTGTTACCAGACGAGGTGATTAAAACTAATTATTTGTCCATTAAAACCTGGCTGCAGAGCTGAAAGGACCCCTTCCATTAAGATGGGGCATGTGTCCAGCTTGTGTCCGGAGGTAGATGTAATATCTCTGGGTATATTTATTGCTCCAAAGTTTCGAGCGAACACTCTTCCTCTCGCTTTCCAATTTGACATTTCATTTTCGACAAGTATGCCACTGTCCTAGCTGCCCCCACCACCTGTCTGACTAGCATTTACTTTGACATTGTCACTACCCTGTGTCAACACCTCTGGATGTGTTTCCCAGTGGTGATCTGATATGTAATATACTCACAGTATGTATGCCTATATTACTGCCAGGTTGAATTATTGTATGGAAGAAAGAAGATAGCATCACCTTCCAGTTGTGTCCCATGTGTCATACATATCATTAGTGGACATTGCAAAAATGACTTTCACAAATGTGTCTTAGGTGTAGTTACAAGTAGGAAACATTTTTCTATTTTCTGACAGTTTGGATACATGTAGAAGTATGTTAGTCTTAAAGGTGAAGTAAGCAATATATTAACATGACATGCCTTTTAATCTCACCTAAGAACACAGAACATATATTTATGTTAATGTGTGTTAAATCGCTCTATATTCATACAATGATCACCTATATAGTGTCCGCCTTTCATAACTCCGATGTAATCGGCAAATACACTTTTCTGGGATCCCACAACTGATATCCACTCAGAAGAGAGAACGCTACAAACCGGCACATCTCACTGCCGTTGCACGCACAGAGCGACAGATGGGTGAATGTGTATGCACCTACAATGGCGGAGCAGGTAAAAATCCTTCCCAATGTCTGTTTTGATGGTTTTTATTATGTTTTATCGCACTTACGGATCTGAGATGATTCTATATAACTCGCTGCTTGAAGACCGCAGTGCATTAATGTGGTGATGTAGGGACGGGCGAGGGGACTGCTAACTGCAGTAACTGACAGGAAGTTAGCTAAAATAACCATCTCGCTTACAGGACCTTTAAGACGTAGGATTAAATATCAATTAAATTAACAGTCATACAAATCACCTCTGATTAAGAAAATAAGCGTATGCTTAATTAAAATTATGGATATAGATGGATTTGGACATACAAACACATGTCTCCAAGCTGAAGAAACTATGTTGTCATGGAGAAAAAATTCTGAAGAAAAACCTCTTGGGGGTAAAACGGCTTGATTTCCTGGAAACTGGTTTTCACAGTAAGGTTGCCAGGCAACCAGGAGACTACAGGAATGCACTGTGCTAGGTCAAGGCATTGTCCTGCATTAAACGTTTACATTAACTAGATATTCATCATTCTGTTCAGTTGCTATCTATCAAAAAGTGTGTTAAAACCATGATGATTGAGCATATGACCCAATGATGAAAGTGCTTGTATTTGCAGCTTTACAGATGAATATGATCCGTGTGTCTGCTGAAGCTTTTCTACACTAACAAACACTGTACATCTCAATAAGCAGAACGAAAGAGTTTATGAACTTAAAAGTCAAAAGGTTTTCAAAACTTAAATATTAGGATTACATACTAGCCTACATGTACCTTTTTATCACCAGTAACTTAAAGTGTTGATTAAAGGTCCCATATTATAAACTTTTCTGTCAATTGTATATGGTCTAAGAAGTCCCTTAAGCTTTTTCTTTTTTAGTTGTTTGCTGAAAAAAACGTTTAGATCATTTATTGTAGCATGCCTCTGTACCCTGATTTTCAGCTGATCTCAGGATGTCCTATTTTGGTGCGTGTCTCTTTAAAAAGAATGAGTTGCTTCTTCCCCCTCACCTGTCAGGAAGCAACCCCACCCTCTGGTCGTGTCCATCTAGCAGCCTGCAGTCAATGCAGTGCTTTTGTACCGTGGTTGTTAACTGCATGAGAATAACTAAAATGTCTAGTAACGCAGGAGCACAGCCATATTTTGAACAGTTTGACATAAACGATCCTTGTCTACATGAAAGACAACTGCTCAGCTTTCCCATGTTGAAACGTTCAGACCTAAACAACACGGCTCTACCATTTATTAGTTCAATGTTACGTTAAACACAAACATGTGGAACCATCGATTGAAGACAATTTTCTAGGCTAATTATTGTTTAGACGGAACTGAAGGTAATTCTGCTTACTGATCACTGAGTGCGCTGCCATGGTTCATAAGCATGTTCATATATTGATATTAAATGGATGATATGTCATTCCTTCATGCTAGAGACAGTTTGATCAATACTCACTATACCACACACAATATAACTGTCTCTCTAACATCACAACTACCTGGCCTGATCAGCGATGCCACAGTTTGACCTCGGCTGTATTAGTGAGATTAATTGTCACGGTAATGATGTGTGTCCAGCGAGATCCTACAATAAATGACAAACATGACTGTAAGCGTTTGACCTGTTCTGTCATGCTTGAGCCAACACACCGGCTATCACACACACACACACACACACACACACACACACACACACACACACACACACACACACACACACACACACACACACACACACACACACACATGCGCACGCACACGCGCGCACACACACACACACACGCGCACACACACACGCCCGTAACCACTGCCGGCCAGAACCTGTCCAATCAATAGTCAAATTAACAAGACAAATTAAATTTGTGTAATTACAACATCCTTGGATAGAGGGGAACATGTAGCCTGCAGGGGGTCAGATAAGTATTGGCAGGGAGCGTGCATGCTTAAACTAAAGGGGAAATAGTCTGTGCACTTGATACATGTAGTTGGATCTTTGTTTGTGTTGCCGCTATCAGAAAGAAGGGGATGAGTTAACATTAGGAATGGAAGGAGAATGTTTCGAACAAGCAACAGCACACAGACTCACAGATTGACTTTGACATTGCATTCTATTTCCATGGAGCTGCTCAGTAGCAGCATCCTCCTTCCAGCTCAGCACTGCAACAGTTTTCAAATAGGAACTGCTGCTGGATGCAGAGATCCAATATGCGTCGGCTACGGGTCTGGCTTGCTATAGCTGACAGATCGTTTATACAAGAGGCTCTCCAGCATTGCACTTGCCGCATCGCCTGCTGATTCGTACACTGTCTGATTTATATGGGAATTAGTATATTATGTGACCGTGTGTGTGTGTGAGAGTGTATGTGTGTAGCTGTGTATCTTGTCATGCTGTGTATGCAGTCCATATGCTACCAGTTTGACTCCAGTGTATCTTTGGGCCTTCAGAACAGGAGGACATTTCTCATATTTAAGAGCACCCCCGACTATGTAGGAGCTAGAGCTCCTCTTGCACACAAACATGCAATTTCACATTCTCCCTCCCTCTCTCTCTCTCTCTCTCTCTCTCTCTCTCTCTCTCTCTCTCTGTCTCTCTCTCTCTCGCTCTGGTATTACATTACGTAGTAATAGCAGAAAACAAGCCTGCTTGTGTGGATGAGCCCTTTCAAGAGCAAAGTCTTGTACTAACCCTAGTAAACCTACAGTAGTGTATCTAAAAAGATTGGCCTGTCTGCCTGCTGCACTCACAGCTAGCTTGGTACATGCCTTGTGATTCTGTTTGTAAGTCTCTGTAGCTCTTTGACTCAGTTTAGTTCCATTTAACTTGACCAAATCAATAAAAAAAGTAGTTAAAAGAAAAAGTAGTTACTGTCTATAGGGGACAATAATATGAATGCTCTTATATGTTTTTTAATATTAGACTGTCCAAGGACTGTGTTTTTAAGTATTTCCTAAGTTGCAGTGCCTTGTGCTTCGGCCCACCATATTATATGGCCTAAGAGCAAATTCAAGTGGCAGACTTGATTTAACTTACAATTATGTTTTTTAAGGAATGATTTTTTGGCAGGATAAATTAACCATCAGTTTTAGTTTATTCAGGTCCGTTCGCATTTTTTTCAGTAATGGTCCTAACATCAGTTACCCCTGTAGCAAAGGTTGAGAATAGCAATAATTGTTTAAATGTGAGCATTTGGTCGCAGTCTGGAGCCCTGCTATTCACAGCTACTCTTACATTTTTCATTTTGCTTCTCTCTTCCATTCCCTCTTTTCTACTGTCTTCCTTACTTTTACTATTACAGCTCCATGTCACTTCCCCTCACTTCTTTCTCTTTTCCTCTACTGCACTTCTCTTCTGTGTTCCTCTTCTGAGACCACTGAAGTCTGACTCACGTCAGTCTTGACAAGAAGGCTACTTAGCCTGCCTGACAATCAGATGGTCAACTTACCTTTCAGCTGGTGTGTGTGTTGTGTGTGTGTGTGTGTGTGTGTGTGTGTGTGTGTATGTGTGTCCGTGTGCGTGCGTGCCTACTCCTAGCATACAGATATGCACTTCTGTGAAAAGGTTCTCTTTGGCAGGTGTCCTTTGTGTCTTTGAGTGCAGTTCCAGCTCCCAACGGATCTGACCGCGCTGTCTCAGTGTGTGTGGGTGTAAAGTGAGTGTTGGGAATGACAGAAATAGCATACATTGGGGATCATGAAAGAAAGCCATTTCTATAGGGTATAGGGAGAGGGCTGCGTAATGAATATAAATTTAAATAAATAATGTGTTAGAAGATAAAGTAGCAAATGGAGTTATGCTCCCAGGCAGGACACCAAATGAGAAAATAGCCTTAAGACAATGTATATGTGAAACAAAGGAGGGACACTTTAGATTTAGTCAATGCAGGTCTGGCCCCGGCAAATAAATTACAATTAATTGGATCATTCTCGAAGTGTGGCAGCATCTCAACTTGCACTCGGAGTGGACAAAATCAACCCACAGATAATTGAGGGAAGGTGGAGAGAGGGGTACAAAGGCTAACAACCAAATTTCCACTCACTGTGAATTGAAAACATGGCATTTCGCAGCCTTGGTACACTGCTTAAATTCTAAATCATACAAATAATATCCGTCTAATTCGTAGTCAACATATCTCATGACACTGAATATTTTCCGGCAATATTTGCTCATCATCATTTAAAAAGGCTGTCAAAATAAAATAGTATGCCAATGGCTGGTAATAATTTCACTCCAGCTTCAACACAAATAATATTTTCAAGTTTGACATGTTTTAAAGTTAACATAAAACCAGCCTTGCTGGCTGTCTCCACCAATAACAGCACATGGGTTAAGCCCTGACTAGATGCTGAGATGTCAGTGTTAGCCAGCTAGCTCACGAGAGCAGCTAAACAGGTTAAGCTTCTTCTACTGAAGGTAATGAAGCTGTCTTGCAGCCCAGCACTCTGCTGCAGTGCCCTGTGTGGCGCTGTGGTGTTACTGTAGTGTAACTGAAGGGACTCAGAGGGACAGGTGCCTCCCGCGACCTTTTTTCTTCTCCGCGGTATTCGGTATGGCCAAATCTCTCCCTGTAGACACTTTTCTACCATACACGGTATAATACTGTCATATTGCCAAGCTCTATTATCAGCCTCTTTCGACTGCCAACTTCTACTTCTACAAGCATAAAGTCAAGTGTCACAGTGCAGAAGTTAGCGAAATTCACACTGGAGTTTTGTCTTGAGGGTAACTTATGAATCTAGCATGCACTGTCACTGCTTCACTTTCGCATGACTAGGAGTTAACCAGGGAAGTGACAAATGGGAACCCTCAAAGGGAAAAATACAAGAGGAAATGCTTCAGTGAAAAGTGACTCTATCATCCAGGCAGTGTGTGTGTGTCGCTTCAGGGGGACAGCTGGGAAAATTAGGAACACTGAACTATTGGACACTGCGATGGCCTGTTAAGATTTTTATTTTATTTTTTGGCATTTTTCAGTTTTTTAAAGACAGGTTTCGAGAGACAGAGTTGAAATGGGGTGAAGAGGGGAATGACATGCAGAGAACTGACCACGGGTCGGATTCGAACCCGTTTGTAGTATGCTCATCCTGTCTACATCTGTTTGTGGATCTGCAGAAGGCATAGGACCGGATACCCGGGATATACTGTGTGGGTTCAGAGGTCCCTTCTCAGGTCCACCAAATCTCTGAATGCTCAAAGCGAGATATATATCTGGGTTCTCTGCAGTAAGTCAGACTTGTTTGTGTGGCAGTTGGCCTCCGCCAGGGCTGCTCTTTATCACAAATCCTGTTTGTGATATTCATGGACTGAAATTGTGGAGGAGAGGGGTCCATGGGCTGAGGAGCTCATCACTGCTTTTTGCGGATGATGTGGTCCTGATGGCATCATCGGTCTGTGACGTTATGCTCTCACTGGATCGGTTCACAGCCGACTGTGAAGCAGCTAGGATGAAGATCAGCACCTCTGAATCTGAGGCCATGGCTCTCAGCAGGAAACCAATGTATTGTCTACTCCAGGTAGGGAATGTTTCCTTACTCCAATTGAAGGAGTCCATGTACCTCAGGGTCTTGTTCGCGAGTAAGAGTACAATGCAGCGTGAGATTGGCCAGAGTTTCGGGGGAGCAGGGGCGGTATTGCACTCGCTTTACCGAACTGTAGAGACATACAGAGAGCTGAGCAGGAAGTTAAAGCTCCCGATTAACCAGTTGTTCCCATCTTCACCTATGGTCATATAGACTGGGTAATGACCGAAATAGCTAGATCGCTGGTACAAGCGGCCAAAATGGGTTTTCTCTGGAGGGTGGTTGTGTCCCATAAGAAACAAGGTGAGAAACTCAGTCATTCGGTAGGATCTCGGGGCAGAGTCGCTTCTCCTTTGTGTTGAAAGGAGCCAGTTGAGGGTGTTCGGGCATCTGGTAAGGATGCCCCGGGCACTTCCCTAGGGAGATGTTCCAGCATATCCAGCTTGGAGGAGGCATCAGAGAACACCCAGGACCAAGTAGCACGTTTGTTTTGGGCTGGGGATAGTCAATGCAGCTTCTGACTGTGGTGTAACACGAGCAGTCACTGGCAGGAAAAAGTATTGTACCCTTTTTATTCTTGTGATGTCGTTGAAATAGACCCATGAGAATATTTGAATACTCATTACTACTGAAACTAATTCAGTGAAAGGCCAAAAATGGAGTCCTCAAATAGAAATCTGGAGAGTGGAGAGTTTTGAGTGTCAGTTATGATCTTAATAGAAGCTCAATTCAAGCTTGTGCAGCACAAGTAAGAAGACACTGCAGCCGCCACGGTTTATGCACATAAAAATACAAAGTTAGTGTGTGTGTGTGTGTGTGTCTGTTGGATATGTGTCTGCGTGAACTCTAGGAAGTTCATCATGCATGATGATGGATTGCCAATGCCAGTTGTCAGAAATACGTATCATGCATAATTCCTTGCATATGGCGCTCAGGAAACTAGCAGTCTTAGCCACTTCATTAACTTTTAATTTCCCATTTGAGCAAGTTAGAAAATAGAATGTAATTACATTTGATGTGTGATGTTTGTTGACTGCCACAAGATGTGAAGCCAAAATTACTTCACAGCAGTCCCTGAGAAAAAAATAATAATTTAAGTTAAATTATGGACAATATTAGCAATTTAGCCAGTTATGTAACACATAGTCAGTATTCACTCTATCATATGTGACACATTATAAAGCACTTCATAGTTTGGCAGGCATTAGTAATGTAATGCTGAAACATCTCATTTCATTTGCCAACAGCTTTGACGATTGAATCCACTTCTCAAAAGTCCAAATGTCTTAACCCTAACCCTCACTATTTTTCTTTAATTCTATCTCTCTCTCTCATTCTATTTAGAGCTAATAGATGGGACCCCCACCTTGAAAATCAACCATGGCTCTGGCACAGTGGTATTACAGTTGCCAGGCAACGTGAACGTGGCAGACAGGCGTTGGCATCGGCTGGATGTCCGCAGCAACAGCAAGGTGGGACACTTCACCAATTATTCATCAAGCACCAGATATTTAGCAAAAAACCTTGGTGGTAATTCAAACTAGTCCTACTGCCTTTTTTCTTTTACTTTACAGTAAAATGTATCCAGAAATGTTTTCTTGCATCAAAGTATTTGACTTTATGATAGACGTAAGATCAATATGAACAACTTTTACACACAGCCATGTATTTAAGCAATTGGCAATTAAAGCATGTACCTCTTTGTCTAATAACTATCTATGAGCTGCCTTCAAAGTGCAACGTGCTGAATGTCTTTGTGGATGAGGCTCAATGGTGTTTTGTGTCCGCAACGGAGCCTTCCGCTGCCTTGAAGGCCCTGTTGGGAGCACAAAACACCAAACACACAATATCGATATTAATCACCATACATAATTTGATACTGCTGAAGCCTGAAGAAAACAGGCAATACAATGTTGTTTATTACCATATCTGTGATAAGGGAACATTGAATCACATTTAAATAAATATTTAACTTCACAAAAATGTTTTAACTGCACCTCACAAAACAAGTGAAGATAGCTTGCCTTGTAACCTATTGAAAATAATGTAAATACAAATAAAAGCTCTGACTATCACATTAAACTCCTTTGGCAGGGCTGCAGCAAACATCTTAAATATTGCAGAGAGGCACAACCATACATAAAAAGTAAACAAGTGGATCAACAAAGACCCTGGCATTATTAAGTACTTAACTTTAAGATATTAAGTATGAATGACTGGTTTTACATGTCAGCTATTTTAAAATGTAGAAATGTGAGTCGAAAGTGCAAAATGTAAACATTGTAAAACCAGATATTATGCTACATAACATAATGTGTTTAAAACTAAAAGATCGGTGAGTGACTACTATCACATCAAACTCCTATGGTAGGGAGGCAACAATCTCAAACTTTGTAGAGCTGTGTCTCAGATGCTGGATGAATGTCAGAGCACATCACAAGCTTCTACTCACATATCCAGATCTACAACAACAGCTGTAGGAAGGGGAGATGCTCATGCTGTAGCTACACCAGCCTAATCCGACCTGTTGAATTTAGTCTACAAAGCTGTGGCCGGGGGATGTGCTGCACATCGATCACGGCATTCTGGACGTGTTCAATAACGTCAAAAAGTCCTGCTGACATCCACATCCTTAAAGGAGTAATTGTGTGATAGTGCCAAACATTAACAACATACCACATTGTCAAACTGAATGTTCTTGTTCGGTGCGATCAATTAGTGAGTCCTCTCACTGCTGTGATCAGTTAACATTTCACAGATTACATGTCAAAATCCATTGTTACCTTAAGCAGAGGTTAATTATTTCATGTCATGGACTTCTAATATGACACAATTGATATGATTATATGGGACCAACATGGGGAAGATGTCAGATTCAGTGCTGTATAACTGTGTGCACTCTATAGTTCAAAGGGAGATAATAGCGGTTAGAGCAAGACACATGATTGCAATAGCCCTCCTTTGTCATTCTCTACAGAGGTTTGTGAATTTAATTAGAGTGAAATTTTGCTAATTTTCATTTGACTGAGGACCGCCTGGAGCTCTTCACCCCCAAGGTATCACACATTATAGTTCCTGGCCCTCTTTAATATCAATACTTGTCTGTGCTATTTCAAGAGTCTTTGATTTAAGCCAGCCAGAACGCTTCAAGCCTCACATTCACACTGTTTGGGGGCGCCCTACCAACTGAGCTAAGGGCGCCCCTACCCCACCCTATTCTACCCTACCCTTCCCCACCCTACTCTACCCCACCCTACTCTACCCTACCCTACTCTACCCCACCCTACTCTACTCTACCCTACCCTACTCTACCCCACCCTACTCTACTCTACCCTACCCTAGTCTACTCTACCCCACCCTACTCTACTCTACTCTACCCTACCCTACTCTACTCTACCCTACCCTACTCTACCCCACCCTACTCTACTCTACCCTACCCTACTCTACCCCACCCTACTATACTCTACCCTACCCTACTCTACCCCACCCTACTTTACTCTACCCTACCCTACTCTACCCCACCCTACTCTACTCTACCCTGCCCTAGTCTACTCTACCCCACCCTACTCTACTCTACTCTACCCTACCCTACTCTACTCTACTCTACTCTACCCTACTCTACCCTACCCTACTCTACCCCACCCTACTCTACTCTACCCTACCCTACTCTACTCTACTCTACCCCACCCTACCCTAGTCTACTCTACCCCACCCTACTCTACCCTAGTCTACTCTACCCTACTCTACTCTACTCTACTCTACCCTACCCTACTCTACCCTACCCTACCCTACTCTACTCTACTCTACTCTACTCTACCCTACCCTACTCTACTCTACCCTACCCTACTCTACTCTACCCCACCCTACTCTACCCTAGTCTACTCTACTCTACCCTAGTCTACTCTACTCTACCCTACTCTACTCTACCCTACCCTACTCTACTCTACTCTACTCTACTCTACTCTACTCTACTCTACCCTACCCTACTCTACTCTACTCTACTCTACTCTACCCCACCCTACTCTACTCTACCCTACTCTACTCTACTCTACTCTACTCTACTCTACTCTACTCTACTCTACCCTACCCTAGTCTACTCTACTCTACCCTACTCTACTACCACAGCCGCCAATCAAATCGGGGGACTCAGGTTTTACTCGGGGATTACTTCATGCCCGTTCTAACTGTGTCTTTCAGTGTGTACACGTATATGCAGCCAGAAATATATAAATATGATAACTTCTACATATTTGGTCCAAAAAAATTAAAAATGAAGGGTTCACACTTTTGTGCCGTGCGCAAGCAATATCCGGAAGCTCAGGCCGATCTGACTCAAACTCAGAGAGATATGCGAGCCACAGAAACACACACAGACAGACAGACAGACAGACGTTTCTTTCTTTACAGATAGTTGTGTAAGAATTAACCTAATGATAACAATGTCACAAATATAAGATGAACATGTGTGTTTGATCCTTTCTTTAACTTTGAGGTTAGCTGTTGTTTTTAATATTAAACAGTGAATAAATGACTCTAGCTGTTCAGAAAAAAGATTGTCATGGCTTCGGGTTAACCACCATCTTCACTTGTAAATACACCGATAGGACGTTTATTGGAGTTTAGGATGTGAAGACTTGTTTTTTGATTAGTGCGTCGACAGGAAACAGCAGGCATCAGAAAAGTAATATGCACTAATGACAGACAAGTGAGTCAAAGAGGCAGCTCTCGCTATAGCAATAATAGAAAGAGAGCACTTGACAGCATCAGGAGGTACACTTATTTTAATGCAGAGAAATAGGGGGGGCTTTATCAATGCACCTGGTTTCTCTGATGACTTCAGTTGTATACAGCATGTACCCATTTGTGTGTTCTCTTCAGGAAGTGCGTCTCACCCTGGATCGCTGCTCGGGGGCAGCCGTAATGGAAACGGAGGGAGTGGGCAGCTGGCTGACCACAGAAGACGACTCATCCTGTGAAGTGATGGGCGTTACACCCAACACTGACAGGTACTCCCAAATACACACATACACACCACTCTTTTTTGTTGGTTAACCGTTTACCAACAAGAAGCCTGAACAGTCACCAGATCTATTAGAGCCCCTTTGGGATGTGTTGGAACGAGAGATATGCAGGAACCAGATCTCCAGCAACTGCATGATGCTATCATGTCAATATTAATAAAAACCTCTGAGGAATGTTTCCAAAACCTTGTTGAAAGTATGCCACAAAGAATTAAGTTAGTTCGGAAGGCCAAAGGAGGTCCAGTCCGATACTGGCAAGGTGTACTTAATAAAGTGGCCGGTGAGTGTATGTTTATGAGGAGAACTGTTTTGTCAAAAGTAGTTATCTATCTATGCCTGAATGTGTTTTAGGCATCTGAACATCAGCCACGTTCTCCAGCTTGGAGGTGTGAATGAGGACATCCCCTATATCTACCCTCAGCTTCAGCACAAGCACTTCACCGGCTGCATTCGCAACTTTATCGTGGACAGCAAGGTAACACAACAAGTACACACTTACACATTCTGTACAAAACCACACGGCTATTAGCATACCAGCATGCAAGCAAACACAAACTCACACCGGCACTATAGCTGATAAATAGATCAATAACAGTCCCAACCCTGACAGCATGCTTGTTCCATGTCAGATACAGTATGTTTCTGCACTTTTAACTTCAACCTCAAAAGCGCTCTCAAATATTACACACATGCACTCCCAGGGTGAAATGGAATATGAACCTTTCCACTCCTATCCAATCTTAGCTTCAAGTTAATACTTTCAAGTAACCCTCTACCACTCTGTTGGAGTTAAGAAAGCAAAGGACTCCATTCTCAACCATGACAATCCATGCCCAAGACCAACAAAGCCCACATAATGTCTGTATGAACACTGGCTTCAGCTGTGATAGCCTATATAGAACCCACTGGCTTGTAATTGTGCAAATAATTTAATTGATTTTTAAGCAATTTTTAGCTTGACATCAAATAAAACTCTTAAGTGAGAAATATTGCCCCAGGAAGTCCAGAACTTTTGAGTCTTGCCTCAACATAACTGACATAACTGGCATGTTGGCGTACATTCCAGGGTCAAACCGTGTCCCCAGACAGGGTGAGATGTGGGTTCCCTGATAATATAGAATAGCCAATACAATAAAAATACAGATGTTTAGCTCACTGTTCAAAATGTGTATTTTTTAAGTATGTACCTGCTGCCAGTGATTCATTTCTCATATCATCTATCTCTTAGTTTTCTTGCATCTGTGCAAAGGAAGCAATTACTTAAAGACGACCTATTATGCTATGTTTCAGTCCAACTTTGGTACTGCAGTTTAGGTTCTCCGCAAAAACGCTCTCTCCCTCTGCATTCTGTTTGAACCTGGCCAATCAGAGAAGGCCGGTAACTACATGGCAACAGGCACGTCCTCTAGTTTCACGTTACACTGAGCGTACTGCAGTGTGAGCGCGGGCAGATAAGAACAGGCAGGGAGCGGGGGACAGGGACATGTCTGAGCGTGTAGCAGCATGACCATACATGGAAAATCCGTTTTGTGTGACATCCAAGCCCCAACCTCAGCAATTTTTACCAGCATCCAATACGGAAGTGACCAAAATTGTAGTACCTTCCGGTGGCCACTGGGGGTGGAACCAAGACTGAGCCATTTTTTCTTTGACTCACTTGTTAGACAGGCCGTTTTCTGACTATGTGTTAGAGGCTGGTCGTAGATGTTAGGCTTGGCTTGATGACGTCTTCTTCGTGTTGGTCTTCATAAGATACATTTCATGGTTTACACTACCCTGCTCATAAGAGAGGTGAAGGGAGGGTGCGGGTCGTTGCTAGGCCGGTTGTCATGTGCAGGCACATCCCACACAAATAGTTCTCCCCTGACCTTGGGCAAAGTATCTACTGAAACTGCCTGCCTCTGTATATACAGTGTTGTTATGTGCACTTACAAAATGGTGAATGAATGTGAAGTTACTAAACATACAAAAGTGTATAGGTTTAAAAAGCACAAGAGTATAAAATTAAGATTTATTCTCACAAAAGTCTTATTAAACCTATTTACAGCCTGGTCCACAAACGCATTCTAGTCTGTATGTTAAGGTCATATCTCCATGACAACACTGAGGGGGGTGATTTTTTTTCTAGCATGCTAGTTTTTATTCTGTTGGAGGTTAAAATGTATTGGCGCGATCTCTTGAGTGACAGCTCTCCGCCCGTTGTCCCTCACTTTGCCTCGGAGGTATACGTCAGCTAGATGGGCGTATCTCCCTCCCCCCGACGTGAGGCGGAGTAAAAATCTCACAAGATGGCGATGCGCATAAACCAGGATTGTTGGATGCCGTGTGAATAACTGAGGTCAGCACGGATGATACATCCATATTATATACTATCTATGGTGACATCACGCAAATCCAGGAAACTAGGCACTAGGCTGCCGTGAACGGCATCGGAGTGTTGAGGCTGTGCACAGCCACCTGCAGCCACCCCAGACAGTAAGCAGGGAATTTGTCTAAAATGCATGTATCTGACACTTTGGTATCATTTAGCATGACTGTATAACATTATATCAGCATGTATAGGTCAGAAAAGATGTAAAAAGCATAATAGGTGCCCTTTAACTTCATTCACACCTGGTGTAAAATGCGCCGTGCAGTCACTTCTGCTTGCATGTGATCATGGGAGAAGGAGAGTGGGAGGACAGCAGGAATTCTCATCTCTTATGGCACTTTCGTAGGAGGAAACAGGAACTGGGACAGGTTGTCTTTTCTCCAATAGTGCTTGAAGCCGCATTGAACACTGAGGCAGGGACTACTTCAAATCAGATAAGAGAAATGAGCAACTGCTGGACACGGGAAAGCGGATCTTGCTAGACCTGAGGCTAGTTATTCTAGTGCTCGGGTGGGAGATCTTGGATGAATGGATGCCTTTACTTTGAAATAAATACATGTAACTGGATACTCAAAACTATGATCTGCCATGATGTGCTTTTTTTCTGCAGCTACATAAAGCTGAGTAACAGTTTATCTAAAGCATAAGTTGCCGTGAAATACTAGCCTTGTTTTAAATAACACAGCGTACAATAAGAGATAACACTAAATGCATACAGCCAAATCCAACTACATTTAATAAAGTTGTTCTGAGTTTTTAGGTGAGCCCTTCCAGCCAACAAAGAGAAAGAAATAAGTCAACAATGTGAGCCTGAAAACATGAGCCAACTGCTCAAGCTATTAGTCACTACTGGCTGCCTGTTCTATATTCTGAGATAAGTACTGGGTCAGGTCTATGGGATTTGCTCAATATTAAATATAGATCTCTAGGGTGATGGTGAGTGTGGCTGCTTAAGTCATAAGCGGAATTAATCTGTATTCAATCAGAAGACCTTTAAAGCTCTAATGCGATGTTGATTCTCAAAATCGGTGATATAAGATGGCATAAGTTGCTTCCTGCCGCAATGCTAAATGCAGGTAGTTAACGTGGGTGTACCATAGGCGTAGCAGGAGCCTTCGTGATCATTTTATGCACTAATAAGATAAATTAGCATGACATGCGTGGGTAGGCATGAGGATAATTCATCTCCAAAGAACAGGCAGCAGAGGGCGTATTGATGAATAATAATTTTGACTCACATTGTATGTTTTTTTCAAGGCTTTTTTTTCCAATCTGTGGTGGTGTTTTTATGATCACATTATGTACATGTGTCACTCTGATGCTATGGCAACATAGTCTCCATCATCGTGCCACTTGGAGTTTGAGCGCCTGTGAGTAGAGGAAGTTGACAGTGGTGTAGACACTTATTTCGAAAGCATGTGTCTGTTTTGGAGCCAGACAGAGTTGTAGCATATCAGGGCCATAGCACCTCCATTGTGAGTGTTATAGGCATGTTTTTAAAGGTCACCTATTGTTCAAAATGTGTCTGTCTGCATAACACATCCCTATATCTTTTTCTTCACCTTTCTAAAAACCTGTGTTCAAAAGCCCCAGTCAGATTTATCTCCCCTTATGATGTCATGGATGGAGAAGCCACACCCCCAATCGCCAATTTACTAATTTAGCACTACCTTCACATGTCATAAGCTAACTAAACCGTCAGTGAGATTTACGGCCAGACAGAGGCTAGATTAGTAGATTCATAATGGCATTGAGAAATAAAGTGTTTTTGGGACAATACACCAGAAAAAACGTTTTGTATTAAAAACCCAAATAACAATGTTGAACGTTTAAATGATCATAATATGTCACCTTTACTTAAACAGTATGTAGTGTTGTGTGTGGACGAGAAAGAGAGGGAAGGAGACCGGACTAAAGTCCCGGCTGAATGTAAGGCTGTGCCCAGGAAAAGTTACTGGAAGAGATTTTTCAATTTTATAATTGTGTTTCTATTCTGGAGTTGGGTCTCTCCCCTCTGGCTGTCATTCACCACTATCTGGTTTTAACTCTCCATACTTGTCAAGTCATTATTCTGCTTGTCTTTCTCGCTTTTTTCTGTGGTTTTGACACAACTGTCACTCCATTTCTAAGTATGGAGGTTTGCAGTTACAGGGGTTGGGCTAATGCTAGTGGCTTTGATTTGGTGTTGGGTTTGCAGTGTTTCTCAGCAATGTGTCCATGTCAATCAAGAGTGTATCTCCAATGAAGGGAAATCCTGATGCTTCAGCAGATGATATTTTAGTGGTCTACCAACTTTCTGGCAACAGTTGCAGTTTGGCAATGCCACTCTGCACAAAGCTAGGTCCATTAAAGAAACCAGTTTAGGGCACAAATATACGAGGGCCTGCACAGAGCCTTGACCTCAACCCCAATATGTTTCACCTGTGTCTCATGAAGGCAAATTCAATTGGTTTCTCAAATCAGATGTTCTGTACTGCACTGGCAATTGAAAGTGATCAGATTGGAGTTGTTGCATCCAGACAACACTGCTCTGTACCGACCTATGTGCATGGGTTACTGTGGTAATGATGTAAGCGTCATAACATAGAATGGTGACACAGCTTTCCAACACGGAAGAATGACAAAAAGCTGAATGTAGATAGATCATCACCCTTGCAGATTATATTCCAGCACATCGCCATTCAAACATTAGCGATGTGAAGTCATAGCGCCGAACTCACTCTGATATCCTATTTGAGCGACCAAAGCGTCTGGATCGAATATGCATCTTTAGAAATCCAAAGTGAGTTGCATTTCAAACCTGCATGACGTGCTTCGGATCTGATTTGCAAAACAGTTCGGATTTCATGTTGTGTTTCTTGCTGTTCAACTTCAGACTTGATACAATCAATCTGGATACAATCTGGATTGGAAAGAGGATGCCAAAAGTGTGATTTTGGCTGGCAGTCTGAAGGCCTTTGTCTTCCCTGCCTTAGAGTATGTACATTATGTCCTTGTCTTCCATCGTCTCGTCTTTACCTTCAAGTGAGAGCTCCGTTACAGCCTCTTTTGTTACTCCCCTTCATAGCATCTGTTCTTGCGACAGAAGGGCTACAAGGATGAGCCATTCCTGGTGAAACTTTTCTCAAACTTTGCACAGCCAAGTTATAGCTGTATACTCATTTATTTTGGTATTCGTCTACAATTTAGTTTTCACAACCTTTGGGGAGAGATATTTTTACCTGAAATTAATCTTGGCAAGCAGGGCGACCTGCTGTGTCTCTGTGTGGGGGTGTGACAGTCTTCCCAGCTGAAGCGACAATTTTTATTTAAGAAGAAGCAGGTGTATTTTTGGTATTCAGCTTGTATATTGGTCGAAGCCTTATGCTCTCACACAGAAATACCCACACACATCACAGTGACACAAATGCACAGCCAAATCAATTGCAAACACCTCAATATGTCTAAGTCATTGATTGCTAAATTATGTGTTACCATTCTCAGCATCAACATAAATCCAACAAACGGAGAAGCTGTAGCTTTGAAAGGTCAGCAGCCAATTAGATGCATCTTTGCTGGAGGTCAGAGCCAATCAGTGGCTCCCTTGCGGCATGAGTCACTGTCAGATTTTATGATCCTTTGCATTCCCACGTCCTCGCTGCTGCACCAAAACAGCTCGTAAAGTTTGAGTTAGGCAGGGGGAGATTGAAAATATTAACGTCTTTTATAGCGTGCTTTTGTGAGGGACACACATTTAGGCGTTCAAGGTTCCACCGTCCTCTCTGTTTTGCCTGCTGTCTGACATGCTGTGTTTCTGTCAGGAGATTTGTTCTGTATTTTGTTTCATCACTTTGGGAGACATGACCTTCATAGTCCATAGTCATCATGTCCTTCAACATCTTTTGAAAGTTTTCTTCCTGATTCTTGAGTCATTTTCAGGTTAAACAATTGTAATTTGGGTTTCTAATAGAAAGGATTTTGCAATTGCTGAATCCCCTCTTTTCAGCCTTTACCTCAGCCCTAGAGCCTTAAGGCTGTTACATACTCCGCGAGAAGAAAGAACAAAGTTCTCGGTGACAGAGCTGCAAGAAGAAAATGACGTCATTTTCTTCTCTCAGCTCTTGTTTAGCTGTTCTCGCAGCTTGTTCTCGACACATCACCCGGGCCGAACTTTCTTCTCGCAGCTTGTCCGGGAACTATTGTGTGATTGGTCAGTCTGAAGTCAATGAGGAAAGCGAAGTGAAATCAGCTGGCGCTACTGAGTCAATTACCATGGTAACAATGCGCCGCGGTGAGGAGTTCGGCAGTTGAGTTCTCGTGAAGTATGTAATGTCAGACCAGAAAGAACTTCTCGCAGCTCTGTCACCGAGAACTTTCTTCTTTCTTCTCGCGGAGTATGTAACAGCCTTTAAGGTACGAACACACTGCACTCCGCGGCGCGGCGATTGGCCGCGGCGCGGCGATTGGCCGCGCGAATCGCAGGTTCCGCGCCGCGTGATCATATTGGGTCACATTGTGTCCGCCGCCCGACCAGAGTAGCCTTCTCCTACTCTGGGGCTCTGGGGATATGCTGCCGCTGGTGCTAACCGGTGCTGAGAGCACCAGTCTGCTGTGCTGATGGTGCTTTACCCAAGCTAACTGGTGCTAACTTGGTTCATAAAGCAAAACTGATAGCTGTACACAGCAGGCAACATACACAGAGGCTATTCACAGAACTTATGGGAGCAAACTGTGACTATTGTGTTTTCATCCATCTTAATTTCCTCTGTCAGTTGTCCCGAAGTGAGTGACGTCGGGAGGAGCTCAACGCTGATTGGCTATCGCGGCGCGGCCGGCAGCAAATAGTTTCAACTTCTGCGGCGGCCGTGCCGCCCTAGCCGCATGAACCGCTTGCCGCCGGCCGCCCATTCGGCGGTGTGCAGTGTGTTCGCACCTTTAGAGTTTTAGAGCCTGTCTCTTTAAGCCCCGCCTTCCAAAAAGTGCAGTCGTCTTTGATTGGCCCTGAGGCGAACTGCTTGTTTGAATCTAACTACCAGTCAGATTCAGGGGTATCTCGGGGTGTGTCCCAAAGGTGGAGGTAGTGCTATGTTAGGTTTGTAATGAGGGGGCATGGCATATCCCCTTATGATGTCATAAGAGAGAGATATATGACTGGGGTTTTTGAACAGTGTTTTTTTTAAATAATTTCAGGGGGGGCGGGAGGTGTTTCCCCCCAAAGACATTGGTAGGGTAAACACTGAATGCTGTTCTTTCCTTTTTCTTTGACCACTTTCTTCTGTTCCCTTTCCATTTTCCCTCACATTCCTATCCCTCCTATACCTCCACCTCTCATCAATCTTTTCCTCTACTCTCTTCTTCTCTACATTCACTGCTCTCCTATCTCCTCCCTTCAGCTGTATGATCTGGGCAGACCGGCCGACTCCCAGTCCAGCTCTCCAGGCTGCCTGACCACCGATAGCAGCTGTGTCAACATGGGCTATCCGTCCTGTGGCCACCAGGGTCGCTGCCACGGAGAGTGGGGCTCCTTCAGCTGCCAGTGTGTGCCAGGGTACACAGGGAACCAGTGTGAAGAGGGTAAGCCAAACTTGTTTTGGGACTTATTCAATACAGGAATAGGAATACATGCAATTTGTAGTGGATGGCATCATCGAAATAAAAACGAAAAACATATCTGTCAATCAATCCAAAGCTGTAAACTTACAATAAGAGGTAGACCAATTAATTGGGCCGATTCCTTCTGCGATAATCGGCATCAGCCAATGCTTGCGCTCAGAAGGCCAATTAAGAAAATATTCTGCTCAGTTTCATTCAAGGATTGAGGAAGTTACAGGGTGTTCTCTCTCCCCATTGGTTTAAAATGTGTAAAGTTGCAGTATTCAGAGCTGATTTTAATATAGCTTTTTGAAAAAAACACATAACCTAAATTGTAAAAGAGAATATTATAGAGGTTTGAAGAGACTACAGACAACCATAGTTAATGACTTATGTTATTGTTATCATCCACTTCTGTTCCATGACTTTCTAACATCAATGGCATACAATGCCATCTGCTTCTAGCAGCATGTAGGAAATTGTAAATTCATGCATGGGTTCAAGCGCTTGCCTTTCCCGTAGAGGATCCTTCGTTACTGCCCCGAGCAGCTTTTATATCAAAGATACGTATGGCGTGAATGAAGCAGCTCCTTGTGAAACGTGCTGGTATAGAATATGCAAAGAAAGAGTGTCAATTTGTGAATTCAAGAATTGAATGCAAATTTTTTTTTCTATTTTGAGGCAATTACCAAAAATTAAATTATTTGTATTCTATTAATCAAATGCACTGCTATAACTTAGAAGTGTTATTCTTAAACAGTTCTAATGCTTAATGCCCACAGTGATTGATAATTGAAGTTATATGGATGAATCACTCACTTCATATTGATGAGATGATTCATGTTTTTGAATAAAGAACAAGCTCTGGAGTCAATATCCGACTAGGGGACACATGGAAGATTGTGTCATTCAGTGAGGACATCTTTGGAAGAAGAATGAGTCATGTGAATTCTATGATTATCCTCACCTACATACTGTGTTTATGTGAAGAGTGTTAAACCAAAAGAAAATATGTTGTTTCTTAGCTGTACCTGTAGCTTAGGGGCTGTGATGCCAACCATGTACCACAAAGTCCTATATTAGTCTTTTTCCTGTCTCCTCCCTACGGGTTATAATGAAGCAAAAAAACTATTAAAAAAAGACCCTTTTGGGTCCAGAGAGTTCTGTTAGAAAATCTGAATGACATGACACCATCACACTGACCAGTGGTATACAATATCATGAGGAAGGATTGGTATGCTCTGAAAAGCTATCTCATTGGTAAAGATTGAATTGTTTACTCTCCTTATCACAAGATAAATGGCAAACATATGTTTTGAAAAGATGGTAACAAAGGTCGAACGTTGGTCTGAATGGAGACTATCTTTCAGTCCATTTTTGACATTGTTAACATCTTAAGCATAACGGCCTCCACACACATCCTACCTCTACTGCGCGTCTACTGCGCGTCTGCGTCTGACTTTTTCTCACTGACCGTGTAATTAACCTAGAGCGGACACACATCCAACCTTAGACGCACTGCTGATACCCGTCGGAGGCACGTCTGCAGCGACGCTCCCCTTTACCTCAGGAGGCTCGCCTATTTTTTTCTGAGAGCCGCGCGTCTCTCTCGGGTCTCTCTGCTTTAACTGATAGAGAAATATTCTGCTGAGAGTCATATTGACTTCATACCGGCAGCTTTCGCTGTAGTTTCACCATTTCCTGATGTGTCCCTTTCAAAATGAAACTTTCAACAAGCGAAAATGTGGCAAAAAAAAAAAAGGCAATGGGCCACACGGATTACTGTCTCAATATAAATCATATGCATCATATGCATCATAAATGACACAAAATAACTTAATTTTTAATGCGAATTATCTATGAAAACTCTATGTAGAAAGATAGGTCTTTTAGAAGCAGCGCTGCTGCAGCAGCAGCTGCTGAGACGTTCCATGTGTGGCCGAGAAAAGTCCGAGAGAGGCAGCAGTAATGGAACGCGACGCGCTCCAGAGGTAGACGCAGGATGTGTGTGGAGGCCGTAAAGGTTAAATGGAAACTAATTGGATATTATTTATCATCTGCATTTATCTGTTGTTCTGTACCCAAATACATGTATGGTTATATCTAATACTATAAACACTGTTAACTATAAAATACAAGATGGAGATTGAGACGTTACATATTGCTTGCCTAGAAGAAACCAGCCTTCAAGCAGCATCTGGTGAAATGCTCAACTTTGTCAGTTACGGCAGGCAGACAAGAAATGTACTTGGATATGGAGTGGAAAGTGGTTTTGAAAACATTTACTTGTGCCTGGTTTAGTCTATCAAGCATCTACAAGATTCACATTGGACGTATGTGTTGCATTTACAACTAAAACTGATGTGTATGTGTTTTCTTTCCTTCTGCGTGTGTGTGTGTATCATCTCCAGAGGTCCCGGAGTATTCCTTTGATGGCCACAGTCACGTTCATTACCAGTTGGCGTCTCCGCTGTCGGCCCGGAGGACGTGGGTTCAAGTCCTGGTTCGAACCCGTAAACACAGCAGCACCATCCTCAATCTGATCTCAAAGGAGCAGAGTGAATATATACGGATAGAGGTAAGACTGATAATGTGTGTGTGTGTGTGGACTTTGATGGAAGATTGTGTGAAATCTAAGGCTAACTGTTTCCACTTCTTCTTTATGATAAGTAAGACTAAACAGGCCCTTACTCCAGCTCCGTACCTACTGCACTGACATGATACACTCACTATATTCACAATACTGATGTTCTCATGTTACTCTTTGACAACAGTGTATGTTCCAAATAGGAAAATATTACTTTAAATAATTTTGATATTTTAATTTTATTCTATTAATTTAAGTATTATCCTTTGATATGTTTATACACACCATCATTTATAATGTACCATAAATGTGCCCCCGCTTTCAAGTGATGTCAGGCTTTAATACAATATGAAAATGATGGTTCAGATGAGGTGTATTAGCAGTAAAAATTATTTAGGATGAATGCGCGATTGAGTGCATTAAATGTGTTATTTGTCTTGAAGGCTTCATTTCTCCCACATTGTTTTCCCACCAGTTGTTTGTTCACACTTGAATAGCTCTCTTATATTTGTTTATTTGCCTGCCTTCCTCAGTTTTTTTTTCATCCTTGCCAAACTGTGACTCACTTTCGGGTATCATGACATACCTTTCCAGTGCCCCCCCCCCCCCCCCCCCCCCCCCCCCCTGCAACCATAGGTATTGATCAAACATCCCTGTCTGGAAGGATGACCATTATCCATATCATAGGTGCTGTCACAGGACATTCTCTCCTATGGTCCCCCTCTATCATCCATCTGTCTCTCCTTCATATTCTCCATTCCCAGGTTTACTCCTACATGTCTCCGTATAGTCACCACTACATGGGGAGTCAGTTCACATCATTTATCCACCATAAATAGTATGTTGATAGTGTGTTCCATCATCTCGTGAATCCATTGGAAACCCTGCAATATGCTTAGTTAGAAATGCAATCATTTTACCTTTTTGGATAATGTTTCATGATGATAGTTTAATTTGCTTTTAATCAGAGGGGGGAATTAGTATGCGTTACTCTTGGCTGGCTGCAAACTCACAATTGGAGGAGCTCTTTGTGTCTGCTGTTTGTGTGACTTGCATTCCAACAGCGCGGCTAGTGAAAGATATTGCTTCAGTTTTTGCCTCCAGATTACTGATTGCATACTGAGTTTGTTACAAAGCTTATCAGGAAGGTATTTGCTTACAACCATGCATACACTAGAAAAAGGTCTCCTAAATGAGGGCATTTTGCTACACAGCTAAGTTGTTTATTTGATGATTCTTCCTAGGCTTTATTCTTTGCCCCAAAATGTACATTTTTGGACTGAAATATTCAGAATCTTCTCCAATATTCTGACATGTCCTAGAATGATTATTTTGTAGCATTCCGAGGCACTTAATAAACTGACTTCTGACTTCTCAACAACGCTTTATCTCTATGGACTAATAACAGCAACAACAGAAAATGTACATATCGTGCTGTATTTGTATCTTACTTTTCTGAGATACAAACAATATACACATTGTCATTACCTCATGTAACAGTGTGGCCCATATATTTTGGCAGCCACGTTCAGTGATTAATGACCGGCCAATAAATATGTATACACCATAATGAAATGCATTAAGCATTTTACACAAACTCAGTGACAACAGATTATGGTATACGTAAAGCAATTACACTGTGCACAGTTGATGCATGAGCACATTTAATTTCCTTGGCGCTGCACTATCAACTTTAAGTGGCTGGTTGCGCTGCCCTTAGCCACATTTATATCAACTAGTGCAGTGCCTGTAGGAGGCAGGTATTAGCTTTTGCATGCTTAAATGTAACCTGTCTATGAAAGTGGCACACAGAAACAGATTTAGCCTACACATAGGCAGTGTCACACAGTCATTGAAATGGCTGTCGCATCGCTCTTCAATTTCCCTTTTGGTCTTTCAGTGTTTCCCCTACCATTATACAGGCCTGGCGGGGCCGCCAGGCCAACGGGACCCCCCGCCAGGCCAACAGCAGCCTGACTTTTTATATATATATATATATATATATATATATATATATTTTTTTTTTTTTTTTTTTTTTTTTTTTTTTTTTCATCAATTTCTCATTGATTCCGTAATAATCATATGCAAGTTTTTAATTCAGATTTGTAAAAGATGTATACGTTATTAATTGGGTTTTTGATAACATCGTTGGTGAGAAATGTGTGTCATACTTTCACAATCTTCACTCAGTGAATGTGTACGATTTAGTTTGATGGTTATCACGAATATTATTCTGGACATTTCCCAGTATACGTAGCTGAATAAAAGATGCATACGCCAGTCATACAGGCACAAAATCTACATCGCACACCATTATTTAATCATTACGAGATGGCAGATTAACACATCATCCGCACATGTCTGCACTTCCACAAGGCTGCAGCATTCAGCACAGTGGGGGAACAAAACTGTCCCTGCACTGGGACTGTTTGCTTAAAAATAGAATGGCACACCTAGTGTACGGCGCTGCTGGCAAAGACACACATACTCCATTTTACAACATTCACTCACACACACCACCCACTCAGGGAGAGACGCAGGAGCCACATGGCTCTGCTCAGTTCAGCTTTAATTGGGGGTAAAATCAGGTTTGTGTGTGTGTGTGTGTGTGTGTGTGTGTGTGTGTGTGTGTGTGTGTGTGTGTGTGTGTGTGTGTGTGTGTGTGTGTGTGTGTGTGTGTGTGTGTGTGTGTGTGTGTGTGTGTGTGTGTGTGTGTAAAGAACCACCCTGGTGGATTCAAAATATAATTAATACTTCATCGCAGAGCCTTGAAATGAGCCATGGTTCTCAAACCAAACAACCTTGGAGCTTTCCAGCACTTTACCAAGCTGCTATGAAGGGAGAGACTGAGGGACAGAGAATGGAACTATAGGCAGATGAAGGGTTTATGTGGCAGAGAGTTACGGGGAGAAAATTAGAAAAGTGGACCAGTAAATTGACATGATGGTTGGTTTGTATATTTTTGACAGACTTCTCCTCCCAAAAGAAGGCAGAAAGTCACTAGTTTAACACGTGGTTCAAAAGGGTTAACCTCTTAAGCCCTAGGCCTCTGGCTCAGGATTCCGCTCGAAAATGACATGACCATATTGAATAGAGTATATCTCTGCAACTACAAGGTCTATATGAATAATCTTGGTATCATAATAAAGGTAACACTTGTGAGATTGCTGAGAAGGTGTAAGCATAAGTATAGATGTTACTGGGTCAGAGTAAATGAAGATGGAACACAGCATAAACAAAAGATTTAATTTCCGCCTAACAGAACTGTACACTTTTGTGAGTGAATATCCCCTTTGAAACATGCAGTTGCAGCCCAAAACCTCCAGAAAATAATAGCAAACAATCTGAATATTACCTGTGCCAAGAATGGTGCTAATAAAGTAAAGCAGAGCAAAGTTAGAGAGGTTTTAGTAGAGACATTTTTCAGGCGGAAATTAGCCACCCATCTAAATACTGTTCTAAAAACAGTTTTGGCTTTGTTTTGAAAAATAAACCAGACCTATATACATTTTCCCATTCAAAGAACACCATACAAAGGAACTAAAGTTTATCTCCAACTGGAGCAGATTTAATAAATAGCCAATAATATAGGTAATCTGATTACTGCTGTTGTCCGGATCCAGTTCTCGCTGCTGTCCTCCTCCTCCGACGGTGAGTTGACAGGACTAAACCGGGCGCCGCTGTCTATATGTAGTAGGCTATGTCTAGTCTCTAGTAGCTCCGAAACTGTGAACCATTTGGTTTTATTCCTGTCTGCCGTTATTCCTTGTGGTGGTGTGCGGAAGAAAATGGCAAGACAACCAACACAAATTGTCTATTATCTAAATAGTCGAAAACCGCTGTTTTGTTACGGAGCTGTCAATTTTCGCGGGGCTGTCAATCACCCGCAACGTCTTCATTCAATCCATTGGTCAATGTGGATGATCCGTCAGAGCCAATAGGATCGAGATACAGACCCCAGATACACGACAACAACACTTATCCGCCAATCACAAGGAGGCAACACTGTGTTCATATGACTTGCTGTTTGTATCGTTAGCATGAAGTAGCATAATCGCTAGCGCCGATTTTTTCGGACATGAGCCGTTAGCGTCTTTTGTTTCTACCTGCTCATTTAGTTGCTTGGTGTCAGACTTGTGTTTCGATTAGGTCAAAATAAATATCATGAGCTTTTAGCCGAGATACTTTCCGTTAAGTGGGTGTGCTTCATGATATGTTGCTACATGGTTAGCATGCCCTTATATGGTGTATGTTGCGAAAAGCGCAGCTGCCCCCGGTACCGGGGGCTCTCGGGCGGAAGAGGTTAAACATGAAATCAACTGTAATATGTCACTAACACTTAAACATTGTTACACTGTGGTGGATAACAGGTAACATTTTGAAGTCTGCGCACACACATGCACATTTATTCCCAAAACACAGTGTCTCATGGCATGCTGCGAAAACGCCCCAACAAGCTAAATCAGTATCACAAAGTAAAAGCTTCCACACTTACTTAAAATATTAGGTCACAAGATGATGATCATAAGAAAAAACGACCTTTTGTTTTGATGGGGTGATGTTCTCATGACCTTGAGATAAGGGTATATGATATTATAAGTATTGAGAGTAAACAAGCTTGGTTATATCGTGATCACAAGATAACGACTTGTTATCAGTTATCAAGTCTGGCTGGCTGCTCTCTGTGGGTAGTGTATGTCTGTGATGTCTTGACATAGTTTGCAGGTGGTTAAAAAGTGCAGCTCAGTATTCCACATCCTGCTGTTTGCAGTGGGTTTAGAGTCTTTCTTCTCTGGGCAGCCAGGTCTGCCTGTGGCGAGGCTGTGCTCACTGAGAGGGTGTTTACACTGGAAACGGTGGATGCAGCCTATCATTCACATGACAACAGCAAAAGCAGGCTTGAAAACGCAATTTTTTTCTAAACCAATTCCCAGGGTGGAATCTTTTAGAAATGCAACTGCAGCGGACCCTTGTAAACTAGTGAAACGGTCTCTCTGGTAACGCTGACGTCACAGCTCCACTCCCCACATGCGTAATCTATTACATTTGCTGTCAAAATACCCACACGTGAGTCATAAAGTTAGAAGACACCATGCACGGTGTCTCCGCGGCACCATCACTGTGATCATTGTGTTATACTATTATTGACTATTGGACCTGATACCTAGCAGAAGTTCACATATTTGCTCAAAGCTGTCAAACAAATGCATCACCATTCATATCCGCTTAGATGGAAAACACAAAATGGTGAAGATTTAAATGTTTCCTAAAATATGTCTTGTTCAGTACGTACTACAGAACACTACTTAGTTACCTGACAAAGTGCCAAATGAAACATCAGGATACATTGATAAATGGATTGCTTCCAGCAGTTTGTCAGTGTTTTGCTAGTGGTTCATGCTAATGTCAGTCCATTATATTATGTGTGAACCCGTGTATGTTAATCAAAGTAATCAAGCTTACACAAGACAAGACAAGACAATTAATTAAATTCTGCTTTGCACAAGTTGAAATGATAGATCTCGAAGCAATATCAAAGGCCCCAGTGCAACAGTGATATGAATCACTGGAGATGATTCATATTGAATGGGTAAAACAGAGTAGAGTGTACAGTGACTTAGCATTGAGGTGCAAGTTAACTTTCTATTACATTTCTGATAACAACTAAACTTAGAGGAACTGCAACATGTGTAGCAAACATAAGCACGCTCCATGTTAATTTGCACTGTTCAATCTTTCCCTCACATGGCTTTTTGAGCAATTTCAATCACTGCAAGCACATCATTAGTCTGCTGAATGAAATGGTACGAAAAACTGATTCTGACAAAATTAAAATAAATGGTGCAGCTGTGTGTTCCTGCCCTGGTTCCCCCGGCTGCAGAGCCGAAAACTCGTTTCAATTAGGATTGTGGCTTGCAGAGCTAATCATACATCATAGTCAATTACAATGTCCACACATGCGGCAATTATGACATTGTGCTAATTAATCCACACATGGGAAGTCAAAGTTAAGTTGCTAGCCTTCTTCTAAATTATAATTTCTTTCCATTTGAAGATCTTCCAGGGCCTCCTCTGCGCTTTCTTCAACCTTGGTGACGGGGACTACAACCTCACCCTGCCCACCTATCGCCTGGACAACGGGGAATGGCATGAGGTCTTCTTGGATCGGCATGACAACGAGGTGACGCTGCGTCTGGACGGCGGTGGAGGGCAGCGGGAGGTGACGGGATCACTCGGCAGAAGTCGAGAAATAATCATTGACCCCACTGTGGTGATGCTGGGTAACAACTTCCCCTCTGGAATCAACAAGAGCTTCCAGGGTAGGTGATAATAGAAAATTTAGCGCATACAGAAATGTGTTTAGAGTTATGTCTATGGGTTTTCTACTGAATCTTCTGTTTATTAACAAGAACTTGGAACACAATATTATGAGATTATCTGATTTCCTTTAATTGGTAGTCAGTTTCACAGGATTGCGCTCATAAAAAAGCTGCCAGAGAACACTATGTGAAGGTTTGCATGAATTAGATACACTGTGTCAGTTCACTTTGCATTCAAACTTTGAAGCTGTCAAGTACAGCTGGGTTGTACCAGCTGCAGCAGCTAAAGGCTGAAGGACAACTTACTATAAGTAAGAAAAATAGAACAAAATGATACCAATGATTCGGCAATTAATGGCCAGGTGCTGACATTTCTAACAAAACCTCCTCAATCTGGATGTTCAAGGTCCCCAAACATAGCCTACACCATATGGAACAACTGAGTAGGCCATTGTGTTGCCTTCTGCTCTTCCTTTGGGTTTATTTATGTTGCCACTTTCTACAAACCACCCTCTTTAAGTAGCAACTGTCAAATATTCTCAGATATTTTCATGAATTCATTTTGATAATGTACTAGTTACTTGTAGCCCATTTCATTTTCTAAACAATACAATACTAATTGTATTCGTATAGAGCTCAGCTGTAGCATGGCACCACCCACCTACGTATTTCCGCTCAATTTTCATTTCCCTTCAGTAGTCAGTCTTGGGCTGCTGTATATTTGCAGGTTTTCTCTGTCCGATTTTTGACGCTCCAATCAGCGAACAGAGGGAGTGGCTGAGAACAATGACGTTGAGATTGTGCTCCAGTTTAAGTTGTCAGAAGCCGGCGCATGACATACGTCACAACCAAACGTTATGCGATTGGTTATGGCAGATCCAGAGTGGAATGACTGAAGAAATGAAGTACGATGGTCTGGTAGGACCAGGCTAGCTGCACTCTCTCTTTGTATAATTCATAGGTGATTGGCTGTTAAGTTGAGGGTTCCTTTACAATGTAACCAAAACATCAACAAAAAAAATCATAGATATTTTGGTACAAAAAGGTGGTGGATTGTGCATAATATTAAGCAGTTTTGAGCCGGTTGCATTAGCTGTAGCTCTCATAGCTTTACATGGGCTATATTGCTGAAACACGTATCACCTGTGGTAGCAATACAGCCAAAGGCTTTGTAAAATGAAGCTTTGGGGTTTAGATTACTAGCATCAGAACATTGAGATGATCACCCAGCCAGGCCAAGCACCAAGGGAGGAGAGGGAAGAGAGGATAAGATCCAAACTCAGCATGCCTGTGTGTAATGTAATAATGACTATTCAAAACGTTTTAAGATCATGATCCATCCCTAATATTTGATCTGATACTGATGCATAGCTCCATCCTTACATCAGCAAAATGTTTCCTTAATACAACAGTGTATTTTTCTCAATGGACGCATGATAAAAGATAATCAGATGTCCACATTTTAAATGTGATTTCTAATGGCTGGGATTAGTAATGCAAACTTATGTCATGAATCCTCTCTTGAATCATTCCGATGCCAAGGCCCTTTTTTCCATGATGTTGCACAACGGCACTGTTCACAGGGAGGACAGTTTTCATTGTATTTTCATCATAAGTGAATTGTCCTTGAACACCAGAGGCAGACAATTGCTGGGCTGAATTCTTAGGAGGTGAACATTTTCTGCACAGAATGTGAGAACGGTTATGACACACAACAGTACAAATCTTCCTGAATATCCTTTTCAGTGAAGACTGATGGATTGTAGGAGGCGAAATGGCCAAATAACACTAAAATGGTTTGCTTTACACCATCCAAACAGTGTCCAGGCATTACTATAACCTGTATGTGTTTGAGTGTGGGAGAAAAGGATAATGTAATGTGTGTGTGATCTGTCAAGGGGGTAAAGTGAAAAAGAGTGGTGTGTAGTTTAGGGCAATCTGAGACAGTTTAACAAGTTTTGCTTCTGAAAAGTGCTTCCAGCAATAGTTCATTTTATCTATTCATACGCATCATTTTTAAAGGAGGATTGTGGCGTTCCATGTATTGATGAATGATTGATGGAACTGTAATGGCCAATTCACCCAAATGCATCTTTATTGTAAACTGGGATGATGGCCGTCCCCACAGCGGGGTATATAGAGGGGCTAGGGAGTCAGGAACGGGAAGGCAAAGTGTTTGAGTGTTTAAAGTGGGTCGGTACTGTACAGTATATGCCATAGTGTGTGTTTGTGTGAGACAGATCATACCATGAATATGAATGCACTTTAAAAAACAGTGAAACTAAGATGTTTGTGATACATCTTTACCTTTCACTTTGAAAAAAAAACTGCATGCAGGTATTTGTCTTTGCCTCCAAAATTCTTTACCCTTTTATCTTCTTGGTTATGTTGTGACAACGCTATTGTAAAGGTTTGTTTAGGCGATAAAATAAAATAAATGCAGATAGTGTCAAAATATATACAGTAGCAGACTGAAAAACACATATTACTGTATCAAAAAATAGAGAGAGCAAGGCCATAATTATGAATAAATGCAGAGAAAGAAAGAGAGCGAGAGCTACCTCATGTTAGATAGTGAGAGGTGTAGACAGCTGTGCCTCGGGCTGTAAAAGACTAAGTATGTGTAAAGTAAATTCCCTTTAAAAGAGTTGGACATGATGCATGGTGACAGGGAAAGTGTAAGTTGGTGTGTGTGTGTGTGTGTATGTGTGTATGTGTGAACATTTAAATGGAGACAAAGGGTAATGAGATGTTAACTACATACACAAATTAAGCAAGACATACACACACACCAGACATTAAGCTCTATTACTTAATGTTAACACCTCAGCAACACTTGCACCTCTTGAGTAAATCATACATTGTTATCGTAGATGTTAACACATTGCCTCCACTGCTGGGAAACAAAACTGAGCAACTCAGCAGTGACTTAACGTCAACTCAGTATAGTGCTAGTCTTTTTCTCATTAGGTTTAAGTAAGATCGGCCATTAGTACATCGATACTCAGTAGTGTGTGCACAATGTAGCAACGCAAAATCAGCCAGACATGCTTTTACACTGATTTAATTACTTTAAGAGTTGATTTTGGAGGATTCACAGTCAGTGCAATTCATGTAACATGATTAAATTAGGTTGGAACGGCTTATCACTCTGTTACCATGCCTGTTGTCATTCACTGCTGCTGTGCATGTATTCCTCTAGATGGGAAGTTATCATTTGATTGAAAGCTTTATTTTAAGGTTGTTTTCATTGTATTTTAGTAATAGTAAGCAATGCAGTCTTCATCTTTTTCTCTTTTCTTGTAAGAGAATTTTTATTTTTTTCTGTGTCTACCTGTGAAACCCACCCCTCCTGGAAACGCTAAACATGGACAAACTGCGCCTCGCTGCCAAACTTTGTGGCGGTGTTAGCGTCGGTATATACTTAACCGGGGCGCTATTTTGCAGCAACTCATGGAGCTATTAGTGGGCGTAATCCATTCTAGGTAGATGTGGCCCTGAGTGTCTCATGTAATTGTATGTGTATGTAGGTGAATGCAGGTAAATCATTTTGTATTTCTTTGTTCCATTTCATTCCCTGCAGGCTGCATGAGGGACATACGCCTCAATGGTCACTACTTGCCACTGGACAGCCGGCCACGAGACGGGGTTTCCCAGGTCAGCATACAAGGGATCTCCATTGGGTGTTCTTCTGACTCCTGTAAAAGGAACCAATGCAGCCCTCCCTTCACCTGTGTTGACTTATGGAGAGTCCACGAATGCAGGTAAGCACACATCCCCCATACATACCAAACGCAAGTGCACCAACGAACACAGTAAGAAGTGTTGACACAAAAGCATATAAAGACACCTTCAAACTAAATAACTCAACCTCCGATGCCTTTTTAAGCTTTTGACCTTGGTACTACTTCTGGTTTGGCACATTAACATTTTGGCCGATTTAACCCCAAAAATGTGCTTTAAAATATGACAGCCCTGGAAATTATTGAACAAATATATCTGAGCCTGTTTTCAATATAAAGCTGGTGAATGTCTCTGCAAGCTCAATGGCAACCATTTTCTGACAGTGGAGAAATACTGTGGAGCAGCTTAAACATCATTCCAACAGTGCTTCCTATTTCAGCACTCATTAGTTTGGCCACAGCACACAGCCATGGGCAAAACAGTGTGGCGCAGTACTCTTTGAGGAAGGATTGTGTGACTTAAAATCGTCACAACACAACACCTCCTCTCCTCTCCGCCTTGGTGTTTGTAAGGGAAACACTTAGAACTAGGCCACTCTGCAGCCAAACCTAAGGCAGGATCTACCTTCTGCCACGGCAACCCCAGTACACTATGACTGTGGTCTCATTCATAATGAATGAGGAGGCTGGGTTTTTTGAGGTCACCTTATAGTCAGCCAAAACATGGCCTCAGAGAGACTCCTAAAAGTTGAAACCCCACTAGAGCCAATCTGTTCATGTCCCTCGTTAAAAGGTAATGAATACGGAAGTGGACCCCATCTGCTCTTAAGTATTTCCTCAATGTTCTGACTTTTCCTTTCTTTTCACTCACCCACAATATTTTGCTATTACATTATTTTTTTACAATGGCTCTCATTCACGCTCTGTCCCCCTTGCTCATTCCTGCTCAGAACCTTGGGAGATTATTAATGAGTAGTAGGTGGAATGTGGTAAGTTTGGGCCACAGCTAAATAATACAATTATGTGTAGTTAAGTGATAATTCATTAGCAAGTTCCAGAAGGTCTGGAACTGCTCTATTTGGCAAACGTTCACTCACTTGGAGGCGGGTGTCTGTTGAAGTTTAAAACTAGTGCCACTCTGGATCAGCCAACCAATCGCATAACGTTTGGTCGTGACATATGTCATGAGCCGGCTTCTGACGGTGTGTTCCAGTTGGACAGGGAACTCGGAAATTTCCGACTTCACTACATATTGTAGTCTATGGATCTACCGGCAACCTGGCAACGGTAACTTGCTAGAGGCTAACGTTTAGTTATTTGGATGAGAACGGTTTTAGGCGTCCATACTTTCCCGAGCAGATGCACTGGAACACAGACAGGTCGGAACTCGGAACTACCAAGTCGGAAATCTCCGAGTTCCGAGTGTAAAGGAACACAGCATTCAACTGAAACTGGAGCACGACTTCGACCTCATCGTTCTCAGCCAACCGCTCTGTTCGCTGATTGGACGGCCGGAAATGTTCCTGAGCTAGAGCTGAGAAATTCACCGCAGCCCCAGACTGACTACTGAAGGGAAAATGAAATTTGAGCGGAAGTAGGTAGGCGGGCGGAGCCAGGCTAATAATTCATCTCCCTAGGGATTAAAATAAAATGTTCACAAACCCACAAACGCAGATTGTTCATTGGTATTTCTGATTAAAATAACTGAAAATTATATCATTAAATTGATTGTTTGCTTAACACAAACCTGTAACAGCAATTGTCTAGACTCTTTAGGAACCATAACACAAGTGAAAATTCAACATAGATAGAACTCTACCTCTGAGTTTGGCAGAAGATACAGTAGGTTTACTATTTAGTGTGTAGTTTATTTTAGTTGTATGGAGGAATATGAATTGTAATGCGATTAATTCCAGCGCCATTTTGAATGTAATGTTGCGTTAGTACAGGAAAGTTAGGTCAATACTTATAAGCCTGAACAAATCTCTAGAGGCCAGACTCATCTCTGATGTCATCAAAATGTACAGCCTAGAGCTGCTTCATAGACATTGAATGGGATACTGAATTAATGGGCTCATAAAATGTTTGTTTGAGCTGTAACACCCAAATGAGCTTTTAATTATATAGTGGTGCTTTCTGAGCAGAAGCTGAAAATGCGCCCCTTCTCATAAAATCATGCTAGTTATTGCCAGTTCTACTGTCAGCATTTTCATCTTCTCCAGTTCACTTTCTATTTAAGTGTACACCTGTGTAAAATGATAAAAGGATAGTATTTTTAAAATGATCTTTGACTATGAGAAATGCTAATAAACATCCAATAAGATTTATCATGTTACACTGCTAAACTTACCGGACTCGTTCTGACTCGGTCAGCCAGCCCGTAATTTAGCGTCTCTCCTTACGTGATGCATTAGACTTGAAACATGCACCTGAGCTTCCCTGGGTGAGTGTGATCTTACCTATCTATGGGGTTAGGTGTAAGGTACTCACCCCTGGACCACAGCCATCACATGCAAACAGCTCTCTCTGACACGTGGCACTCGATGGTCTCGGTGGGGTGGGCTGTCGGTCCAGTCGACCAGCCCACACATTGATCGGGTCGTTCAGTTATCCAGTGTATATACAAAATAATTTCATTATCAAGTGTGGGAAGCTTGGAACCGTGTGCTCCGTCCTCTGTGTCAGCTCTTCCTTCTCAGAGTCTCACTGTGACACTCTCTCACATTCTGTGTTTTGCTTTGACACCTCTGGAACTGCTTCTCTAATTAAATGCTTCCTAAGATGAGGGCTGGGCGATAATATGTTAGTACCATATACCGAGGTATCTAAAAATAGCAACGGTATTCCTTTCATGACCGTCATTACCAAAAAAAAATCTGTGTAATGTGCGTATATTTATAATAATTGGCTTAACAGCGTGTCGCCGTCTGTCAGCACCACTGCCTGTGTTGGAAGAAGATATAAAAGTTATAATGGCTAAGCCTCCCCTTGTGGCCTGTTTGTTAAAATGATTGATGACTAAAATGATGACGTTGTTCAGCATGTGATGGGTAGCCTGCGAGATTAATCAAATTGACTGTGATGATGGTGCAGCCCATTCTACAGGTGTTTTTTTTGTGTTTTCAGCTGCTTAAAAGTGCATTCATGCGCCCAGTTTAAGAGTACAGTCGGGTTAAAGTAAAGCCCTCGTCCATTAACGCAACGTCAATGTCTCGCTATCATTCTTCTGCAAAGTTGATCTGGCAGCTAGAGCTGGTTAGACTAGCAGCTTAGAGCCACGAGCGGCTACAAGCCAGGTCCACGGCCAAAACAAGGACACTTGCTAAACCAGCCCGCTCCCAACTACACTTTTGGCTAAGAAGCTGATGGATGACAGATGACAGACAAAAACAGCTGAAGTAATATATAAAAAGGCCAACGTAATTACACAACGGCAATACCGTAAACCGGGCTATAATTTGAGGAAGGTTTTAAATTGGATACCACCCAACCCTACCTCAGATGTGCATGGAACCAGACTTGATTATGTACATGTTCTAATCCAGCTAAGGGATTTTAATCTACATGCTATTTATGATTATTTTATTTTCCTCTTCTTCTCTTCCCCTCCCTCTTGCTGTGTGCAGGTGTCCTCCAGGTCACATGATACGTGTGAACGGGACCAGAAAGACCTGCGTCTACACCCTCTGTGCCACACGGCCTTGTCACCAGGGAACCTGCGTCGCCCAGTCACCGTCCAAATTCACCTGCCACTGCCCGGGGGGTTACAGAGGACGCCACTGTGAGACCACACTGGCTATCTACCGGGACGAAGTGGGCCTGAGCTTCAGCTCCCTCTTCGCCATCTGCATCTGCTTCATGGCCCTACTAGGTACATATTGCATCTATCACTTACAGAAATTGAGGGGTGATTGAGAAAGTACATCAGGAGCACTTTCGATATGTTTGCGTGTGTTTGCCTTCCCCCAAACAAAACGGTTTAAGAAGCACAGTGCTAAAGACAAGCCCATTCAGAATCAGAAATGACCCCATCAGAAGTCTATTACCCACTGTACACAATGCACATTACTTTGTACATTAAAGCTATAGTGCATTACTTCTGTTGCCCCCATGAGGTATTTTGAGTAATTACAACAACACTGTCGGTGCATCTACATGAGGTAAGCCTTTCGGTAATCACGCACACATGGATTTTATTCTTTCTTTTGTATGTCCAGGTTTTCTCTAAACAGTAGAATCAACAACTGAAACATTCTTGGCCCTTCATGCGCTCCTGCTCCCTTGTCCGAAAACATTTCCATTGCCATCAACTTTGTGTCAACTAATTTGGCAATGGCTTGAATGTAACCAAAATGAATTTATATGAAAAAAGATACACAATGTAGCTTTAATATGCCTTTGGCCCTTTCAGTGCTTAAAAAATGTTTTTGCCTTAAGTGTCTATACCTTAAATGTCGGAGCCATTCATTCTGTCCATAGCAAACCATTATCATCTCATAATCAATTTTCATTAAGTCTCAGGAGCAATCAGAGTTTAGGCCTATATAATCTTCTGCGGTGATAATGTACAGGCGCTTCCTCTGGCCTGTTGGTGGATTGACAGCAACTTTACCTTTGAGTCTGTTTTTCCTTGTTGAATATTCATCTAGCAGTACCTTCAGGTGTGTGTTCCTATTCCTGAAGGATCCTCTGCTGAGAAAGGGCCTCGGGCACAGTCGTAAACAGAGAATGAGTTGTCAGTGCAATGGCCTGTTCGTCTTGTTTAATTGAGGACAGTACAACAGAGCAGTACAGAGCAGTATGAAAGAGAAAAAGATCACAGAGGTACAGAATAAAACAGCACAATAGCAGGAGGAAAAAGCAAGAAGAAGCTGAAAAGATTACAAAATGAAGGCACTGCACAACACAGGGAGAGAATGGAAAGCAGGAGGTATTGCAAAGAGCTGAGAAAGGATGGTGTCAATGTCACACTGCTCCTGGCCATGTCTGCCATGTCTCATTGGTAATTCAGACCTGCTTCCCATACCTGAGACCAGACAGACACAGTTCAAATGATCATTTTTTTCCTTCTGTCCTTCTGACCTCCATGATACAGTGTCTCTTATCAAACATGGCTTTGGTGCTTGTATTAAAATGGGACACACACCCTTTATCCTGCTGAGTCCCAGTTCTGTTTTTTTAGTGTTAATTACTTGAGTTGCCTGTTTGTAAAGTGCTGTTTTAGCCTGGTCCTACCATACCATCGTACTTCATTTAATTTGTACAGAAGGTCTGGAACTGCTCAATTGACAAAGGTTCACTCACTTAGAGGCGGGTGTCTGTTGAAGTTTAAAATGATTGGATCTGCCCAGTGCCACTCTGGATCTGCCAACCAATCGCGTAGCGTTTGGTCGTGACGTAGGCTGTCATGCGCCGGGACTGGCCGGAAAACAATAAAACTCAGCAAAGCTTGTTCTTGCTCCGGCTTTAATTTATCGATATTCGGCAGCGTTGCCGCAACAGACTGAATAGCTTCTCTCGTATCCTTATTCATTGTCTTCCTGGTCTTCCTCTGACTACAACTGTAACTGGCGCACAACCTTGACGTCATCGTTCTCAGCCACTCCCTCTGTTCGCTGATTGGACCGCCAACAATCTGGCTGAGCAGGAACCCACTAATATACCGCAGACCCAGACTGACTACTGAAGTGAAATGAAAATTGAGTGGAAGTAGGTAGGTGGGCGGTGCCAGGCTAGTGCTGTTTAGCCAAACCTGCTTGAATTGAGATACATGCTCAAGGGTCTTTGGTAGGAATTTCTGTTGAGCAGTGCATGCTTGATCGGTCAAGCATTTCCTAGCTGTGACATTTAAATAGCAGCAAGAGAGGCTTTTCCCTAATGCTTTCAGCAAATATTTCTATAGGACTCCAAATCTTTAAATACAGGTAGCTAGAACAAATGGATGGCAGCAACTCCCTCAGTGTCAGTGTCAGTCTTTCGAGAATGTTAACATTAAAGACAAAATAAAAACTTACTTTAAATTCTTCTCTTTTATTTTATTGTCCAGTCTCATATGGTCAACTTTGAAAAGATATACTGTATACAGTAGGCTTTTAGGTACAATAGCCATGACTATCATAGCCATAGGACTGAACAGTCATTTGATTTGAGCCCAAATGAATTGGTTGGGTCATCACTTTGGTCCAGACTGAAATATCTTACAATCGATTGGATCGATTGCCTTTCCAATTTGCACTGTCATGGTTTGATGAGGGCATTTCATAATGGGTTTATCATCAGGTTGACATGTGTGGTATACATTTTTAATTTCAACAACTATTGGATGGATTGGCATTAATTTTGCTACAGCCATTCACAAATGTAATATATCTTGATGACCCATCATCAGGTCAAACTTTTAATTTGGTTCATGACCGAATACCAACACTGACATGCTAATTTAGCTAATGCTAGCAGGGTCAACTAAAAATAGGGAACATGGTAAGCAAACCTGCTTAACTACATGGTCCCAATGACAATGCAGGCATTGTCATTGGGACCATGTGAGCATGGCGATACAAGCATTTAGTTCAACACAAAGCCAGAGTGTGGTGGCTCTAATAGGAGTTCACATTATTAAATGCAGTGACTTTGCCATATATCTTAATGTGGTGGAGTCGATGCTCTTGGTCTGAAAAGTTCATCTAAAGAGAATGTGTTGAGTTGCTCTGTACCTCTTCTATTGGGAACACTGGGAGACTGGCAGAGCCGACCCAGTGATGGTCCCCAGGGTGCTCCTCTGGGGTTGTGGGTTCAGAACAAAGTTTTTAGTAGAGAAATGTCAGCATGGCTACACACCAAGTTCAATGGGCTATCTCTTGACAATATTAATGATTAATAACCTCTGAATTTAACATGTAGCTTGAATATTGATTTGGTACACACGATGGGAATTCATTTATTCTTTGGGGGGATTCTACATGTTCAGATGGTGAAGGTTAAATATCATCCTCTCTTTACCCCTTTCTAGACTTAGACATATTTGCATGGATTTCTGGAACTGTCACTATTTTTTTGCATTCCTTTTCCATGCCTTTGTAAAACTAGGGCTGTCAAACAATTAACTGTGTGTGTGTGTCGTGTGTGGGTGGGTGTGTGGTTGGTTGGTTGGTTGGTTGGTTGGTTGGTTGCGGCACGCCCACATTCTGGGGGACTGTTAATTTGTGCCAGAAAACCGACGTTATGTAGCCTGGAAATCCAGACCCATATTTAGAACGATATAGGGTCTGGCCACGATCAATAGACCTTTTCAACTCATGGGGCGGCACATACGCATACATTTCAAATACCACTGCACACAATTGGATAGCACTACGACTAAGCAGAGCAATGAACAAGGTGACGTATTAAGCCCCGTTTGTTTAGCGAACAGCGGGGTTAACATGTAAATTTAACTTTTGCTGTGGTCGGTCGGCAAAACAGAACATTCCTCTTTCTTGCTAATGAAATAGTTGAGTGCCGTCTTCCAAATCATTAAGTGTCAAGGCCAAAGCCATCTCAACCTCAAGCAACATATCCACAGCTGTGTGTAGTTCATCGCAAGTCTTCAAACTCGAGATTCAGATTTCTCTTGGTCACAGATTCTGGGCTGTAGATCGGGAATGGGAAAGTATGATTTGAGCTTTTGTTTTGAAAGGCAACGGTAGCTGTACTTTTATTTAATTTCTGTAAAATCAACTTAAAACTTAAAATCCATCCCAGGGAATGTTTATTTATGTATGTGTTCATTTGGTCCTTTATTCATTTTTCTCACATTGTAATGCAGCCGCAAATAGGGAATGTCTGAAAGCTGTTGGTGCATTAAACGGCTCCAGCATCTGATACAAAAAACATAGACAATGAAAAGCATTGTTATAATTCTCATTCACATTGTGTCCTTTCTTGCATTAACTGGTGGATGATAATACCTCAAGTCTGTTGGAATTGTATTTAACCATTGGAACAAGCCATCACCATTGCAATGTCAGCCCACATGCATGACAGAAACCCCCAGGGACTGGCAGCAGATGTGCCTTTAATGAAGCTGTACTTGTAGTTAATTTGTGATGATCTATAAGAAAATCCCCACTACGATGGTTCTGAGCCTTGAGCAGTCACACAGGCTTAGCATGGGGAGATTATCGAAGGACATCAGATAAGGGACACAGATGTTGATCAGTAAGAAACATATTGAATATATAGGAACATTCTCCTGTACCAGATCAACTAATATAAGCAGCCAGTTCAGTTATAGCTTCCTTGATTCTATCACACCAAAGTCCTTCAAGGTGAATGATGTTTCCAAGGTTATCTGTGTGCATTGTTGAATGTTTGGAGGAAGATTGAGCTAGCAGGTTAGAATATCACATGAGATGGATTCAGACTAAGTTTTATTCATATGAATTGGCTGGCAGTGATCTGGCAGCCAATGGAGAGCTGCTTGCATTACTTTGAGGCAGATAAGAAACATCATCATGAGTCTTTCACAAAGATGATCTAGGACAAAACCACAGGAGAGGAATTTGTTTGAATCATAATTGCACATGGTTGTAATAGTGTAGTTATAAACAGCAATATCTGTATGTCTCATACTGTTCAATAGAGCATTGTAGCAAGCAAACTAAAAAGGTTAGTGTGCAGATTTTAAGAACATGATGATAATGTGTTTGATGAATTTGTGAGTGAATAGTTATACAACTGGGGCCGTATTCACAAAACATTTTAAGGCTGAGAGTAGGTCCTAACTGGCTGATTTAGGAGTAACTCTTAAAAATAAGGGGCGTTTCACTCCTAATTTTAGGACTCCTAACTTTTTAAGATAAGTGTTTTTCACAAAGCATTTTAGCACTAAAAGTAGCTCCTAAATCTATGAAAAGCTAGGAGTCCTAGGAGGACACCTCACAGACAACCATTTGACGGCGTTTTGGGGAGATTTAATGATAGTGAGCTTTGTAAAAGATACCTTAATAACTGTGAGGGTTTAATGATCTTAGTAATGCTATATTTAGAAAGTATATAGACATATTTATATTTATTATATTTATATAAAAATATGTATTTATAAGCTCCTTTTCCTGCAGTTGCTGTCGGTTTACGATGCACTAAAAGTTACTGTTGTTGTCACGTCTGGGTTTAATTTCCTACTAGAGTAGGCCTATTATGTGGCGCTTCGCAGCATCTCCTCCGTTCCACAGGTCCACTACTGTATAGTTGCGCGTCTCGCCTTTTTCCATTCGCATGCACTTTACGATTTCCTTCCAATCTCCTTATTTTCATAATAGATACGCCGCATCTAAAACAGCAGCATCAAGACAAAAAAAGCAATTCAGACGATCAGCTTACAATGCCCAAAAGCAAAACAAACTCAATTCCACTTAAATGATTAGTATATATAGTGTCTATCTTAGCGTGTAAGTGCTCCAAATGGACAGCGCAGCAGCCGGCTCAGGGGCCATTTTAATCTTGACTAAACACAGAATACTCTACCAGATCCTCCCTCATATTCCTCAGGATACATTAATACCCACTTAGGCCATGTGGAGATGAGAAGGACTGCTGAGAAAGCTGTGAGAAAAATCATGATTCGCCCCAAGCAATGTCAAGTCAAAGACAATTAGTCTGATAGCAAAAACCTGCTTTTTCAGTTGAAGGAGGGTGAATTGTTTCAGGTGTGCATTCACAGTAATTACAGTCTATGAGGGGGTTCAGAAGATGCTTGTTTGGATCATTCACCGTATGACATCTTCACACAAACACATTTAGTAACATACAACTCTAACTTTCTAAACCGGACAGGCATTAAAAACAAGTAGAACAACAATAGACAAGCTGTATAGTAAATAGCATAACTTCCATAAGCTTTGAAGTGTTTGATTTACTGCCTAAACAATACACCTGCCAAAAACAATACATCTCTATTTTTAAACACGCCATTTTATAACCATATGTCTGCACAAACTCAGAGCTGGATACAGATCTCTGTGACATTCTACTGACAGGTGGGTTGAGTGGAATGCAGACTCTAAATTTACCTTTTGTTTGAATGTGATTATCTATGGCGCTTTTCCACCACAGGGTACCAGCTCTGCTCTACTCTACTCGCCTTTTTTTTGGTTATCCACTATGTAGAAGACTTGGATACCTGGTAGCCTACTTACTTTGTTGGTCCCTACTCAGTCGAGGTTCCATGAAACAGGTACTCGACGGTGACGTGAAACACTGCATACAAAGGGGCGTCATCAGTCGGCGGTGCCCTATCCTGCAAAACAAACAGCCAAGCTACTGTTGCGGTCGCAGGTTTGGAGCTTGCTGTCTCTTTGGTGTTTGTTCTACTTTCTTTAAAAAGCGGTGTCCTGGACAATCATGTCGTGGTCATTCAATGAGGTAGAAAAATCCAACGCAAGCTTGACAAGGCCACACGACATGAGTGATCCTCTTTTATATGTACTGTAGTCATGGAGTCTACCAGCAACTCTCAAACAAGATGGCAGTGCACACATAATCATGTTGGTTAATGTTGCATGTTGAAACAAGATGAATGAAACAATAATACAGCCTGCTATAATACGGCACATTTCTCTGAGCGGTATAAGACCTAGAATACGTTATCCAAAACGAAAATGTGTAAATAATCGCCCTGATTAAGACGCATCGGTGCTTAATGTTACAGCTACTCTGCGGCGGTATTTTGCACTATCTTGCAATGAAAAACAACTTACCTAACTTACATTAAAACCCAAGGCTGGTAGAGTAGAGAAGAGCTGGTACCATGTAATAGAAAAAAGGCAATAAGTATGTGCGAAAGCCCTCTGATAGAAGTGACCAGATTGTTTCCAAGCCTCATAAATATTGCTTGGCTGTGCAGTGATTGTGACATATATAAAGCTTTATTGTAGACACAGGTACATATAATACATAATACAGTATACCCTCTTTGCCCCATTTCAACTCTGTCTCTCCAATCGCCAAATGCCGAAAAGAATGTTGACTGTTGCTCTTACTCCAATCTCCCATGACCAGAAACAAAAGAGCAAAACATTTTTTATTTCTGCCTTATTATCTTTCCCAACACAAAGCTAAGACGTTAGGATTGATTTAAAGCCCTGCAGAGAATGTGTTTGTAGTGCTAGAAAACGGACGGCATTGTGCCTGCACTTTTTTGTGTGTTTTTTTCCATCATATTTTGATTGTGGACTGGACATTGGTCGCAATAAAATGTTCACAGGAGTATTCGCCTCCTTAGCTAGTTCAGGATTGATAACGAGTGCAACAGAGAGACATCAGCAGAGCCACTTTAAAATTATGTTGGACAAAAATGTGCCTTGGATTCAGTGTCATATCAGCCCTATGAGCTTAACGAATTACACAAATAAAATACAAACTTTGGGGAGAAATGTTCCCTTACTGGATAAGAATGCCTGCAAAGGGTATTGTGCATTGGGATGTTCCCCCTCAACATCAGTTCATTTCCAAACAGTTCCTTTGCTTTTATGACTGTAGCAATAATGTTTAGAAGTGTATTGGTGTGGATGAGATTTTGTGTTTGTGTTGTTTGCAATTCAGTGCAAAAAAACCCAAGGGAGAGATTCAGTCCAGAGATTCAGGAGTAAGTTGTAAGTTTGACGTTGAGTAGTGGTTTTTGTTTAAGGCCAAGAAAGGGGAAAATAAAATAGTTTAAGGCAGCTTGGCAAAGTAGAGGAGAGGAGTACAAGTTAGGCACACTGAGTGAGAAAGTTTAAACAAAAGAGGCGGTACGGTCAAGTAGACCATAGGACCTTGGAGGCAGTGTAAACAAAGAAGCAAACACATAATCTCTCTTTTCAGGCTCACTCTTCACCCTTAAAGACACACAAACACATACAAACACACACACACGCACACTGTCAGAAATACCGATCAAATTCTCCATTTCTCTGTTTGCCCTCCAGAGAGGGACTTTGAACAGAACCAATTCATCTTGCACACCCTGACCTCCATCTTCCTTGCTCACTTCACTGTGGAGCTGACACCAGCCACTACTTCTTACACACAAACACACACACACGCAGACACACACACACAAACACACTGCTTAACCGATGGAAGAAGCAGAATGCAATTATAAACACAGATATTAACTCCAGTGGCATACTCCAAGCAGCATACTTCAGTCCCTCCATAGGCTGAATTGCCCCCCTCACATAGGCCTCAGCACTAATGCACAGAGGGTATTAATCCATGCAGTACAGCACAGTCGTTCTCAAAGCAATCTTGTTCATAGATCTTTTTATTTATACATCCATCCATTATTTTTGTCGTTGTTTTTTTCCTATTCTTCTGTTTGATTTTAATATTGGCTTCATTAGTTTGTCTGTTGTCATGAGCCGGAGATATCACCCGCTGTCGGGTTAATAAGCTATTGCATTAAGACGTAAAGCACCAAACGAAAAGGCACTTTACAAGCCTATAATCGGCATCAGTCCCAAAAAATCCAAATCGGTCGGGCCCTAAAAGGTTCTCTTGCAGATCCAAACAAAAGAAAATGTGGTTTCACCCATCAAAAAATGCATCTAACTACCATCATATATGACTGAACGTGGAGGTTTTATTTTACCCTGACTCGCTATTGTGCATTTTAGTGTTGATTGAAGGAAGTAGTACAAGTTATACTGTTTTCAGTAGACAGTGCTGAGTTTGTAAATGCTGCTATACTGACAAAATACAGAGTTTTGATAGGCTTAATCAACTTTGTAACTTCTCGTTTGGCGTTGGCTTGAATGTAACCGACATTCATTGATATGAAAAAGTTACGCAATGTAGCTTAAAAGCCTCATGCCTCATATTATCACTGACTTTGGATATCTTCAGGATGCTGGACCAGCTGCCTCTCAGTACTTTTCTTTTGTTCCTGTCTTTGGGTAGTTGAGGGCACCCCACAGTTAATGAGGACCATTACAGTCGGGGCCATACATGGGACTTAACCTGTGACGTTGCTTTCGCCAATTCACTGCCTGTCTAACATGTTGGCCACGCTTTTTTCCTGCCAAAACACAAAAGCCTTTCTTTCAGTTCCTTCATCTTCGTGTCACCTCTTATCATGTCATTAAAAGCCATTACGTAACTCTCAAAAAAACAAAATGGTGAATCACTCTGAATCAATTTGGCCTTATAAATCTGCCAGACACTGGAGTTGCGGTGAGGGGGACAAGCTGACTGTAAATTACTATTGATTTCTTTCCCGTACTGTGCAGCTGGTTTCAGGCTGAGTGGATTTACTCTTAGAGAGTTGTCAGAGGGTGGGCTGTTTAATGGGGAGTTATCAATTCTCTTGGAGTTTGAGTGCCGTCTGTCGGTGTGCTTACATGATGGATTGGCTGCTTAGTTTTAGTTGCGATGCAGAGGGAAAATGTTGATGGTGGAGGCAGAAGCAGTGGGTGCTTAAAATGTGTACTTGTATTGTTTAAGATCACAGATTGTCTTAGCTCCGAATAATAGGATTTAGACAGCTGGGCTATTTATAGGGCTGCCAGTTGAACTCGTTTGTGGTATGTGATTGCTAATGTTCTCAAAATGCGATTAAACACAGCTCTCCTATGTACAGGCTTTGCATAAAACAGATTTGAAGATAATTCAGTTAATACGATTTTTATATTATCGTGACGTTGCATCCCAGATTCTACCAGTTTTTCATTTTGTATGTGTGTGTGCGAGGGGGGGGGGAGGGGTCCTTTTGATTCAGTTGTTTTATTTAAAGAAATAAATCACAGCTGAATAATAGTGAAAACATAATTGACAGACTAAAACAGTTAGAGTGTGTGTGGGTGTGAAGCAGATGAATGCAGTGGAAAGGTTAGTGAATTGTGAAGTGTTAAGATGAGGTGTGAGGCGGTAGAAATGAGACCAGGTGCACAAGGTTAGACATCTGAAAAGGTCTCAGCAACCGCTAGAGAGGGAACTACATGCAGATTGGTTCAACTGTGTGTGTGTATGTGTGTGTGTGTGTGTGTGTGTGTGTGTGTGTGTGTGTGTGTGTGTGTGTGTGTGTGTGTGTGTGTGTGTGTGTGTGTGTGTGTGTGTGTGTGTGTGGGTGTGTGTTTGTGTGTGTGTGTGTGTGTGTATGCGTGCGCGTGTGTGTGTTTTAATGTGTGTGCATGCCTTCAATCTAAAAGCAAACCCTTTTTTCTGAGCTCTTCTTTTTTTTTCTCCTGGGTTCATTTTTAAATTAGTGTTAAATAACACTTCCTGCAATCACCGTGTTAAATGTGAACAATTCACTTGTCAAATGTGTCATCTAATAACGGGAGTGTAGGCTGCACTGAGGTTAGCCAGGAAAAAATGTGTATACTTTGAATGTACTGCATACTTTGCAATGCATCTAGTGAGGATTTGAATCTTAGTAATGTGAGTAGGATACTTTTAATTGAAAAGCTATAAATGGCCAGTCAAGCCACATATCTCAAGCGTCATCGACGTGATTAACTTCAAGTAAAAACTCTAAAATAGATGACTCTTTTGCGACATTCTGATCTAGTGTGTATGCATATATATACCACTGTTATCTTTTGGAGACACAGGATATTCACTGTGACCCGGTTGGACCATTTACTAGGCAAATAGGCCCTCCATCGGTCAAAAACAGCAGTGATTAATATGTTTCAACAAGTTATTAAACCCTAACTGTTGCAGTGAATAGATTCTTATTTCTTAAATGACCATCTCAGAAGACATATGCTGTAGTTTGTTTCTCCCATCATGCCTAGTGCCTACTGTGCAAGCCGGTGTGGCAGTGTACAGTATGATCTAGGGTTGCTTCAGCTGGTCAGGTCTAGGTTCTAAGTAACTTTATGTGCCAAATGAAACTCATCAAAATGTGTAACGACGAATATGTGCCATAATCAAAGCTAAAGATGGTCCAACAAGATATTTTAGTGTGTGACTTTTTTTGTGGCTGGGCAGTTATATGAATCTCCCACTTTTCTAGTAGGCAACGGCTTGCTAATGTGTGATTATTTTTTTATACACAGTGTATAGTGTGAATATGTGAGGAGGGTTTCTTTAGCTGGAGCTGCCTAAAACACCTGCTCGGTAGAGCTGGTCTCCTGGAGAATTACAAAAACTCAACTGCTGGCCCACCAAAAGATCACTGCAGTAAAAAGGTATCTGCTTCAATCCCTCATCATCATTAGAAGGCATCTTTATAAGTTGAACCCCTCCAACTTATCCCATTTGCAGCTCAGCTCTTGGGCAAATGACGCTCAAGGCCATCTCCATCAAACAGCACCTCTCTCTCGGGGCCACGTCTTAATTGGCTGAAAGAATCTTAATCGTTTGATTTGAAATGCCGAACCACCCGCACTGATCGACCTCCGTCGCTGTCTCTCTCTCTCTCTGAACTCCAGTGTTGCTGCTGGGTATCTTCCTCTACACTCGCTGGAGGAGCTACAAAGGCCTGAAGGAGGGAGTCTACCACGCGTCTGCCCACCATGATGGCTGGGAGGACATCCGGGAGAATGTCCTCAACTATGACGAAGAGGGAGGCGGGGAGGAGGACCAGGTAAACACTCTGATGCACACCCACACACACACACACACATGTTTGTAAAGCTATATGTGTGAGGACATGTATTGACATTCGGTGAATTCTCAAGAGTCTTGTTTTTTCATTCCCCCTCTCTGGGGGAATGAAAAAAGCACTCTACTCATCACATAATCACTTTGACAAAGCAACCATCTCCTCCTCAGTGTGTGTCTTCTCTCCTCCTCCTACATCTTTATCTGTGTGTGTGTGTGTGTGTGTGTTTTTTTCATCTCTGCTGCCGTGGTTACAGTGTCTAGTGGAATCACAATAGCACTGAAATGATTGGCTGTACATGTGAGAGTAAGGGCAGCTCCTTAAACCCCAACACACCGTTGCACAGATGGATGGAAGGAGAAATGTCCTTCATTTCTTATCTGAATCACCTTCACTCATATATATTTTTATCTTCTTGGTCTCTCTCTCTCTCTCTCTCACACACACACACACACACACACACACACACACACACACACACACACACACACACACACATAAATATCCCCCAACCTACTGTAACTTCTTCAAACAGTAAAGGGAGATGGATTGGAAACTGAAATAGGTGGAACATTCAGAGTAAATGTATTGGAGAGTGCTGATTGTTTTCCACTCTCTTTTCATATTTCTACTCTCTCTCTATCTGTCATACTTTATTTTTCCCCACCTCATCTCCTCCAAAACATTTGTCCTTTATCTCTGCTAAGTACTGTCTGTGTGAATGAAGACGTGTTTTAATTTTTTACAACTCTTTATTGACCGTTTGGACATACATTCATAAAACATCATACATTCAGCTAGTTCCTAAAAAGGATATTCATACAGTAAATACGTAGTGTAAATAAAATGTAACATCCATTAAAACAATTAAACAAATACATTAACTAAGGTATGGAAATACATTTTTCTTACATAGTAAATAAACCATAGCATAAACGTAGATTTTAAGCAGGGACTACAGAAAATAATGGTTTATGTGTGCATGTACATGAAAACTATTGATGTGTGGGAGGGACCCAGATAACCTTGCTTCATGAATTTTAAAATGTACTAGAGCCCGACCAATTAATCTACTGGCCAATTTAACGGTCCGAATATAGCCTGAGAATAATCATCATCGGCCAAAAGTTGGCCAATAGATGCTGATGTTCACACTTTAATTTTTCCTAATAAGTCCAGGGAAAGTGTCTTGGTTTTACCTAATAAAAAAACTTTTCATTTGTAATTATAAGCTGTATTCATGTAGACATGCCTTGCAATTAGTATTATGGGGATAATTCAGTATTTTCTGAAGTGGGGTTGTATGAAGTACTTATGCATAGTCTAGTAGTCTTTTACCTTATACCGAGATGGCGGTCAGTTTAAGGAGTTTGGGGGAGACGTGACTATAGCAGAAGCAGCAATGAAAAAATCCTAAATTTAGTGTACAATAGGCAAGAGAATATTTTTTTTTTGCTGGCCCCCTCTGCAACAGTACAAGTCTGCTACAGAGACGTCTCTCCCAAACTCATTAAAATGACTGCACTGACAGCCATCATCATAAGGTATCACACTTACTATGCATGTGTACGTCATATAACCACACTTCAAAAATACTGAACTATCTCTTCAATGTCTGAGTTTCAAAATGCCACACATAACTTAAGTCATATTTTTAACACTTTTATAATGCATAACCCCTAGTCTCCACCAAAAGTACCCCAAAAAACACTCTGATTTTAATCTATGCCGTTGTCTCCACCAGCCCTGTGAGGCGAGAGCATAAGCTGATCACACGTGCAACCTGATTTTTTTTGGTTTTAAATGCTTCAATCCTGTTTTCTCGACTACAAGCGTCTAAAAGGCAAGTTGATGGCCAATAAAAAGGTACTGAATATGTATATTGATATACATTTTGCAGTATTAATTTTTACAAATTTCATCAGGTTAGGGTGTACTACAGTTCACTATATGTCCAGGTTTGATCATTGTAATTTAAACTTTGATCATATTTGTATTTTATTATCTGACCCACTGATAGCATGTCTCCTTTATTTCGGTTCATAGCATGTTGATGGGAACATTGATAAGTAATACTCACACAAGAAAAACTGCTCACAGCACAGAACGTTTGGCTGCTGCTTTCTTGTTCAACGCTTTAAAACACGCTGAAAATAATGGGACATTTTAGGAAAGGTCAAGTCTCATGTGCAAAGTTTTCTGTCGCTCCAAAACACTGATGACGTGTGTGGGGCGGTGACAAAACAAATGTATAATTTGTTCTGGACACATGTTCTGTTTGTGTGTCCCCAGAACGCCTACGACATGGCAGAGCTGCAGAAGTCCCTCCAGCCCAGCCCTGCCCAGTCGGTGCAGTACTGCCGCTCCAGAGCCTTGTACCACCACCGTCCTCCTCCTCCACACCACCATCTCCACCAGGCGGTCCCCGCTCCGCCCTGTGACCCCCTGAGCAGGACAGCCAGCTCCAGCACATTGCCCCCCTCTGCAGCCTCCACCTCCTCCTCCATGGGCCTCCGTAGGGACGTCCCCCCCACCGGGCTCCCAGCACAGGGCCAGACACGGCCCTCCCAGCTAGCAGCACGTCGCTCCCTCTCTTTCTCCAGCCAAGACCTGGCACGCTACCTGTGTGAGATCATACGTGACGCCGACCAGCACCCTGACACAGGGCCTTTTGACTCCCTGCAGGTCTATTCCACGGAGGGAGGGGTCTCGCCCGCCGGCTCCCTCAGCTCCTTTAGCTCCGCGGGGCCAGACACAGCGGGGAGCGACGGTGGAGACGAGCCGGCCAGGAGGGAAGAGACGCTGGGGGAGTGGGGGCCTCGCTTTGAGAAGCTGCGTGCACTGTATGAGCAAGCAGAGACCAGCGACCTCTGAGCTTGAGACGCACAAACTGACATAGGAGCATAACTACAGCTGAGGGCTTATCCCGAAACAATAAATTGGTACAGGACGCTTAGCGGGGTTAGGGAGCAGCGAGGAAGAGTGACTGACTGTTATCTGAGTACCCAGAATCCCTCGTGTTGCAGCTATACGGCTGCAAGAACTTCTGCGCAAGAGCGCGGAAATCTAGTGCACCAATCAAAATGTGGATTTTCACCTTTGACCACAGAGGACGATTCGCCCGCACATATAGTGAGAGTGTGATTGGCTGTGTGCAGTTGGTGCGCCGGATAATCTCAACACATCCCTTTCCGGCAATGCTCAACCTACCGAATACTCTTACTGGCTCTTCATATCTGCTGGCTCCGCCCAGCAGCCCAGGTTTTGTGGGGCTTCACTCCAGACTAGACTGACTGAGACACTTGCTCCACAGTCCCCCTCTCTCACTCTGACAACTGCCACAGGTGTTGTATGTACTAAATGATGAACCCTGTCAATCAACAACGGTGGCCCGGCACAGGGATGTAAGTGTCCCCACCGTGAAAAGAGCCTGTCGCTCTGTGCTGCCTCTACTTTGGATGACAATTTTTGCAGGAACAGCAGACGTTATCAAACCTGTCATTGGGGTTCAAGGCGTCAGTCTCTACCTGGGCTACTCATCATGATGGAGCTTAGCTTCACTGTCAGAAAGAATCTGCTCCTGTCACAGCCACTAAAAAAAGAATTCCTCTATTTTCTAACACTCATCGTGAGCTGCTCTGGATGAGTGTCAGCTGAAGGCCAAAAATGTAAAGTGAAAATGTTTCGGCACTTTTTATATGTATACCCGAGTGAATCAACACCACATACAATCTATTTTTAGCACCTTGCGGCTGACTTTAATCTTTGTAAATAAACAAAGGACTATTGCATATATCTGATGAGATGGTGAAGATGAGTAGGATCATACTGAGTAGCCCATAGAAAACAAGAGGCTGGATTGTCAATTTATATCGGACACATGTCCGTTCATGTGTTCTTTTTGCTGCCTAGCTGTACACAGCTTCTTTCAATGTTTGTATGAGGAAAATCGTTTGACCATCACGGTCGCAGGTTTTTTTCTTTCTGGTATCGTGTCTTTGGCTGGGGTGAGTAATTCTGTATTGATTGGGTGTTTCAAGTTTCAACGCTCCATGGGTTGTGAGACATCAAGCTTGTTCTACTTGCTGCTGCGCCCCCCGTCTTCATGTGATTTCCTATTCACATTCCCGCTCCTTGTCCCCCCCGCCCCCACACCCCGAGGGAGGGTTGCACAGAAATTCAAATAGCTTTTCTTAACAAACACATGGGAGCGGACGTGAGAGAAAATAGTTGCTCTGTTTCGCGTGAGCTCCTCCTTAGGCATACCTAATGCGGTGGCTGCAAGGGGCTGTTTTAACAAACAGTTTCTCTGTGGAATACAAACTATGGCAAACGGCTGGACAATGTGACTACTAAATAAATAGAGACGAGGAGGAGGATAACTGATTATTCACACACATAGTTCTGAGCTGGGATATTTGCCCCCTACACAGTTCACTCAATCTATTTTGCCCCTTTCTAAATTACCTTTACTCTTGGCTTATAATTCGCGATTGTGAGAAAACTGGCTGACATAAAATGACGAGGAAATAATAGCACAGCAGTTATAATAGCTGTGAAATGACAGGTTCCTTCTCATTTGGCTTCCTCGTCACATCGGGCGTGTGGCTCTTTTCTACCTAACAAAGACTCCCGCTGCTGTGGAACCGGTGAGGACAATGTGTCAATAAAGAATGAAAAAGCAAAGAACAAGAAAACAAAAATGAAAAGTAGCAAAGGGGAGCGCAGGATTCTGAAAAGGTATCTGATCTTTGCACCTTCGATACGAGAGATGATTATTACGGGGGGAGGGGGGGGTATCGTAAGAAGTGCCTGGCTCTGAGGTGAAATATGCCACCAGTGCACTGTGGAGCACGGTAGTAGCACAGAGGAGGTAATGGTTTGTTGCACAGCAATGGCGTAACCACAAAAGTCACATGTCCTGAGCCAAGCCCAACTCCCCCTCCCTGGCCATTCATCAATGCTGTATTCTGCTGGAAGTAGCAGTGGAGCGGTGATGCTCATTTTTATACGCTTTCTAGAGGGCAGAGCCTGTCTGCATGGAGCAGTTAAAGGGATGGTTCAACATTTTCTTTGGCTTGTTGCCTCTCACTTGGCGTACAAGACAAAGCGACAGAAACCAGTCCTTTAACTGTTTGAGCATTTCTGAAGAATCGCTAGTTAGCTTAGCTCAAATACTGGTGGTCACACAGGGCCGTTTAGTGATGTTGTAAAGTCTATCTTTGTTGGAGGCAGGCTAACACTCGCTTTGACTACCAGTATTTGTACTAAGCTAACTGGCGATGAGCTAACTTTGCCAATTTCTTTCAAAAATGCACGCACAGTTAAATGAATGTTTTTTGTCACATTGTCTTCAACAGCAGAGTGAGGTAACAAGCTAAAAAGAATATAAAGACATGTTGAACTTTTTATTTAAAGGGATGTAGTGTGTAAAAACAGGTCAGACCATTAATCCGAATAGGAGCTGATGGCTTGCTGTCATGCTGAAAAATATAAGAGGCTTGGTCGTCAAGTGAGGTGTGAGACGAAGCCTGAAAGTAAGACGCACATGTTGTTTTCTTTTTTATAGACAGCGGGGAGAGGGGCGTGCTTGTTTTTTATACCTTTTGCAGAGAAAGTCCGAGTCCCGCAGAGCTGTAAGGAGCGAGCATACACTCCCACTTCCCACCACCACCATTCATTTGTACCATAAGAAACAGCTTCTTAAATGTTGTGTTCTGGGTGCAGAAATGTTGTGGACAAAGTTGATGTTTTTACCTCATTTGTACAGAGATAGATGAATTATTACTACAAGTATTGCTTGGTTTTTTTTGTCAAGAAAAGCACCATAGGTTTAAAATGTGCAGCTTCAGAGAAAAGAATAAAAATCAAACCAAACATATATTTTGTATCATCATGACGCTCATGAGCTTTGGGGAAAGTTATCTAAGTGTTTTGTATTTGCTTTGGTCTTTTTCCTTTTTCTCAATAAATTATTTGATTTGCACCAGTGACTGTGCTGAATCCTGACTGCATCTGAATGAAAGCGACACAGATGTGTGTTTGTGTGTGTTTGTTTTAACATAATAACAAACAAGGAAATTATACTGTTGGGAAAAAATACTTTTATTGATGATAGGAACATTGAACATGGATGTGTGTAATATCTAACATTGGTGAAAAATATTCCGACTAGATAATCACTAGGTTATCTCACATATCACTATGAGAACAGAGTAAACATCAAGCAGTTTGTATGATATATTGTGATATGGAAAATAACCTGTAGTATAAAACCCAGCTGTACTAGACCGTTAAGTGGATTCCTGGAAAAACCGTAGGCACTCAGTCATTCAAAACACAGCATTCAGCTTTCAAATCAACACAGAAGTAGATGCTGGTCAAATCTAATTGTACATCCAACTTAACTTGTGCTCCAGACAATGTTCAGGGTCACAAAGTGCTTCAGGAATTACGTAATATTAAAGGTTAATGTGTTGACCTCAGTGTGTACTCAATAGTAGTTGATGTTAGCCAATCCAAATGCCTCAGAAGTCTCCTTTCTCCTGTCTCCGCTCTTCACACATATGGGAACATTTACATTCAGGAGTTGTGTTGGTTTATTTGGCACTGGTCTGTGTATCTGTTTCAGCTGGTTTGTCTGAGACTGGCACATGCATCATGAATATAACTGATCTCACAGTGAAATGAACACTGAAATGTGATTTTTTTTAAAATTATTAACCCAAACATCCGCACCAACATGCCCCCAAACACTGATCAAAGCCTCACTAGTTAAATGAGAACTGAACTTTGACAAGAGAGAAACCTAGGAGTGGAAGTTGTTTGTGTGTGCTGGTGTGTCATCTCGTGGCTCTAGAAATGTCAAGCATTACCCAAGATTCTCTCACTTTTTTTTCCTAATTATGCTTCAGTTCTTTGAAGATCCCAATAGTGCTAAAAACAAAAACAAATAACTTATCATCAATCCCCAGCAAACATAAACCCAATCTTTCGAGACAAATTAGAAAACGTTTATGATGCAGTACATACATTACACACATTGTGTGTACTTCTGGTCTATTTCTCAACAGCAAAGGTCTAAATTCATTTGTTGCACAGAGCCATCTAGTTATTATGCATGGGTATTAGGGCCACGAGAGAGAAATATTATTAGTTAATAATTACTCATTATTATAAAATTATAATTAATACTTTTTTTTTCAGTATGCACTTTGAGAAAAAAAAAGTCAAGAATAAAGACAAAATACAATGTCACTGTGGTAAAGTTGGAAAGATGTATTGTGACAGATTCAAGCTTCCGGGATCCATAACTCAAGCATTGTGTCTGCCGTGACCCTCAAAATCTCCCATATTGACTATTTTAAGTATCACTAAAATGCATGATATATATATATACACACACAGTGTGTATATATAAAAGAACAAATTATGTCACAAGCAGAACAATGTACAAACAACTAAAGCATTTACCTCGCAGTTTAAAGGCGCATCACAACTTTTGAGTGGGTTAAACAAGAAAGTGGCATTTGGCCAGATAGTGTGTGAGGCAACATACGAAGACTGACAGGAATAGTTATCATTATAGATTTCTGTCTGAATACTTAGTTCCCCAAGCAGTAGTATGAACTCAAGTGGCCCCATTTGTTTCAGCAACATCGACTAATTCTTTAAAAAAAAGGAGCCCTGAATGGAGTGTTAGGCTGACATATACAAGTGCAAAGTTAATGGCTTTCTTCAGCTCCCTTTCATAAAAAAAAATAACATAGGCTGAAATGAACTACTAATCCTAATATGTATGGAAATTAAGAACGCTGGGGGAAGAAAAATTACATTAGTACACTCTTATTAGGCAAACATAATGGAATCACTTCACTTTCAAATAAAGCAATCAGACCTCAGCTAAATTAAACATCCAATATAAAAACGGAGGGGTAAGGGAACGAACGAGTGGTGCTGTTGTGTTGTGCACTGATCCCATTTGGTATGCATTACAATGAACCTGCACGGGAAACATACCAACGACACGTTTTCAATAAGCCTCACAACAACTCATCTGTTTGTAGGAGTGTTCACTGTTCATGCAGCCGAGAGTGTGTGGACTATCAAAGACAGAGGTCCTTATTAAGTATACAAATATAGGCAGGCTGAGGGGAGAGAAGGGTGTAGCTATGTGTTGTATCTACATAACAGCTCATTGAAGCAGGCCAACCCCATAATTACTGACAGACACGGCTCCAGCTTTTCAATCACCTCCTCCTCCTCATCTGCGTCTCTCCCTTTCTTCGAGGGAAAACAGAAAAAGACTACAGGGTTCAGATCATTGTGAATTCCTGTTTTGATGTCTCTCCTCCGCTGCTCTGGAGCCTTTTCTGTCTTCCCCACTTTCTTTTTTCTAACCACAAAGCCTCAGTTAGTTTGATATGCAAGTGTTGCCCCCATCTCCCTCTCTCTCTCTCCGTCTCTCTCTCTCTCTCTTTCTCTTGCAAACTATTTTGGATTGCGGCGGTGGAATCAGCATCGTTGTCAGCCCGCTGCAATTTCCTCGCCACTTACATTATTCATGTGTGTGTGTGTGTGTTTGTGTTTGTGTTTGTGGTTGTGTGTGTGTGTGTGTGTGTGTGGGAGAGAAGAGGGAGTGAAAAGGTTGATGCTGTCGCTGATGAGAATCACAGAGCCGACAGCAATCACAACAGCACCACTGACGCAACTATCACTTGGTACCAGCTCTGACCTCGGTTTTAAAGCAACAACACATTTAACTGACGGTGGAACATGTTCCCAATTGGGACAGAATCCAAACATCATTTCAGTGTGTTTCCTTTTCAGGGGTACAGCCACACTCACACAGCGGAGCCAAACTTGCCCAACCAGTGCCAAGTGATCTGAGGCAAGATAATAGTGGTCACATTGAATCAATATGGCGTAGACCAATTTAGCAAGAATGAATGTTGAATGTGCTGACCGTTTTGGAAACAAAGAAACAAGAGGGTATTTTCTGTCAAAGTAATAACTGTTCCGTGAGTGGAACATGGTTTGCAGATAGTTATCTACAGGATTCAACTGTGCAAATACGCTTTTTTTAATTAACAGTATGACTTAGAGTAGAATGTCACCCCTGGAGCTTGTTCAATTTTAACTGTCAGGGCAATGGCAAGCTGAAAGCGGTCTCAAGTGTGGTTACACTTAACATGATGACGCAACGCTCTGCTACAATATTTGTGATGCATAATATAAAGCTGACCATGGCAACATGTCTAACCTGAGAACACACATGCTCAAACACAAAACAGTTCTACAAGCTGCAGAGGTTAGCGTATTAAATAGCCTGATAGCTAAGTCTTCACCGCAGCTAATGTGTGGACGTGTATCCACGGGTAGAGGGAGGTAGGGCTGGGTTTAATTCTGTTTGGTATTTAAGAGGCTTTAAATAAAAAGCAATGTTCTGAATAATTAACATTGTTGAAATAGATATGTTTGGACTTATCCTTTACCACTGAAATGTTACCCATTAGGTAATATTCCAGGTTCAAATGTAAACGGTAGCTAACCCCAGCTGTTAATAAGTTGGTTGGCAAGCGTTTTTCCCTTGTCAATTGAACTCCTTATTGATTAAAATACAGAAAAGAATAGAGGCTCCGGGAGCTATTGCAACTGACTAGCATGAGCATGTCTTGGCTAGCGGGTTAGTAGTTAGCTCCCCACAACCCGTGTTGTCTTCTCTGCCAATCCAATCCTGAAACAGAGCACAAGTTTTTTTAAATTTTGACTTGGTCAAAAACTCTTTGGAATTCTCTGCATAATTGGCTGACATCAGAGAAAAACTCTTCAGTTTTAAAATTGTCCAGTGTGGAATAATACTGATCTTGTAAATGACATCCCCCCCATTGTGGTTGGCACTAAAAAATTAATTTGATTTATTCACAAAATGTTTAAAAAAGGTAAAAAGCCCAAATGCCCAAAAACCTAACAGTATAATAGATGAATACAACTTACTTTAGCCCCTTGCTCTTTTATTTATTTTGATCCATATTGGCTTTTTGATATTCGTTACACTGATTATATCTGTTGAACTCCTTTGAATAGGAGGTGTGTACTCTTTGTTACTTCATTGGTGTGTACTCTGAGAAAAGGTCATCATACATTGTATTATATATTGAACTTCAATAAAGCTTTAACAAAAAAAAGTAGTTCGCTCCCCAGCAGCAGTTGTTCACCAACTAGAATAATACAGATCTAAGTTGATTCCAATAAGTTCTACACCATCTCTTTAAAAAGAATAGTGAGAACATTTCTAGAACTCATCCATAGTTTTATTTTCCAATGATGGGATATTTACAAAGAGCTCCCCTTGCTTCAGTTGTAATGCCTAATCGGCTCTTCAAATAGAGCTCACTGAAAAATGTGTCAGTGTGCAGGAGTTCGTTCAGTTCTGATCCCTGAAGTCTACAAACCTTTTCTCTCTAATCTGCACTATCCAAAAATGTGTTATGCTTTCAAAAGGAAAAAAAAAACTCAGCCTTAACCTTGTGTTCCAATGAAGTGTGTTGATGTCAATCTTTGAGTTTTAACGTTTTACTGAATTATAAACCAATATTTGAGAAAGGCTAGTGTAGTGTAGGCTAAGTACTAATGATGAGTAACAGTGGAGGAGAAATAATTACGCTTTGAAGAAGAAGTTGCTTGGGGGTTTGTTCCAGACCCTGCTTAGAGGTGGAATAGTGGTTTTCTGTGTCTCTTCATCTGCACTTGGAGGGGTGGATGGGAGGGGGGGCTTGGCGTCCACAGAACTTCCCAAAGCACCAATCCTACAGGTGCCTCCACACTCCGCTGACTAAATCGATGCCGCCCCAAGCTTGAACTGGCCCACTGCTCTAACACCACAGTTCACAGAGCCATGTGTTTAAAAAAAATAAAAAATAATGGGCATGATCACAGTAGGGCGCTGTGCAGAGGGGAGACAGAGGAACAGCGTGGATCCAGTGCTTTTATCTTATTCTCCTCTGTCAATCTTCCCTCTGGCTGTGTTTTTCTTTCTTTCTTTCTTGCAGACCCCCCTCTGCTACTGCTACTGAGTGGCGCTGGGCTCTGAAGAACTCTTGGCGCCCTTCTTGCGTTTCTTCTTGACTCTGTACACGTGGAAGGTCTTGTTTTGGAATGTCCTGGTGAACAGGGCGGAGTATGCCGGCTCTGTGTCCGTCTTGATGGCCTCACAGAACCGTGGGTGGGAGGCGGGGACCAGGTCAGGCTCGTTCTCCCCCGGGCCGTCCATGATCTGAGGGAACACATAATGACTTTAGACGTTATTGTCCCTAAGGGGAAATTATGTTTCACTTCACAGTACATTGATGGGCTGCACGCAGACAGACAATAGACAGATGGACAACAAACACAACAAAATAAACATGCAGACAGAATATATACACAAAGTGGGACTGGGGTGTTTTATATTGGATTTTTGTTTAGTGCTGCTATGGCTGCAGGCACCAGGCTTTTGCCATAGCTAGCCCTCCTGCACCTGCGTCCATAATGGTGAAGTGGCAGTTGAGTGGGTGTGTGTTGTCCTGTGCTATTGTAAATGCGATGCATGAGATGGCCTTGAGAGTAAGCTCTGGCAGTGTGTGTGTGGATAGGCATGTTATCATCAGCAGCAACAAGGCTTATAAGGTTAAACACATGGATGTACAGTCTGAAAGGGGGCATGTGTCAATCAATACATTATCAACACAGAGAGTTACTGACAGCCTCTGGCTCTGAGGGCGCTTTCACACCCGACATGTTGGTTATAGTTTGCCTCCTTGGTTCACACCTGATGTAAGAATGAGACATTGGTTCGTCTTTCAACAGGTTTGGTTTTCATTCCACCCTATCGTTTCCTCTGGTCTGAATCAGTTGGTGAAGTGAACCAACATGCAGCGGCACAAGCCAAGTGAGACAGTTCTCAACACTCTTTTGTCAGATGTGTCTGCAATAACGTAGTTCCTGAACTGCTTTACAGTTGGTCAGAATTTCCCATGCAGGACAATTGTTTCAATTAGAACCAAACACAGCAGATGTGAAAGCGCCCTGGATTCACTTTGTGCTCCTGCCAGCTTGACTGCCTTACAGCATCAGGCAGAGACACAAGGATTGTTATTCCTAATCATAAATAGGATTTATGTTGATTATCCATCACCACATCAAACAGCTGCTGTTTTATCATCTTAAAGAATGCCTATCTTGGCAAATTAAATGTAAAGCTGCTTTTCTCTATATGATGTACAAAGGGAGTCATGGATCTTGAACTACACATATTGATGCTAAATTGCTTTTCCTGGAACTAGTTACCTAAATAGAAATTGCAATAAATACTACTAGATTATTATTTAGGCTTGTAGCAAAAGACACTGTTTTTCATACCAGAAAGATCAAACTAATTTCACATTCAATCATCATGCTCATCATTATCAGCCATCAGTATTAAAGAGAGATTTTTTTTAAAGGTCTTGAAAATCTATTTTCTTAATCAACTCCTGATGATAAGTGCTTGGATCCCACACAGATACACTACACTCTGGCAACAGCTTTGATTATTTCACATGGGAGATGTCTGTAATCTTTGCACCAATCATAGGTAAGCAACCTTTAAATCCAAGTGTGATTAAGGTTGCTGCTTATGTTTCCAAGCCATTGTCAATCGTATCTGATCAAAACATGCACCCGAAATCCAGAGGAGTTCTTGGCTGTTAAGCTCTTCATACATTTTTTTTCTCGCAACTTCCAACGATTAAGATTTTAATCCACACACTGATTATATTTGTAGAAATAAGAACTGTTTGGGTAATAACATAACCGTATACAACTACTAAATAAAGAACCATTAAAGTAAAGACATAAAATCTGTGAAATCAACGAAAAGTCATTTGAAAAAATCCTGTTTTTTTAATACAGCAGGAGATACTGTATGTCAGATTGGTTTTAACTGTCGCATTGAGTCGGGGATGAGATGGGGCTTGTAGGGTGAAGAGGTATGTTTTAATATATTTTCAGATTTCAGTTAGAAAACAGGTATCCCACATCCTAGACTTCGCAGATGCATGGCTCTTTTATTGATTTGCATCTGCTAAAAACCTATTGTTTACACCAATAGAAAGACAGAGAGATTGACATTCAATTTCAAGAAAAAACAAAGAAAAGAAACACATGATGCCTTCATTCTCTTATTTTCTTTGAAGGAAAGACAATAGAGGTAGCGAAGAGAGAGAGTGAAAAAAGTAAATGGCAGACAACAGGCAGAAACAGACAGATGTAAACCCAGTGTTTCTTCAATAAAGCTGTCTGCATGTCAGATGGTGCGTTCGCTGTCTGACATTTACGCCGCCCGCCACAAACAGACAGACAGACTCACGGCGTTTCATGTGTCTTACACCACACAGAGCTAGACAGCCAGACTCAGGCTCATCTCGCCTCTGGTAATCAAAATAGCCAGTGTGCTGCATCAGACTTCAAAATAATGGGTAGAGTGGTGCTGTATGTGTTTGTGTGTGTGTGTGTGTGTGTGTGTGTGTGTGTGTGTGTGTGTGTGTGTGTGTGTGTGTGTGTGTGCGTGCGTGCGTGTGCGTGTGGTGAAATGAAAGAGACATTGATGCTCAGCAAAGAGAGACATTGATGCGCATTTGAGAAGTGAGACTATTGATCTTTGCGGAGGCGGAGAGCTTTCACCCAGTCACAGAAGCTGGCAGGGGGATGGCACAGGCAACCGCTGACACACACACACACACACACACGCACGCACAGAAACGTGTCCCACTCATCCACGGTGAGTCACTTCATTAAATCAATGCCACCCACATGTCCGTTTGCCAGGTCGAGCAGGTCCCGCAGTCTGCAGCCACGTCTGTGCCTGCGCTCGTAGCAGATGCTGTTCTCCAGAACCACGTAGTCGGCACCCATGGCCTTCAGGATGCCATGGACCTCCTCTGGAGACTGACGCGCGTACACCTGATACACCTGCTCACACACACACACACACACACACAACAGAACAATACTGTTGGAAGAAGACAACTACTTAACTCAATCAGCAGGCACTGCACAGTTGTTTTTTTCTGAATTCAGCTGTTTTCTGAATTACAGTTTTTGAGAGTTGGTTTAGTTTAAATTTTAACATTTTTACTGGAAACAAATCTCTATGAAAGTAATTATCAGTGGAGGAAAACCAGAGGGGAGGTTGGGGGGATGGGGGGAGGGGAGGGGGGAGGTGACATAAACAAGTGTTAAACAAAACAGATCTCAACTTTCGGAAATCCGTTACGGTTCATCAAAGCAGAGGAAATAAAACTTTTGGCCAATTTCACACAACAAGAGCATTTAAATAGAACAATTAGAACAAACTCCCTTAGTTCTTACAGATGTTTATCAGGGACAGAAAGCCGGCCCAGTACAAGGGATTAAATAGGCTTTTGGTTTTAATGAGGGGCTGAACATTCAAGGGACAAAACTAAAACTTGCAAGTTTCTACACCAAATGAATAACTAGCTGCTGGGACTGAAATGACAAACTTTGTGGTGCGCTGTATCTAACGTTGCCGTTTGTTTGAATGTCCCGATTTTATGCGGAAAAACAGAATATAACACGGCACATTTAGAAAGATGTCGAACATGATCACTTTTTTATTGTTGATGTCTAAAATAAATAAAAGAAACTTTATCTTTTATGTCAGGCCAAAAGAAAATATTTTTGTCCAAAAATCAAACTAACGTAATGTAAAAGCATAACAAATTAATTCTGGTAATATTCTATATTTGCCTGTCATAAAATCTCACAAAATTTAATGAAAAACCTCTAATAAATTGATCAAGTATCCAGAGCCACTTCTTCCTCTTTGCCACATAGCTCCGTTGTTTACAATAAGCCACACTCTTGCATTATCCTTTATTACCAAGAACACACACACACAAAACCTTATATTGAGTCAACTCACACACACACATGGGGCCTCTACGAATAGTCAAATATCCTAAGCTTTAAGCCTCCTTTACTTTACCTTAACCCTAAACATCATCGGGTCAAGGGGAGATGAAAGGTGCTTCCTTTCGAACATAGGAAAAGACAGCACTGTTTAAAAGGAATTTGAGCGCTCGTTCGATCCATGCGTTCTTGTCATATTGATTTCAATCAGGTTGTCGCCAACAGAGTGAGAATCACTTAGATCGGACTTGGCCAAGGGGAATATTTAAGGCCACTTGAATCCAAATTCACATGTGGAAAAAAAAGAGGCTACCCTTATGTTGATGTTGAAACTGCCCCCAGTAACTTCATTAAATGTGAAGTTGGCATTTTATTTTCTTGTGGTGTGAATTATGGGCTACGAAAATAACTATTATGATGTTGGTCTTTTATGAGTTCTTTATTATCTTTATGGGGGGGGGGGGTATTTTGTTTTAGTCGAGTTAAATCTTCCTCTCTTCTCTTCTCCTGCCTTCTGTTACTGTGTCTCTCGTCCGTATTCGGTAAACTCTGTCGGTGGCTTGTTGCTTTAAATCGTGCTGCCGTAAAGGATTATGGGATACCGCTATCTCCTTTCCTTTCGTAAAGGTTGGTCAGGGGTAACCTATGCTAAAAGAGGGTTAAAGGATGCATCGAGGCTCCTTTCCTAAGCATTTTTAGATTTCGAAATTACTTCCGGGTCATCTCGTTAGGAAAGGAAATTTCCTATGCAAAAAAAGAGAATCCGTAGAGGCCCACAGTCCTGCTCCTGTACATACTCAATAGAGCACTAAATGTCTATCAATCCCCCGACAAAATAGTCCGTAAAAATACTACAACCCTGTGAGTAACGTTCATTTGGATTAAGAAATATAGTGTCTGATAGTCACAGACACAATCTGGACACTGAGAGATTGACTTTCACATGGTTTGTTTTGGCTTCAGTAAAAGATTGACGAAAAGTAAAACAGGATAGAATAACATACAGAGTTATTCCCCCGAACCTAAATACGTCATATGCTTCGATTTTTCGTACAGAACTCCACTCAATCTATCCTGTTTGAAAAACCCTGCACACACAGTGTTGTGGAGGAGAGGGTGTATCAGTTCCACAGTTGTACACACAGCAATACATCTTTGCAACGGCTGCTTCAGGATCCCGCTTGCCTGCTGGGTATGTGAATTATTTAGCATTATTATTTTTCATCTCAGAAAAGGAGAAAAATATAAAATACAAACAATATTAACTGTGTTCTTTGTCCGACAATGCATTATCTTGTGGTCACAAATGAATCTCAGAAAAGAAAAGGAATCATCATTAAGGCTCTTAAAACGGTGGAAATTGCAGTCCCCCGTTCCCCCCCACACACACACACCAGTGCTGTGGATCATTAATGAGCTCCACACTAAGCCCAGGCCTGGCCCGTGGCTCAGTTTGGCTGAATTCCTGCTGGGAGGCAAAACATAGTCACAGCTACCCAAGAGATGACACACACATTACCTCTGGCTCATTTTGAACAAGCAGACATATGCATATTAGTAAAGCTAACTTGCCGCCATGTTTTTCATCAGTCGTATGTGTTTGGGTTCACAGCATGTCTCGACACAAAGAATTAACACAAACCAAACTGTCTTTTACAATCAGGCCATTACCAGATGGGTTAACACAAAGTTGATAAAGCCTATCCGCTCCAGAACACTCTCTCTGTATTGTTCAGTAGTGCAGCATCTACAAACTAGTGTCACCCTCTGACACACTGGTGCAGGAGCTCAGAAAAATCACAAGAAGCGTAGTTTGAAAAGTGTTTTTTTATACTCTTACGGCAGTGAAAAACCTTTTGTGTTATCCACATTATTAGAAACCAAAAAAAAAAAAACAATGCCCTTATACAGCACTTTGCAGAGACATTAGTAAGATGTCCTAAAGTGCAAACACCACCATTCATCTCCCTTTTACTGGAGTCTTAGGCTCCATTTCTTCCTGCCGTACCATTCAGATGGACTTAATGGATGAACATTGTACTCAGAGCATCGTCTGACGATCCCATATTCATCCCCACAATCACTGCAGGTCACTGGCCCCCATATTCACACAAATCCCCGGTCGCTCACGCAGGACATTAGCAGAGAGCTAGGGGGGGGGGGGTGAAATGGGTGAGGCATTGTGGGGAAAATGCAGTTATAAAAGCAACACCAAGGACGGAAAAGTATGGCTTTGATTCTAGTACCAGAATAAAGTCTAATGGTTGGTATATTACTAGAATAACCACAAACAGCATCATATATTGTGTAAATATTAAATACACCTAAACATGTTATAGTTACTATGGCAGAGGAGACCTGTGAGTGTAACTGAACAGAACGGTCATGATTCCTTTTGACTTAACATACGGATACAAAAGTTTCCTCGTGGAAGAAAAGTTGTCGGAAGACTTAATACTCGTAGAAATGCTCTGGGCACTTTAAACTTAGGCAGACAAAGAGTTCATCAACTAAAGTGAATATATGTCTTTTATTTTAAAGAGTCACTGACCCCGCAAGACATAGAGACAGGAGCAGAGAGATATAGCCAGGAATAAAAGTATGAGAAAGTCTGAAATTGTGTCAATTTTGTCAGTCAGACTTGTCACACATCAGCAGTCAGTGAGGGGACTTGTCTATTGAAAGCTTGAGGACGAAATACTGCAGCCAAATAGATGGAAACACCACTCCAGGGGATTAAATGAAGCCAAACACTAAAGTCCTATTCCACCATGGTCACACACAGCCAAATGATCAGATACTGCCAGCCAGTTCACACCAACCAGTTTAGTACCACTAGTATATTAGGAACACAATTTGACAGAACTCTGTAATGTAGAAGGCCATCTTCTTGACCAGACCACTGCCCATCTACTGCCCTAAAGCATTACATTGATGTTAAATGTGCTTAGTCAATTAAGAAAAGCTGTACCATGGGTCCAATCCTTGTTAGTGTTTTGTTATGTATGCCAAGTTAGGATGTGTGCTTCTAGCTGCTGAGACACTGCCCATCCTCATTCAGGGGACACCTGATACATACTTGGCCAGCTAGTCAGTGAGCATGACTGGGATTTCAAGTGAACCGCTCATCACAATTGTTTCAGCCTAATAGATGTGTTAACTAGAAGTGGGGAACTTGTGTTACATGGAGACCAGGCCAGTCATAGTTTTAATTACTAACTTATGAATGACTTAGTTCTGTAAGAGTAAAGCTACGTAGCCAGGCAGGCTAACGTTTATCATATTTACATTAAAAAAAAAACGTGTCCAAAGCAACAAATGAGCTACAATCCAAGTCATGGAAGATCAGGGAGAAATAGTCTGAACAATAGAGCCGGACAAACACCATTGTAAAGTCTAGAGAGGAAAAAAACAACCCAATAACGCTTTCTGCCAACTTTTTTAATTGCCAATCATCCCTTTATATCATTATAACCTTTAACAGTCTCCAGACAAGAACAAACAATCAGACGCTGAACACAGAGTAGTGCTGCAAATTGACATTTTAACAGAGTGAAAAAAAAAAACTACACCTCTCTATACTTTGTGTTTCTAGAGGATCTGCTCTGAAACTCATGATTGCAAGGGGAAAACAGAGACAAGAGAATTGAAAGGCAGCATAATGACTGTGTGTGGGCACTAGACACTACCAATTTGGCAACAAAGAACAAACTATTTAAGAACAAAAAATCAATTTAGAACTCGGGGGGGGGGGTCAAGAAATTGAGAGAGAACTGGAAACGGTTTGCTAGTTTCCCAAACTTGCAAAATGTTCTCGTGGGAGGCTCATTTAAATGGCGTAGCGCAAAGTAAATTGGTATAACTGGGTGGGAAAAAAACTAGGTCTTTGACGTTGTGCTGAAGAGAAGCATCAATCTGTATATAATAATGTTTAATGTGGTTAGAGCAGCAAGAACACTGGTGAATCAGCTTGCTTTATACGAGGAAGAATTGAAGTGATTCTTACAGACGTCCACAGCTGCTTTGCGCTGTACGGTAAGCTAATCCTTCAGTTCAATAAGTCCCTGTGATTATGTAAAGAGACAGCAGGACTATATGTTGATGAATGTGCAGCCCCTGATCTGAGATCTGCTATGCCAGATCACGGCACCACTATCAACGGCTGTTCCCTGTGTTTAAGCTTCATTATATTATGTGCAAATGACACCAGCTGCTACAGAGTAACCACGCACACACACACACACACACACACACACACACACACACACACACACACACACACACACACACACCTCTACACTCATCACAATGGTCAATTAAAACTGGGTATTCTGCCAGTGGCTCATTGATCCTGTGTGTCATTGTCTCCTTTTCCAACTCTCTTTTAAGCACAAGTGGTGTTTTACATTGTTCACTTACAATGCAGAATGGTACGCTGCTGTGTCACATTTTATGATATGATGGGACTGTTCATTAGCCATAGATTGATATTCGCTTTCACCCGACCCTTTTGCACTTCCTGCTGCTGCACCTACATGAATATGAAAATAGCAGGAGCAATTGGGATTTTAATCAAATCCTTATGGCATTGGGTATCTCACGGTGTGTGTGTGTGTGTGTGTGTGTTTTACATTATAGAAGCATACATGCTTAATACTAGGGCTGGGTATCGTCAAGGACTTCGCGATATGATACGTATCACGATACACTGGTCACAATACGATATATCACGATATATTGCGTATCTTGATATATCACGATATGTTGCGATATTCCATAAACAGGTTGTCTTGTCAAACATAACAGCACAATATATTGATAAGTGTACAGACAAATGAAGTCAAAACTATTTCATTCACAACTTCCTTTACTATTTTTCTTCCTTTTTTTTGGTTTTGGCAAATGATCAAACACTGCTGCAGCTGCCATAGCAAATAACAAATCCAATTCACTCTTGTACTAACTGTACAGGACACACTGAAAATGAAAACACATCAGTGTGCTTTTCTGACACAGTGAATCTTAAGTATTCTTATATAAAAAATGTGATCTCACTCCAATAGTCAGTATCCTAGAGGCTCAGGCCTGACAGCAGACATGGGTTTGAATCTGACCCGTGATTGTTCTCTGCATTTCATTCCCTCTCTGCCCCATTTCATATATGTCTCTCTGCACTGTCAATAAAGCCTTGAAAAGCAAAAAATAAATAAAAAATCATAAAAAAATGTATTAAAAAAAATGTTATAAAAATCGATACTGATATTGTGAAACTCGATTTTTTGACACAGCCCTACTTAATACAGTCGTAAATATTATATATTTTAGTATTCCTGAAGCATAATATAATGTGTATTTGTGTGTGTGTGTGGGTGGTACAACAAGTATGAGGCTGAACCCAATCAGACAAATGGTGTGCTCTTTGTCAGTTCAGTGTCAGCATGGCTCTCTGATGTACTGACCCCAGGCCAGCACTCACACGCTGTGCTCTGCATTGAGGTTTGCTAATGCTAGCTGCTGGTGCTGTTTGAAAGCCAGACACAGACAACCGAAAAGAAATAAGAAAAAAAGAGAGAGAGAGATAGCCAGGATGCTTTGTCTCCTCTGAATCCCATGCTGTGGTTAGATAGCAGAGCGCCAGGGGATCTGGGATCAGCAGCAAGGCTTTTCACTGGGTTTTTTATCATTCTGGAGTGGTTAAGTTTTGGAATGTATTGTACTACCTCCAATTGCATCAATAATTACAAATAGCACAAGACAGGAAGGTCCAATATCTCTTTTGCTCTTTTCAATGGGACACTTGCAAACTCTATCCGAAATGACATTACAAGAATGCAGACCACAGCAGTAGGATATAACATTAGCTTGAGAACATACTTTTATACCTCATAACTCAGGAACCCAAGAGTGCAGTCTATCATTTGACATGTAGCTTCAGCAAACTGACAAGACGTCTCAATCAACTGATCAACAAACCAAAATGGTACCTGTCAATATGACCACTCCGAATGCTTCAAACAGAAAACTCACCATCTAAAATCAGATACTTGTAGATATACATTTCAAACTACCTAATGCAGCCAACAAGGTATTCCTAACTTTGTAGCATTTCGGCAGCTTTCCAAGAGGATCGGTGGCCAGTGCCATTTAACAGCCCTGGCCATTTATTTTTTCAAAAGACTAGATTCTTCACTCTCGTGGAGGTGAATACACACAGCGGTATGTCTATCACATGGAAACAAGGATCCTGAAGTCAATTCAATGAACTGCAGTCTGCAGCTCCTTCCTCTTGGGACCCTTTGGGACGGCTTGCTACCCCGACAAAGGGTGACAAAAGTAGGTATGGAACGCTTGTTGGTACGTACCCTTACCGACTTTTGAGAGTGAACATGAAGCATATCGAGTGTCATACCGTAGCGTACCCAACTGAACTGTACCGCTCAGTGGAAACAAGGCTTATGAAGGCTAAAGCCCTCAATTTAGTTCTATGCTTAATCTCCACCATTTTAAAATGGATCAGACAGACACAGGTGGAAAGTTAACAAAGGATCCCCAGTTTGGACGCAGAACATCCATAGAGGTCACATCTGTCAGCATTTGAACTCCCATTGATCGACAACTCAATTAAAACCCATTATGGCACTCTATCAAAACCAAACAATTAACACCTCGCTAACAGCTTGGTGGCATGCCAATCACCTTGGTACACTATTATCTCTGTCATTCCATTCTCAACTCATAGAAATTCCCTGTCCTTATTAAATACCTCCATCGATCTGCAGACTAACGCATCGAAACAGAAAATGTATTCCTTTATTTGAATGAGATTCGCCTTTCTTGGCAAACTGTGCAGTATGTGTAAAAAAATAACACTTTTCATGTCACCTAACATGAGCAATTCCACTTATCAGCAAAACGATTGACATAGCATTCATAATACCATTACAAACATACAGAACAAAATGTGATAAATGCACAGTATGCATCTTTTTGGCTTTTGACATATACAGGTATGTCTGGTTCCATTGAGCAGCTGTCCTATACATTCTACCTCTCAGCATCCCAATATCCCCTTCATTTTGTCTGCTAGGCAATCAAACAACCGTAATAACCATCAAGAACTTTCTCCTCATCTCACGTATAGCAAAAGTAAATTTAACGCATGGAAAGACAAAACTAGCACTTTTACGCCTATCCTCATACTAGTAATATTACCAGTAACAAGCTTGAAAGCCGGCTGCACTGAGAGATCTGCACAGTGTGTACTTAAGAGCAGAGCTTTTATGTAAAATGTACAGAATGTAGAGTGAAATTACTGTGACAGCGAGTTAAAAACCTCTTTACTCCTTTACTTTTCAGCTTTCCTTCACTCTAGCGATGATGTCACCCACTCTAAACAGTCCATTTCAGTCTCCCATTCATTTTCCCATAGAACCTATGAATATAGATATACGATAATAGCTATAGATAATCATTTTCTTTTTATTCCGCCAAACCCTTTTTTTTTCAGTTTGGGACACAATTGTGAACAGCCTTGTGAAGCGAATCCATCAACCATTTGCCATTCATTTTCAGCTCATGTCCTTTCATGTGATAATGTCTCAATACATTGGCAGCGCCTGTGTAGTTGTCCTTGCATTCTGTCTGAACTCACAGTAATGACTCACGCTCCCCCACATGCTGCCCATTGCCAATCTAAACCACATTAGTAACTTTCAGAGCTGACCCTATCTTTACCATCTATTATATTTCCAAGTTGAATATATGTGTGTGTGTATGTGCTATCCCACCGCCCCTCTGGGTAGTTTCCACTGCCCTGTGTATGTGTGAGGGTGTACAGTTACCTGTTTGGTCCTCTCCCGCAGCTCTTTATCTTCATAATGGGGGTGGTTGGTGAGGGCTCTGCCTGTGCACAGCTTGATGCCAGCCAGCAGCTGCATGCTGCCAGCAAATACGGCCCACTTAGGGGTCTTTGTGCTGTGGACAAACACAGAGAGAGAGAGAGAGAGAGAGAGAGAGAGAAGGACACATTATTCGCTGCTTTAAGTATATTTAATAGATATATATATATATATACTATGGAAAAGCTTTTAATGAACTACAGTATTTCCGAAGGCCTTGTGGGCGAGCGTTAAACAAGAGAAGAGAGAAAAAAGGAGAAGGGAACTCGGAGAAATGAAAACATTGTTCAGAGGGCATTTACAGTTCCATTTAGTCATCAAGAAAAGCATGATTCAATTATGTTTTTTTTTTCTTCTTTTCTAGCTTTGTTATTTAAGTCCACGTGCTGTTGTTTTTCCACATTTCTCGCAATAACTGGAACATATTGAGGCCGTTCAGAAGCTTGTTTCAGAGATGTGGCTTCAAGGACAGCGGCTGTGTATTGTTCATCACAACCGAGTACAAAACACATTCCACTTTCATACAAAATAAATCACAAAGAGATGGAAAAAAAGAGAGGTGCAAGCACTGTGGTAGAGAAATATCTGCCGGCACAAGGACAATTCTTGTGAGGTTTCTGCGTGTTAGCGAGTTATATGGTATGTACGTATGTGTGCATGTTAATCAGTGTGTGTTGTTTACTGTATTAACCTAACTTGACCTCAGCTGGCCTCTATAATACAAATACCAAATGCACGCACGCACAATGTGACACACAGACACACACACACACCTCCTACCTGTAATGTTAGCCCAGGGGTCATTTGCAATCTAATCTCATTCATACAGCACGGTGACAGGACTGACAGAGTGGATTGCGGGAGCTATGGATACCGGACACTTTGACACTCATATTGTCACCGCGAGACCAAATATGTGATGTTGAGAAAAAGGTTGCATCCCAACATTCGGCAGTATAATCAAACACATACTGAATATATAGGCTGGGACTGGGACCTGATTTTCCACAGAGGAAGTACAAAACCAAATAGACAATTGATAGCTACATGTCCACAGCCAGGCATCCTGTAACTATTATGGTTTGTAACATTGGCAAAAGGTACTAAAGACAATTGATAAGCAGGCATTTAGTTTGGATATTTAGTATCAAATATATTAACTTCAGTTGGTGCATGTACACGAGGTGAGCCTTCAGTGATCGCACATGGATTGTATGCCTAGTGCTGTACAAAAAAACAACATACCAGATTTCTATTTGCAGTAGAATCAATAACTGAAAAATTTTTTGGGCGTTTCTTGGGATTTTTCTGAACTCCTGTGTCACTGCAGGGGCCGACACCAGTTCTTTAAACGCTGCCATACTGAGAAATACAGAGACAGTATTGTAGAGCTGACAGGCTTAATCAACTTCGTGTCAACTTGTTTGTCAATGGCTAACATTTTTTTTGTTTAAAAAACTGTTTAGACCTAATCAGTTTACACGTTGTATGTCAAGAGAAATACATGGTCCAGAGTGCAGTCAGGCTTTCAACAAGAAATAAAGTGAGGTGAGAGAGTGCAGGTTGAGACACTTCAGTGGACAGCGGTGGCCCTCAACACTAACAGTGTGCTGGTTGGCTGAATGGATGAAAACCTTGCATATCTGGTTTTCCCCATGTGTTGCTGCTGTCCAAAGTGATTCAGTAATGCAGTGTCTGTGCAGTGCTTCAGCGTGACAATTATTTTCTCTCCCATGAAAAGATCTAGCGTTCGGTCCAGATAAACCATCTCACGGTTCAAAATAATTTGAATTGTTACACACACATTCACCTATAAAGAGGAAGAGGGGAAGCTTTAATGCCCAATTATGAAGAACCAGGTCACAAAACCACACACTGTAACACCATTATAGATGTACAGTAGAAATGTGATGGTTATGATCCTCTGACATAGGACTATTGAACATAGGCTGATTTGCATATTGTGTGTGTACAGTAAGTGCATGAGGCAAAATAATGACCAGCCACTATGCTCATAGAATGAAGATGTGTGCGTTGACGTCTTGGTCTCCTTGACCTCCAGTAGAAGTGGGTTACCTCTTATTCCTGCCTGTCTCCTCTTTGTGTGAGTGTGTTAGTGTTATCGCCCACTACATCCCGGGGAGTAGCTTCCATCCCCCTTCAACTTGATTTACATTTCATTTTATGTTCTCATATGGCAGTGGGCACTGGCATGAGCCCCACTGACATCATATAAAAAGGAAATGTACTGTTGTGTATGTGGGGCCTGCAGGAGACTAAATTAGTGTGTTTAAAAAGTGATTATTGTGCTGCATTATTACTGGGGCACTAAATATGTAGCGCAACTACATAAATTGGTTAGGCGGAGTGATTACGCTCACTCCGGGCTATTAGTAAAATGATCAGTATTTATACTGAGTAACAGAAATGTATCTAGCATTAAATTCACCTCCAGGCAACAGCTTTCCAAATAGGGAATGATAGCCAATTAATTCAGTCTCAATTTGCTGGTTGCCTAAGCCCTGGACTCATAAACAGTATAAACATGCCCCTCCTCTCGCCAAGGAAAACAAGCAGAGTCCAAGCTTCAACAGGCTTGCTTAACACAGCCCGGAGCGTGCTTTGCTTTGCCTTGAAGCCCAAGGTCAAGAAATGAGCAATGACATGTTCGTGCATGTACTAGATATGAATGTGCTGTTCCACACAGTGGGGGCACGGCGTAGCATGCTGCCTCTGTCACTGCAATGCCATCTACTGTAGCATCTTCTTGTGTTGAAAGAAAATGAAATGCATGTCCCTGTCAACAAACAGGGCTGGGAATAAGGCTCCCCCTAGGCCACTCATCCCTGAACCAAGTCCAATCACTGCTTGATGTAAAACTAATGCGGCGTGGCTAGGCGAAGAAGTGCCACACTTCCACACAGACTGCAACCAAAATGAAGGGGGGTTTTCTCGGGTACAAATGTGTTATCAATGCATGCTCTCTTCGGTAGTACATTGTGTTTGGTAATTCCCTGGAAAAGCTTTACCCAGCATTGACCATTGGACCCTTCTAATTATGACCATTACCAGTCAATTACTACCAGGGTGTAGAATGTCACATGTCTGAGTAGCTGCCTTTCTGGTGATTATATTAAGTAACTTCCATCGGCAAGGAGCTGAAATAGCACAGACACCAACCGACCGACTGACACACACACACACACACCCACCACCCCCCACCCCCCACCTCACACACACACACACACAGTTCCGTGGGACTGAGTGGAAATGATGGTAATGATGACTAATAGTGAGATTGGGAAAGTGATTAAGAGGAATGTAGTGCAATCTAGGATGTCTGTCTCTTCCTCCGTACTGCCTGTCTGTGAGTTAGAATGAAGAAGACATGAACCGACACACTGCACGCTCGCACGCTCACACTCTCACACACACACACACACACACACACACACACACACACACACACACACACACACACACACACACACACGCACACAAATAGCTGTACTTTCCCCATTTAAGGAGGCTAATTTAGACAATTTAGAACACGACAAGAAGCTGGATGACAGGAAGTCAATTAAGGGAGTGAAGTAGCAAGAGGATGAGAAATAGAATGGAGAGGATACACTTTCAGAAGGAGCTGGGAAAATATTTCACGAAGCAAGTCTTAGAGGGGAGGGAGCCTGATGAGTTCTTTCTGCAATTTGTTTGGACCAAGCCCGGTCCAGAAGCGTGCAGAAAAAAACATGTTGCTCTGTGCTCCGTGTGTGTGTGGGGAAAGCCTGCAGACTTCATAGGATATTTCTGTAAGGATTGGCTTTGTGGTTTTCCTCATATTTGGTGTGAGATTTGGAGCGTCGTGGGAGCTCCGGGCAAGGGCTTGAAAGCGCACGCCTCCCGCCCAAAGGTGTGACAGTTGGCCACATCGATGTAAAGGGAGATAGAAGCATGGTGTCTGTTGACTACAAATACTGAATAACTTCCAAGTTAAAAGCCTAAAATAAAAATCGGAAACATTGTCCATACGAGTTATCTTTGGACCGGTCATAATGCTCCTTTTAAAACAGGCACTGACCAACCAGCTATTTTCAGGGTTAAGAGTGAGAAATTGTGGGTCGAAAAAAGTCAATCCTTCCCTCAAACACGCTGGCTTTTTTATATATTGTATTCTGTTTTGAATGGGTCCCCATGCTGAGTAGCCAGATGTGCCTGCTGGATTTGCAGTGCTGTCAGAGCCCTCATCAATAACGTTGACTGCAGCAGCCTTCATAATTCTCCTCCACAGATTGGAGATCTCAAACCCAGAAGGCAGGGGTATGAAAGGCGAAAACACAACAACACAAAGCCTTTCGCTACAACGCTCTTTCTTTTTTTCTATTCTACATACCACATCTGACCATGCAGACCATGCAGGATGCAGTATGCTACAATTGCGACTTTTACTTATTTATTTCATCATAACATTGTGCCTTGATCTTGCCTCTTGCCTTTATATCCGTTGCATCCCCGTTTGTTTTCATTAAGGAGGCTCCGTCGATGTGACGTCACTTCAGGTTCGCAATGGATTATGGGTCAGAATTGCCCAAATAGAATGCTGTTTTCAACACTAAAAATCTCATCCGGATCCGGTAGACATCCGGGTATCTTGTATGGACGCCTACAACCTTTCTCATCCAAATAACTAAATGTTAGGCTCTAGCAAGTTACCGTTGCCAGGTACCGGTAGATCCATAGACTACAATATGTAGTGAAGTCGGAAATTTCCGAGTTCCCTGTACAACTGGAACGCACCGCCAGAAGCCGGCTCATGACGTATGGCACGACCAAACGTTATGCGATTGGTTGGCTTAAACCTGCAGTGTGTAGAATTTTGGGTTTTATTTCCTAGCAGATTTTGTAGAAAGTAATTATAATATCCATAAGTACATTTAATTTAGTGCATAATAGCTGAAAACATTTTTTTGAATTATATTTTTCCCCTTAGAAAGGGTCTCATATATGTCCATATTTCTGTATATTTTGGACCAAGGCCTAGTGCCGCCATCTTGAAAGTGTCGTAGTTGGAATGTCATCAGGTGCATTGTTTAAAATTTAGAATTGTTCTTGTCCTTGAAGGCCACTGTAGCTTCTGTTATTATTCAAAAGGGGTGGGGTTATCCAGGGAGCGTTGCATTCTAGAACTTTGTAGAACTTTCTTGATGATGTCATATTACACACTGCACCTTTAATCCAGAGTGGCACTGAGCAGATCCAATAGTTTTAAACTTCAACAGACACCCGCCTCCAAGTGAGTGAACGTTGGCCAATAACAGAACTTCCAGACCTGCTGTACAAATGAAATGAAGTACGATGGTCTGGTAGCACCAGGCTATGTTGATACTACGCTTAAATTAAAAACATTCATTTACGGATTATGTGACTGCTACATGTTTGGCTCGTATAGAGTCCAATTTGAATCTGACAGTAAAAAAGTAAACACAAAGAGGGCATGATTCAGATCACCCTCCAAATAAAATAAAAAAATCCTAACATAACGTCCCTTCTGTTCCCAAAAGTTAAAAATGCAATACAACCCCATGGCTGGCTCTCATCTGTACTGTGTAATCCCCTATTGCGGCTCCAGGCTCGCAGTGTGCCATGTAAGGACAGTACTGAAGATGGGATGTGGTTATCTGTGAGCCCTGATAGTGTGGGGAGCAGTGGGGTTTATGTGTTGAACATTAGCCCTGAGCTTTAAGCTGCTCCTCTCTACGCTGCACATTGAACACTTGCACCGGCTTGAACCCTCCATACCCAGCACAGAGATCACTAGAGTGGTGGAGCTAAATTCCTTCTCACTCATTTCATTATAAGCTTTTTTGTAACACAAGTGTACATACACATTGTGAATATTTAATATATATTTTTATTTTTATTTTTTTACTATGGAAAAGGGGTAGGATTAAATATACGTCTTCCTGCTCCTTTTCGGGCATGTCACATCAATACAGATAATTTATTTTATTTTTTTATTTTTTTGTGAAGTATTTTAAACATACATTTTGTTTGTTGTATTTTTGTGCTTTTCATTTAGTTTTGTATTGTTTTTGATATGTCTGAAATAAAATAAAAAATGAAATGAAATGAATGAATTTCTTTTTTTTTTTTTTTGAACTTTTTTTTATTGTCGTTCTCAAGGTGCACTCACAATCATTACATTACATATATCCAAGATACATTGCAGGTACTCACTCTACTCCATTTCCCCCGACTACACATCGAACCCCCAAATACAGAGGAGACACACAGAAATCACTGATCAATGGCTTGTAACATTAACATGTATATTAATCCTCTAATGCCAACCATTCCTCATGAATCTCTATTGTTGCAGCTTTGAAAGCTGTAGGATGATTGGAGACCATTTATCTGTAAAAATGTCCAGTTTTAGCTGCAGTCTAGCAGTTATGCTCTCCATATAATACACGTTAACAACCCTTTCCCTCCATTGACTCAGTGACGGTGGCTGCGGCTTCAGCCAGGAGACCGTAACCATCTTCTTGGCTATCAGAAGAAGGACTTTCAATAAATACATTTGGTTTTTATCTCCCAGGTCGTCGGGTAAAACTCCTAAAATAAAGTGAATTGGGTCAAGGGGTAAATCTATCCCTGTTATTTGTTTAATTTCTTTTTGTATTTCAAGCCAATATGTCGATAATTTTGGACAGTCCCAAAATATATGTGTATGGTCTCCCACCAAGCCACAGCCCCGCCAGCACATGTTGGAAGTGTTACTGAATTTTGAGATGATAAGAGGAGTTCTGAAATATCTCATTTTAATCTTCCATTCAAACTCTCTCCACAATGGACTATTGGTTAATTTATGTCCATCTCTACATGCCTGTTCCCATTTTTCATCTGAGATAATTGTATTCATTTCTAGTTCCCAATTGTTTTTAATATCCAGACTGTTGTCTGTTATTTCCTCCTGGAGTATTTTATACATGTTTGATATAGCCTTCTTTTTAGTTAGGCCTTCTATCATCAATATGAAGTAGCGTTCTATGTTTGATGGACTTTCCTTTAATTTTTCCCAATCTTTATGCTTCTGTAGATAATTTCTTAGCTGCAAATATCTGTAGAAGTCATGTATGTGAAGATCAAATTTTTTTAAGAGTTGGTCAAAGGATTTCAGAACTCCTCCCTCAAATAATTTATCGATCGTTGTTAGCCCTTTTTCAGCCCATTTCTTAAATCCAGTATCTAGTCTGGAAGGTACAAAATCTACATTCAGTGCTATCTTCATCGCTCTTGATATTGAAGTAGGAATAATCAACTTTTTCCTTATTGTTGACCACACTTTCAGAGTAACTTTCATACATTCATTACTAATTTTGTTTTTTTTCCAGAGCTCTTTACTTAAAAATGGTAGTGACTCCAGTGGTACATCTGGGCATGAGTGTTGTTCCATTCTCACCCATATTGTATCCCTGTCCTGAGTTATCCAAGCAACTAGTGGTCTAAGCTGAGCTGCCCAATAATACTTTTTCATATTAGGCAGATTTAAACCACCTTTCTCCTTTGGGCACTGTATTCTTTTAAGTCTAATTCTTGGTCTTTTGTTTTGCCAAATAAATTTAGATAGCCAATTATCTAGTGTTTTAAATGTGGAGACAGGGACTTCTATGGGCAGAGACTGGAACAGAAAAAGCAACCTTGGCAATACATTCATTCTTATAGTTTCTATCCTTCCTACTAAAGAAAGAGGTAGGACATCCCATCTTGTAAGGTCTGCTTTGATTTCTTTCATTAATTTCCCATAGTTAGCTCTAAAAAGTTGTGGTGTATTAGGGGTAATAATAATTCCTAAATATCTAAAACCCTGATCCGTCCAGCGGAAATTGACCACATCTTTTAATTGTATTGGCCGATCCCCAACTAACATCATGGCAATTGACTTAGATTCATTAATTTGGTGTCCTGATACTTCCCCATATGCCTTCAAACACTCCATCAAGACTGGGACTGATGAGACTGGATCACTTATGCATGTCAAAATATCGTCCGCGAAAAGGGAAATTTTATGTTCAGATTTACCCTCATCTTTTATTCCTTTAATTAATTGATTTTGTCTTATTAATTCTGCAAGCGGTTCAATATTTACAGCATATAGCAAGGGGCTAAGGCAGTCACCCTGTCTAACCCCTCTTTCAAGGTCGAAAAAATCTGAACAACATCCATTGACTCTAACCCTTGATTTTGGTTCAATATATAATACTTTTATCCAATCTATGAATCCTGAATGAAAGCCCATGGCTGCCAGAGTTTCATAGAGAAAGCACCAATTAACCTGGTCGAAGGCCTTTTGTGCATCAAAACTAATAAGCATTGATTTTTCTGTGTTTTTTTTGGCACATGATATGATGTTGAGTGTTCTCCTAATATTATTGGCCCCTTGTCTACCAGGGATGAAGCCCGTTTGGTCTGGATTTATCAATTTCGATATAATTTTTTGCATTCTTTTTGCTAGGATACTGCTCAATATTTTTTGATCATTACACAGTAAACTGATAGGTCGATATCCCTCACAATTTACCGGATCCTTGCCCTCTTTGTGAATTACAGAAATAATGGCCTCCGACCATGTTTTTGGCGGATCACCTGACAGTGCGTACTTAAACACTTTAACTAATATTGGTGTGAGTTCCTCAACAAAACACTTATAAAACTCTCCTGGGAGTCCATCTGTCCCCGGGGATTTGTTATTTTTCAAATTCTTTATAGTCTCTCTTATTTCCGTTTCTTTTATCTCTGTTATTAATGATGATGCCTCTTCTTCTGTTAATGAAGGTAGATTTAGTCTAGATAGGAAGGTCTTGATTTCGCTCTCTTTAGAATTTGGACCCTTTTCTTCATATAATTTTTTATAGAATGCTGCAAATGCATCCGCAATCCCTTTGGGATGAGACATCATCTCCTTAGTGGTAGGGTGTAATACTTTGGGTATCACCCGACTTGCCTGGGCCTTGCGCAGCTGAAAGGTGAGAAGGCGACTAGCTCTGTTACCCATCTCGTAGTACTTTTGTTTAGAAAATCTCAGAGCTCCTTCTGCTTTATAAGTCAAAAGCTGGTCCAAATTCTTTCTAACCCCCTTCAGTTCTAACAGAGTGCTCTCATCACCCGTTCTTTTATGATCTGTTTCTAATTGTTTAATTTTGTTTTCCAATTCTATCTGTTTTTCCAACCGTGCTCTTTTTATCCTAGATGAGATTTGTATAATTTTCCCCCTTATAACTGATTTAGCACCATCCCATAAGGTTGATGGTGTTACCTCTCCATTGTCGTTTATGTTAAAATATTCCTTCAAATTGTTTTTTATTTCCTGTACAGCTGGTTGGTTGGTTAATAGTGAGGTATTCAGCCTCCAGTATCTAAAATAATTTTCTTTACACAGGTTGATCGTTAGTATAACTGGTGCGTGATCACTCAAAGTGATAGGTTCAATATGGCATTCAACTATTTTGTATATGTATTGATGCGAGAGACAAATAAAGTCAATTCGAGAATAACTGCCATGGACATTTGAAAAAAAACTGAAATCCTTTCCCTTAGGGTTATAACTTCTCCAGGTGTCAACTAGTCCCAATTCAGTAATCATACTATTCAATGTTTTGGATTTCTTAGATTGGGGGGCTTTTTCTGATGGTAGCCTATCTCTTATCCCATCCTGCACAGTATTGAAGTCCCCACCCACTATTATCATCCCCTTGGCATTACTGGCTACAACATTTGCAATTTCTTTAAAGAACCCATAATCATCCTCATTTGGGGCATACAGATTTAATATAGTTAACTCAGTTTCTCCTATAGAACCCACCACCATTACATACCTTCCCTTTTTGTCTTGTATTATTTTTTCTGGGGAAAAAGCAACTGTTCTATTGATTAAGATTGCCACTCCCCTTTTTTTGCCACATGAAGCACTGAACACTTGATCGACCCATTCTCTTTTCAATTTCTTATGTTCCTCCTCAACTAGATGGGTTTCTTGTAATAGAGCAATCGAGCAATGTAGTTTCTTTAACTGACTAAATATCTTCTTTCTTTTAATTGGGTGGTTCAATCCACGGACATTGTAAGTTATTATATTCAAATTATTCATAATTTATATCAGGGTGGAGTTTGCATAAGCAAACACTTCCTTTCTTCCCCGTTCTAGATCGAGTGGCCCTGGCAATGCATCCAAAAGATTCCCTTGAGTATATGTTACATAAGGTTATGTACACGAACAACCTAACCAAAATATAAAACCCTAAATAATGAACTTCCAAGAACCCAGCAGGTTGCAAGAACATCTAAAGCAACCTGTCCCTTTTAAGAAGGGCGGAGAGTAGTGACTAATTCACTCCGGGGTGAAAACACAAACAGTGCGAATGCAACTATTCAACAACTAATCTGTTGTGATAAAGTTGCTAATATCCTAGGGATATGTAGCCTAAGTGCTGATTATGAATTAGCCCTCGGCCTGTTTGCACAAAAAACCCTTTTTTTTGTTCATCTTATATAATAACAAAAACTAGCTTAATATACATGTATAGTAGCCCACTTATTTCAGCAGTAAAAAAAAAAATTATTTATCAGCCATCTGCTGTACACTCTTCATTTAACTTACAGTGGGCAACATGTCAGCCTGTTCATCCATCTAGTCTTTTCCTTGAACAAAAGCCTGTAAGTCCGCATCAGACATTGGAGATGGACCTTTCTCTGGCCTCCTCGAAGCTCTGGACCAACGGTCTTGCATCAACTCCTTCTGCAGTTTCTCTCTGTCGTCTACCTTCACGTGAATCCCTATCTCCTCGAGTGTAGGCGCGGCTTCTGTGAGTGTAGTAAACACCTTGACTCCTGATTCCAGGTAGAGTCTCAGCTGAGCCGGGAATGGAGATTGGGCTTTTATTTTCTTCTCTTTAAGTTGCTTGATAACGTCCCTCACCTGTCTGCGCTTCTGCTGTGTGTCTGCGGTATAATCTTGGTCGAAGAAGATTTTTTCCCCCTCAAATGTAACTCCTCTTTGCTTCCATGCCTGTTGAAGTACAGCATCCTTAACGCTATAGTCCAGGAACCGAACGATGATCGATCTCGGTGGAGCAGAAGCCTCTTTTGGTCTCATTGTAAGCGCGCGGTGGGCTCTCTCGACGCGCACTTCAAGGTCCTCCGGTAACTGGAGCGATGTGCACAGCAGCTCAGAAATAAATGGTATCATGTCATTTTTCTCGCTTCCTTCTTTGACACCATAAATACGCAGGTTATTGCGTCTCGCTCTTGCCTCGAGATCCTCGCACTTCGCAGATAGCCTTGCTTCTTTGTGCAGTAAATATCGGATGGCTCTCTCGTGTCGCATTCCTCTGTCCTCCGTGTCGCCGAGCCTCCGCTCCACACTTGCGGTCCGCTGTTCCAACTTAGTCGTCCTCTTTAAAACATCGTTTATGGTTGTTTCCAGTCGGTTCAGGGTAGTTCTCGTGTCTGCTGAGGCTTCTGCGTGTTCTTGTCTGAATGTACGTAGTTCGGCAAGTACCGCTGATTGTTCTGGTGCTGGCGCCATGGCTCTCGCGGGTGAAAATGGCGGACCCGCGATGCATTGTTTAGTTTCATCCTTTTTAGCCCCTCTTCCCCTTCCACCTCCGTCTTTCTTTGCTGCTTGCATTCTAGAATTCAGCAATGTTTAATTCGGCTGGTTTGTTTTTAGTTTGTCATTTATGTAGCTAGTTTTGTAGGGTTTTTTGGCGGAGCAGGTGGCTCAGGCTGCTTCTATCACCATGACGTCACCGGAAGTTCGAAATGAATGAATTTGAAAGAAGTAAGGAGGACGTATAGATCAAAGTAGCTATGAGGAATTTTTTCAGTGTTGCGGTGCGTTCATATGTTTAATAAGCGAGTGAATACATCCATTAAGAGAGACCACAGATGCGTCGCAATGAGGTCATGTATTTATGTGTCACTATGTCAGATTAATAATGGTAGAATGATGGTGAAGCAAAGTAAACCTTGATTTAGTAGCGTTCATAAACACAGGCTTTTCCCCGTCTGTGCCTGCCGTGAATTGGGGAAAAAAATTAGAGCGTTTCAGAAACATTTTAAAGTTCCTCGTATGGGGGTTTAAGGGAACAAGCTGAGCACATGGGCTGGACAGACAGAAGAGCGATGTGGGTGACTAAAAAACTGCACACTGGCAACTATAACTCAGAGCTGGAGGCGGTGGGACGGGCAGACGTTGCTATTGATTTATTGACTGTCCATTTAAAGTAGAGGAGCAGCCTACAGCCGAGGTGTGGAATGAGGGGGGGGGACACTTGTGAATAATGGCTTTTGAGACTGGTCGTTATCACGTAGAAAACCTACACTAGACTAGAGCTCTTCAAAAGCCAGCCAGGGTTCATCAGTGCTCGGCCATGGGAGTTCTCTGATAATCCCCCCTCATCAAGTGCTCTTAAAACATATTTCTATACTCACGAGAGCACAGGAAATGTCTCGTTAGCTCTAGTGAGGACCTTCTTATCTCTGATCTAATACTCAACTAAAATCTCTAAATCCCTTGTTTAAACATCTTTATCCTCTCCTCAACCTAATCCAACATCTGATTTGTACAATAGGGAAAGATTTGTGGAATAAAACTTGGGGGAAATTAGTGGCATTTGATTTGTTATCCCCCATTAAATTTATTCCAGCCTTGTTGAAACAGAAAAGAGATAAAAATTGATTTCAACACTGGACCCTATTAAATATTTTTTTGCTGAATATTTTGCAACCCTTATTAGTCGTGCATGATTCATACATTGCACCTGCAGCTAGAATTACCCACAATGAGTCCCTCACAGCTTTTTACATGAGTGCACTAGCTATAGCCGCCGGGCCCCAGAAATAATAAACACAACCCTCTCTTTTCTGTATGCACGTGCTGTATCCATCTCCGCTCTGCTCCTCATTACAGCACAGTCTGGGATGCTCCACCAATCTTTTCCACACAAGAAAAAAATTTAAAAGCCGAACGATAACCCCTTCAGCGGGCTAAAGAGGCTAGCAGCAGCAGGCCTAAGATGAGCCATCCATTCCCCATCCTAACACTTTCATCAGGAATGTAATTAGCGTCCACGGCAAGAAGCTTAGCGCCGCCCCGCTCTCAGCCTGAACCCAAGGTAACTGTAGGCAGCCCCTAATCCTCTACTGCCTAATGGGATTAGCTCCGGAGGGAAGGGAACCCGTGTCACACACACACACACACAAGTACATTGACAATCCTCTGTCTCACTAACTATCCATCTCTCTCTCTCTCTCTCTCTCTCTCTCTCTCTGTCTCTCTCTGCATCTATCTCTCTGTCTCTCTCTCTCTTTCTCTGTACAATTCCACTATCAGTCTAATAGGATTAGAGCAGAATTGGCCATTTTCTTCAAAATCACACATCTGGCTCACTCATCATGTCGTGTCATCATGCTGGTGATATGATGGGGTGGAAATAATGAGCTTTGAACCATGACTTGTTCAGTATAGAAAGTGAACTACAGTGATCATCTGTATGGGAAAGACCCTTCACTGCTTCCTATCCCACTTCATGCAATGCTTTCAACTAGAAGCTTGCTTCAATGGACTATTTAGAGGATTGTTTTCACCCCCCCAAAAAAATAATGAAGATATATTTACTACAATACAAACTAATGGCCATCGGCAACGTTACAAAGCTTTTGAAAACCTAATGTAATCCATTCTGTCCCATGTGTGTGGGGCTGAGGACTCTAAGGGACTCGAAGGAAAACATTCCCAAAAGGCTGGCCAATTAAAAGCAGCAGAGACATACAGAGACTCACAGTCTCTGCATTCACTTATAGCACACAGAGCAGGCTGTACTCATTAGGCACAGCTCCTACATAGACAACACAGTGCATACAGATGCAAATGTGCAAGTATGTAAAATTCATAAACACAAGCGGAAACATTTAATACTCACCGAGTTCTAGGGCCCAATCATTGGAGGATCTTTCTTCTCGCTGATGCTAACAATCTTTTTTACAGTAATTAGTGTGGTATTTTTTTGCCTTTCTATTTGTAAGGCCTTTTCAGACAAGCCTACGTTTGACGCACAACACTTGAAGCATGTCCAGACAGCATTGTTCAGAGTATATGCAGCTGCCAAACACTTCACTGCAGAACTAAGCATTTACACTGAGTTATAAACGACTACTTTAAAATAGAAAAAAAAAATAGGTACTTCTTCCCATAGAATAGTTTGCTTTCATTAATAAATGTTCCAATTTTAACTTGAATAGGTAAGACGGAAAAAACGGAAAATACTGTCTTTTAATTATAAAAATTGTATAAAGAAATATCAATCAATCCTCCACAACAACAAAAAAAGTGTATGAAAGCTCATTATTTTAGGCTTCAGTTTTTCGGTCTCTTTCACCGATGTTCAGCGTTGGTGAATAGGCCTGACAGAAAGGCCTATTCACCAGTGCTGAATAGTGAACACTGTGTGACCCATGTCGGGTGCAGGGTTGTGCCACCAGTTCAGGCTCATCTCACTTCACTGTGCTGCTCTGAATAGAGAATAACACCAGAGAGAAGGAGCATGGCAGAGGGGGATGTGATGTGACATGTCACTGGGTCAGACACTGTGGGTGCGTAGTTACAGTACATGTATGCAATATGGACTGCTACACCCTCATGAGCAGCAAATGTCAGACACACACAGATGTGCAAACACACACACACACACACACACACACACACACACACACACACACACACACACACACACACACACACACACACACACACACACACACACACACACACACAAACAGCAGCTACAGTATGCAGCAGGGAAGGACATTAAATATTTTACCAAGGACTTATTTTTTTGCTCCAGTGAACTATGTTTCAGGGGCATTTTGGATAAATTCCAGGGGCAATTTTATCAAGTGTTGGCAAACCTTGTTTCCTCTATCAGGGTACTGCCAGAGCTCTCCAAAACACATTTAAGACTCTCTGCACAGATCAATCCATGGTCGATTTGCTGCCTCTATGGCAATAATGTTGGAGCACGTAGGAGGAAGGGGTGGGAGTCGTGTGTATTGGAGAGTCCTAAGGAGGCATAGATGTCCATTGTCGATGCATATGAATTTAAATACCAATTAAATCTCAGAAAAACAATTCTCTATTTTAAATGACTGAAGGTCAATTTCAGAGTTGTCCGGGGCATTTTGCCCCGAGCTGCTAATTTCCTCCCCTGGTACGCAGCCATTCCAAATCACATCTCTATCTGTGATGGCCCCATGCTGAGTCTCTCCATGGAAAGCCCAGATTCAGAGAGCCTGAGGTGGGTTAGAGTTCTGCCAAACAGCTGGGTTCTTTCCTGAACCCCCAAGTCTTACGAAACCCCCGCAAACAAGCACTGATATACACACATAGTAGCACACACGCACGCACACACACACACACACACACACGCACGCACACTCGAACACATACACACATGCACGCACGCACACATGCTCGCACACATACACAAAAAAACAAATCAAGGACATCAGGCAAAGGGAAACTTGATCAGCGTAAACAAGCTAATCAGATGTATCCCAATTTGAAGTGGTCTCTTTTCTTAGTGTGTGTGTGTGTGTGCGCGTGTGTGCGTGAGTGTGTGTGTGTGTGTGTGTGTGTGTGTGTGTGTGTGTGCGTGAGAGTGTGTGTGTGTGTGTGTGTGTGTGTGTTTGCGCGAGTGTGTGTACCTTATCCAGGTCATGAGCTCCACTGTGTCTGGATCGTGAAACTCCCTCAGTTCTGAAAGCTCCTCCATTATCTTAGGCCAGAACTAGAATAGAAAAACAGACCAAGGGGGATGGAAAGCCCTGTGTTAGCGTGCATTAAGACTATGAGGCAGAGCATCACACCTACTGACATATCTTGAATAACATCTCATTACCACACCGAATAGAACTGTGTTTATGGCAGCCATTTTAGACTTTTTCCAAAGGACAGAATAACAAAAATAAAATAAATAAGTGGAAGCAATCATTTTTGGTATCCTGTCATGATCCAATTGCTTGTTATCATTTTCTTGGGGAAAACTTCAATTTCAGGCATTTTTTTTCATCTCGTTTCACACAGTTTGCAGCGAGCTGACAGGTGCTCTTTAATGAAGCTGTCAATACAGAGATGAGCAGCAACCACCGAGAGAATGGCGCATACCTTGTGATACAGGCAAACGATCATCGCCAGCGGAACCGCGTATCTCACCAGCCTTAACTGCACAATGAGAGAGAGAGGGGGGGGGGGGGGGGGGAAAGAGCCATAATGAAATGAAAGAATAGAATGGTATCAGTAGGCAGAGATACAGCTAAGAAGTGAAGACAAGCTCGGAGAGAGAGAGAGAGAGAGAGAGAGAGAGATAACAGGGAGATAACTGACAGACACAAGGATCCATTCTTATCTGATCCATGCTGTCGTCATGTTGTGACCACACTGACACCTAGTGGCCTTACGAGCAGTGTAATCAGCAGACAACAGGATAGAGGCTGAGGATTCAAAAGTTAACATGGGGAAAATAAGTCATCTTTCAACAGTGTCTCACAATGGGCTGTTAGAGAAAGATATCAATGTTGTATGTAGTCTTTGCAGAATGGTGGAAGACAAAATGTTCACTAGAACAAGTATCAAAGTACTGACCAAAACGGCAAGTCTGATAATAAAAAAACACCCTCTTCTTAAGGCTACGTTGTTTGAAGGCCACTTGACAGACTGATGCACTACGTTTGGAATATTACTGTACATGTAGAGACATCTTTCAGTTGTAGTGCCGATTATTTGGAACAAACTCCTAGAAAACTGCGGCAACTCTAAGCCCTTCTCAACTATAGCCACATACTTTTCTGTTCGCCTCCTAACATGTCACTTTTTATTTGCTTGTTTGTATTGTCTTTTAAATGCACATTATTTTAATCTTTTAACAGCATGTCTGACTCGTTCGCTTTCATTGTCTCTTGAATGCAATATAAATATGTGTTATGTCTGATTTTGTGGTTGTTGTTATTATACTCCGCTGTAAAGCTCTTTGAATTGCCTTGTGTCTGAATTGCGCTATATAAATACACACACCTATAACTTAGACACATCATTAATATCATGCAGTGCCGCAGAGTAACAGATGCTTCCACTGGATCAAGGGAAAGTGAAAAAAAAAAGACAGCCGAGCTATGCACTTGAAATACAGAATAGAAAAGCTTCTCTCTGCTCAATGCAATCCCCACAAACAAAATGTAGGAAAAGAAAAAAAAAACTCTCTCCACTCGCTACAACATATTTTGTATGCGGTGTGTTTGAACAGTAACAATGTGGATAATGTGAACACACATATGAAGTGGGACGATTCATGGTGGATGCTTACACCTTTCACATGACACAAATCCCTTTGATCCATGGGTAATAGAAAAAAGTATTGATTAATGTATAGCTTCACAAGTGTGGGGGGGGGGGGGGAAACTAAATTGTGTGGGTGTAGCGATTAATCTTGAGCTGAATAAGCAGTTGTTGTGAGCTGGTTACCAGAAGTTTGCTGTTGCAGCGCAATGTATTGAGAAGCAGAGTCCACAGCTCCGTACCACACACACCGTAGGCTGCCAGCGCACACATGTGACCCGTCCATATGTACTTCATCCTGGGTGGACAGAGTGGGAGAGAGAGGGGCAATATCAAGCAGTGTTCAAAAATATAATATAATATAATAATATAATATAATATAATATAATATAATATAATATAATATAATATAATATAATATAATATAATATAATATAATATAATATAATATAATATAATATAATATAATATAATATAATATAATATAATAACACACACACACACACACACACACACACACACACACACACACACACACACACACAGTATAGACAGGTAGTGGACCGTGAGGAGATATTCATTGATTTCTAACAACAAGCCTTCTCCACCTTTAATTAAGAGTTCTCTGCAAATGAAACGAAAATTAAACACAGAGGAGGTAGGCAGCACAGAGGAAGTGCTGAGAAAGAGTTGACAGGTGCAGAGATATACTGTAGCCATGAGAGAGAGAGAGATAGGGAGTGGGAGTGAGAGAGAGAGGGAGAATGCATTAAGAAGCCTCACAGAAATAACTCTCAATGGGTTTTTTTTATGCAAAGGTCCATGAGAAAGCAATGGCTCCCTGCACTTCTGGCCTTTATCCCTTCATCAGAGTTATATATTAAGGGCTGAAATCAACTGTGTCTGTTCTGCACTGTAGCTGCTGCTGTGTTAAGAGCTTTTAGATCTGTCTCCTTTTGTGTTGATTCAATCAGTGAATTTGTCACAGACTGTTACAGACGTCATATGCAAAGTAAACTAGATGTACAGTATAGCAAATCATGCCCTCCACACATACTTACCATACCAACGTAATATTACTAATATGCATCATTAACATGCACAGAGGGACCCAGCTACTTGCAATAGGTCTATACTGCACTCAATGTGTTATTCAAAGTAAGCTAATTATGTGAACCTTACACAACCTGCTTCTCTTTGTTGCTATGAACGAATCAGATGGAAAAAAAAATAGTGCCTCTTCTTTGTGACTGGATGATTACAGGTTTCTATAAATATAGAGGGAAATACGTGAGGATTCCAATTGTAAACTCCATGACTGTCCTCACAAAGATCTTACAGATAAACGGCAATTATGCTTTTACAATCAATAATTTTGGATGTCAAGCAAGGCAGCATTTTCTACTTCATTTGTAGCAAATGTGCTAACGACGCTAGCAACACCTACTCATTGAGAAGTAAACACAGACGTTGGGACGCAGCTGTGGGAGGACTGTTGTGTTCAGGATTGCATATTTAAAGTGGAAAAAACTAAATGCAACAAGCCATATTGGTTCAGTTGTGTGACACTACAGAGCTTATGAATAAGGCATGGTATGGCAAGTTGTATACATTTGTGTTACTGTTGTGAAGCAGTTTTCAGCCATTTCTACCGTATATCTGGGTTTGTGAAGTCAGAAGTATTTCAACTTTATAGGAATATATTTATATGACATTAATTAGCAAGGGCAAATTAAAACCTTGCAGAGTGGTCACATGGGGTGAACAAGGTTTGTCATTGATAAAATAATATGGTCGTAACAAACAATAACAGGGGCCTCAATTATATGACCAGCCATTTATACAAACAATTTTATATACATTTGATAATGCCCATGAAATATGGTGAATGTTAGTGAGGCTTGTATCATCCACAACTAACCGCAAGGCTTTGCCAAATGACATAAAATTGTAGCATGTATAATACCCATGATGATAATTGGCTTCATCCTACTGATTGAGTGAGTGGGTAACCCTTTACAATAAGGATACGTTAACTGTTAGTTCATTCTTAGTTAATTCCATTAGCGGTTAGTTAATGCATAGGTAATGCATATTAAGCATTAACTAACGGTTAGTGAATGGTTAATTAATGTACCCTAATGTGTAGTATGTGCTAATTAAGCATTAACTCAGCATTAAGTAAACGTTAATTAATGTACCCTTACTGTTAAGTGTTACCAGTGAGGGAAATCATTGCAAGAAAAATGATGGGGATTGGGGCTGTAGTTCTGTGGTACAGCTTTGACTTACTACATTCATGTCACAAGTTAAATTACAGGAGGTTATCAACAACCAAGAATGTCAAAGGTTTTTAAGTTACTCTGTCATAACACACAAAGGCTAGACAGTGTGACGGAACAGGAGCAATGTTAAAACACTTCACAAAAAGCCAGACAATTTACAGCAAATCATTTTACAAAAGGAAAACACAGAGTGCAAAGCAAAAAGAGATATTCTCCTCTGAGTGGAACATTGAGGCAGTTGTTTGAGAGGTTGAGGTCAGACAGGCGGATATTGTTTGGTGTTTATAGATATGGTGTGACCCATAAAGAGTGTATTTGTTTGAGAGCCACCGTGTCACAGCAGTACTAAAAGCCGACACACACACATTCTGAGAAATAAGAGAAAAGTGGCCCGGATTTAATGGTCCTCCGCAAGAAGGGATGTTTCTGTTGAATGGTCAGGTCTAAAGTAAAGAGACAGAGCTGGTGTGTGTGTGTGTGTGTGTGTGTGTGTGTGTGTGTGTGTGTGTGTGTGTGTGTGTGTGTGTGTGTGTGTGTGTGATTCCACAGAGACAAGCTGCCACAGGATGATGCAGTCAACCAGAGAAATAGTCCACGGGCCAAAGGGGAGCAGTGTTACACGGGAGAAGAGTTTTAGAGAAATATAGTGTGTGGCTAATGGGACCACACTATGAAATATCTTACACACAGAGCAAGGCAGTGTTTTTTTATGTTCTTTTTCACACAAATATTGTTCTTAACTGAATAACTGACAACTCCTCCCTACCTGCTCACCTTCAGATTCAGGGTATGTACTGTATTAATTGTTTGTTTGGAAATTGTTATACATATATACTTCCCCTTTCCATTTGAACATTTATTTTTATTTTATGTACGATGAGTTTCATTTTGGAGAATATGGAGAAAGTATCGACATAAACAGTATTTCAAATATGTATTTTTATCATGCTTTTGCACTTCGCTTCTTTTTTTTGGGGGGGGAGTCAATGCATTTGTGAACCTAAGGCTTTGCAGAAGCAATTTCAAGAGCCATAACTATTATGACTTAGGGTTGATCTTTAAATCTTTCACACACATTGTCAGATTTTCCAACATCCAAACTTCCAATTTTCAGTGTATCTGCCAAAAAGTTGTCTTTCCACAGTGCTCTAGGACCAAAGTGGACATTTCTCAGCTTACAGATAGCTGAGTGTTGTGAGAAGTTTGATGTGAACCACTTGGGTATTATTTTATCCACCTTTAAAATGAGAATTTATAAAAAAAAAGAAAGTATGTAGAAATGGAGAACACACCCTTAGACCTCAGAGGGTTTCTTCTTTATCAGTTAAAACGAAACCGGTGCTCTGCACAATCTGGAGAAGCATATTTCGCTATCTGATTTAGAATAAAAAAGTATGAGAAAAAATGCCTTTTCCAATTCCCCTCTATAGTTACTGACAGCAGCATGGCACAAAATGTCCCGACCATATGTCTTCTTATATCCCCCCGGCTCGGAACACCAACAGTCCCCCCCCCATCTCTTCATATAGAGATAGACACGCTGTGGGTGTGAAAACCTTTGGACACAATCCAATAGAGTAGCATGCCAGGATGAGACATGTAGTGAATGTACCAAGAAAAACAAGCAAAAAAACAGCCTCTGGGTTCAATGCATCACCACTTCGCTTTGGGGTGCTTAGAATTCCCACTGACTAAATATATGAATATGAAAATATGCATGCATAGGGGTCACAGTTTACCACAGAGGCACGCTCATATTTCTGTCAAGGTTTTTTATTATTTCAGACTTCCATACATCGTGTGGAAAGTGGCCTCTGGATCTTTTAGAAGTGCATCTTGTTCTTGCAAACTATCTCAGAGTTAAGGAGACAGTTGTTACAGCTCCGTCTTGCTCTTTATTGGATTGGGGGAAAGTTACTCTTATTTTATGCGGCCTGAAATCAAGAACTTATTCTTTCAAAAGTGATCACACAATTGTTATCATCGTAAAGCTGTATCATATTTCAAAATGAATATCCGAACACATTAAGATCATTGTTTGCTTAGAGATATACAGCATATACTGTAGATAGATAGACAGACAGACAGACAGACAGACAGACAGACAGACAGACAGACAGACAGACAGACAGACAGGGATAGATAGATAGATAGATAGATAGATAGATAGATAGATAGATAGATAGATAGATAGATAGATAGATAGATAGATAGATAGATAGATAGATAGATAGATAGATAGATAGATAGATAGATAGATAGATAGATAGATAGATAGATAGATAGATAGATAGATAGATAGATAGATAGATAGATAGATAGATAGATAGATAGATAGATAGATAGACAGATAGACAGATAGACAGATAGATAGATAGATAGATAGATAGATAGATAGATAGATAGATAGATAGATAGATAGATAGATAGATAGATAGATAGATAGATAGATAGATTAAAATAATTAAAAGTGTGCAATGTCCATTTGTTGTTTAAACAATATTGATCATCTAGCAAAATTAACCAAGGGGTATAAGGCATAACAGCAACAGTCAATCGTGTGCTTGTGTTGACTTGTGCAGTCAAAAGAACTACCATTGTTCATGCATACTGTATATTGGTTTGACATTTGAGTGTGTCAGCCATATGGCGTAGTTTAGAGTACTAATTACGTTGTCCGACCGTGTCAACTCTTCCTGACTGGTGTCACCATATGAAAATGCTGAAGTACTGTGTGAGGGTTCTTGTCGGTGCGGTTGGCTGAGCAAGGCTAAAGTGGCCCACTCACACACTTGGTTAACAGCATTTGAGAGGCACTTGGATATCCAGCGTCTGCTCCCGAGCATGCACAATCAAGCTGTCAAGAGGAGAAGTGCATCTGAACTGCCGTCGTGTGGGATGTTAACCAACGTGACTACAAAGACATGTGAGTGAACCCAGCCTTTGGGCAGCTGTTCTCATGTAGGCCTACCTCTAAAGAAACGGATACTCCAAAGATGTTCTTCCTTCAGCTTTTTTGGTTATTCAACTCAGAAGGGAGTCATGTGAAATTAAATGTTTTGACAGTACAGTACCTTTACGTGTAACAATGTCTTTTTAGTATCCATTGTATGGCTATTTATTTTACCTTATGCTCTTTACCTTGCTGTCCTGTGCATTCAACATGTAACATTTTGGATGTTGTTTGTGTGATTGTGGATGGGGTGAACTGCACATGAATTGCTCTTCTTGGGATCAATACATTTGTCTATTCTAAACACATGTACATGGTCCTGTCATGACCTGTGTGTGGTGTGGGTGATCTCACCTCATAGTGCTGAAAGCCAAGAGACCATAGAAGAGCGTATGCAAGAGATTGTAGGCAACGTCTGGACGAACCGCCACCGCGATCCCCTCCCCGACTCCTTTGGGCCTGCTGAGAATAAACAATAAAGGCAGCTTAGCTAGACTAAATACAACCGAGATACATAACATATAGCAGCCTTGAGAAGAGAGGCAGACGGGGTAAGGTAGGTGGAATTTGTACTATCAAGATTACTCAGAATTGGGTAGCTGTTATTTCAGATTTCATTAGCCGTCTTTGAACAAGCGTTACACCCAATGACCCACAACCCTTTTTTTGACTGCGGGAGTCAGCACACAGGTAAACAGAGAGAGAGAGGACCAAGGGCAATGATGTCGCTCTGAGTATTTGGCCCCCGGCACTGACAAGAGATGGACACCAACCATGCTTCCATTTGAATACAAATCCAATATGGCTTCTTCCTTCTACGTGAGATGGGTAGGGGGGAGGGGGGGGTAAAACGGGATAAAATTCACTCCTGAAATTGGCAAACAGGCCCCTTAGCTCGATGAGCTTAGCATTCCAGCCATCCAACAGCAGAGGGCGAGTTGATATGCTAATGTGATTAGTTGAATGTGACCCCCCCCCCCCCCTCCCCTCACCTCGCCCTACAGGCAAATGAAGCTTTTTGAGATGCAGCTGGTGGAATAATGTGTTTTTCCGTCCGGAGCGCGAAGCAACAATGTCATGACTAAATCTGACCACTATACTGTGACTGCATGGCACCCTGCCTCCTTATAGACAAACGTATATCCTCTTCTAAATTCAATCTGCATTCCCTCATGCGAGACCTGAAACTATGCGTGCCTTTACATTTGACTACCTTCTTTAAAAGAAAACTGCCCTAATAAGGACGCACACTTGTTTTTCCCACACCGAGTTTGAGGAGGAATAGTGTTGAAATCATCATTCTAAATTTCACTTCGTTGATATTAGTTACTTCTGAACTAGAAACGGCATACATTTTGAAGCACAAGATAGTTACTGAGAACAGGATATTTATTTCATTTTTTTTTAATTGGTTCTTGAAAGCAACATTATATATTTATTATTAATATGCAAACGCAGTAGGCTCTTCTCCTTTGGGATGTGAACCCTGCACTCTATTTACAAGCAAGTCGTAAATAGAGCGTAAACCTTCACTGAATCCTAATTAATCTTCCTGGTTAGGTGTTGTGATGTTCAGCCAACATTGCACTGGATACGAGAGAGACCACTTATTAAAAAATATATAAGACACTTATATAGGGTCAAAGACTTAATTGATGAAAGGGTTACAGAGATGTAGCAAATGCTTGGCCTGTGCTAGAAAAGAAAGGCCTTGGGGCCAGTTGAAACATCATTATATTCATATGCGTTTTAAGGTGGTGTCAGCGATTCTGTATAACGCTTGTTGTCCAAATCAGTGAATATCTCTTCACGCTCTGCTACCTGCCTGTACTGTGTGTGCGCTAAAGAAAAATCTGGTGTTAATACACAGCCTATATGCTCTGTAAATGGGTATGTTAACAAAGGCCATTTAAGAAAAATAAATAAAAAAGGGGGGCCCACAGTTAGCTATCAACAGGCCCGTTTACAGATTCTAGGGTGAGTATTAACACTGGATTTTTCTTTTTTAACGTGTGCGAGCAGTAAAGACAGGTCGTGGATATCTTGGGCAGATATTCACTGATTTTGACAAACAGTGAATTTTGACAACAAGCATTCTTCAGAATCGCTGACTCCACTTTTTAGTATTAGAGGTATCTCCTTTATATGTGATTTGAAGGAGATTTGAAAAGTGTGCACTAGGAAGGCCTTCTCCTCTTCCCATTGTTGTCCCCTCACTCAGCCCCTGTATACCTCAGATTCTTCAGTGCAGCCACAGCCAGCAGTCCACTGAGCAGCAGCAGTGTGAGGATGTATGGGTAGAGCAGCAGGGTGCCAGCCAGACGCTCCAGTGTGTCCAGGGGCAAAACACCAAAGGCTTCCTCACACAGGTACAGACTGGCATCAAAATCCCTACAGGGGGAGAGGCCAAACACACAGAGTGAGAGAGTCTTTGGTTAAAGATGGCTACTGTGGTAGTCAGTTGTCTAGTAACTAGTGTGTCGAGGACCATCTTTAGGATATTCATATGCCTACTACCAACAACAACCGTATTCTTTCAATATAACTAAACCAAGCTAACATCAAGGTTCAAATAACCGAGCTATAGCCACAAAATGAATCCGACAGCTTGTATGATGAATAGTGGAGTTCGCTACTCAAGTTCTGCCCCACAATGTTGTATTCATATTTTTTGACTTTTTTTTTTTTTAACTGAAAAGAGAGCCATGGTTTACTCTTTAACAATATTCAGTAACCATATATAGGGAAACACTAACTATAGCTGTGAAACAAATTTAGTTAAGAAAACGTTACAATGTTTGCACCTGAAATGGAGTTGGGCAGAAATAAGAAAGTAAGATCACACGTAAAAAAAAACTCATGTACAGTGCAAATACCTAGAGAATGTCCTTGATTATAAGTCCTTGAGTATAAGAAGCAAGTCAATACAGATACTTGTTCGTTCATATATATAGGGTTCACACGACTCAATTTTTTCGAGCCCTCTTAGAAGCACTGGAAAATGCAGGCTTTGTCCAACCACTCAGAAATTCATCAAGACAGTGGTCCATGTGCACAGAATAAAAATGGCAAAGAAGGGCAAAGAAAACCCTTCTACACTGAAGACAAAGCTGCAAAAGTGGACATGTATTGAATTTTCTCCGTACGTGTATGAAAACTCAAGTGTTTATATATCGCAATGGAAAACAAAATCTACAAATGTGAAGGCTTTCTTTTGTCAGGTGGAAGATGCATTTCTGTACTATAATGTAGACTTTGTTTTCATTTATTTTTCTCAACGAAGCATGAAGGCAGAGTACAAACTAGTGTCTCTTTTTGAATAGCATGCATCTTGGGAATTGCGTTGACCGTGGCGGCTCCCTGATAAACAGCCCGCCCGATATACGTAATTGAACTGAGAATTGAGATCTCACTAAAGGGAAAGAACAAAAGACAGGAACCGCTGGAGAGAGAGGAGAAGAAAAGGCGTCTTAGCTGGCGAAGGGTAGAGGCTAGAGATAGAGTAAAGCATTACATGTTATGTTCTACAGCCTCCTGAATAATTTAAAGGCTAGTTCTGTGGCGTCTGTGTTATCTGCCACCTCGGAGCAGCTATCCAGAGGCTGAGCTGTTCAACACGCACGCACGGGCGCATGCACACACACACAACACACACACACACACACACACACACACACACACACACACACACACACACACACACACACACACACACACACACACACACGGCATCTGAATGATGGGTTGGCCTGCCGCACTTACCCCCGCCATCTATTATTCACACGCCAGCGTTGCAGGTGCTACAACACTGGTGCTTAGCCAATAATACGGTCACACTGGATCCAATCTGAAGGTGTGCACCGGGGCAGATTGTGTACAAACCACAGTGCGTGAGCCCGCCATTGTGTCAAAATGAATATGAGTGTGGTGTGTGATGGTGTGTGTTCGAGAAAGACAAGCAGGTGAGTCCATGTTTGTAGGCATATAGTGTATAAGTGTGTGTGTGTTCATACCTGGTCGGCCCCAGGGCAAACTTTGACTTGATGAATTTAAAGATGTGCTCGTCTGACCTGAGTTGAAGTGCTTTCTGTAAACAAACACATGTGCACACACGCACGCACGCACACACAGACACACACACACACACACACACACACACACACACACACACACACACACACACATACAGGTGGATAAGGTCATCTTGTCAAGGCTTGAGATCAGCCTGCTGAGATATACAGTATAAATAAGTAAATAAGTGAAGCTGAGCTCCAATGGTGACCTCACATTATACCTACAAGTCTACGATGCAGCAGGAGGAGGAGAGGGCTGCAGGAGAGGGAGCAGGGGGTAGAGTGTAAAGGGAAACAGGGTCGAGGGAACAAAATGGGAAAGTAAAACTACCTCCTGGCGGTGAAATGCCTACAAGAGGCTTACAATTGGCGTGGTGGTAGGCAATGCTTTAAAGAAAGTAAAGCTCCCACGAAGCTAACATATGGCACAAAGTCACTGCAACCTCACAATACGCGAGACAGTGACCTTGACCTTTGACTTTCAAAATCTAAAGAGTCAATCCACTAATTAAAGCTACTGCCATCGGTGTATGAATGTGTGTGTGTGTGTGTGTGTGTGAATGGCTGAATGTGGTAAGAAATCTAAAGCGCTTTGGGGCTGAGAAAATCGGCTAAAAAGTGCTATGTAAGTCAGGTCCATTTACCATTTACTTGAATTAGAGTTTGAAGAAAGTCCCTAAACCCCCTAACCCTTTCCTGAGATATAGGGCTCACGAGCATGGCCCGGGGCGGACAGACGTAGGGACGGGCAGGTGGGGGCTGGAGGTAGGAAGGGATGGGTGAAACAGGAGAGGACAGAAATATAGAAGAAGAAGAAGAAGAAGAAGAAGAAGAAGAAGAAGAAGAAGAAGAAGAAGAAGAAGAAGAAGAAGAAGAAGAAGAAGAAGAAGAAGAAGAAGAAGAAGAAGAAGAAGAAGAAGAAGAAGAAGAAGAAGAAGAAGAAGAAGAAGAAGAAGAAGAAGAAGAGTACCTTGGCCAGGTAGTTGATGGTGAAGGTGAGGAGGAGAACCATGGCGCTGTGGAGGAGCAGTTTGCCCAGACGAACCAGCAGGCTTCCTGTCTTCAGAGCAGGCTGGAAGCAAGAGATTAATACACCAACACATACTGTTATTGATTGATTGATTGATTGATTGATTGATTGATTCAATTAATTCCAGACATATCAAAATTACAAAAAATGAAAAGCATGAACATACAAAAAAAAAACATGTTCAAATGATTTCACAAAAAAAATAAAAATAAACAAAAATAAACAAATAACATATTGAATTGATATGCCTGAAAAGGAGTAGGAAGAAGTATACACTTATTTAATCCTACCCCTTTTCCACAGCTATGAACTCAGTGCAGTTCTTTTCACATTTGAATGCATCCAGAATCACTTGACCATGCATCAATTCACCTACACGCTACACGTCAACACTGTCTGCTGTGCCACATGGCTACAAACCGACACACATTTCAACCTCAACATTGGGGACAAAGGTCATGTTCTGCAAGTCACGGGTAAGTCTCAGGTCGTGGCTATGAAGTTCAGAGTCAATCTCCAAGTCAAGTCCAACTCCTAAACAACTCTGCTCTTCTCAAGGTTTTATGCCAATACGTTTATGATCAGGCACCTCAATATGTTATTCCAGGGACTATGGATCATTTAATAATAATAATTGATAGGATTCATATAGCGCTTTATTCCCTAAGGACTCAAAGCGCTTACATGGTTCCAGGTTCAATTCGTTCACACACAGTCATACTGGCGGTGGTAAACTACGAGAGTAGCCACAGCTGCCCTGGGGCAGACTGACGGAAGCGTGGCAGCCATTCAGCGCCAACGGCCCCTCCGACCACCACCTCAAAACATACAGCAGTCATACACATTCACACCAGGCAAGGTGGGTGAAGTGGCTTGCCCAAGGACACAACAACCATGACACAGGTGGCCGGGCGGGGATCGTTGGCCAACCCGCTTAACCACCTGAGCCACAGTCGCCCCACAATTTCACCAGACATCCATTCTGTCCCATCTCAAAGCACATCTTTTTAAACTGGCATACTCGGCCAAATTGTTGCTTATCACCCACTTTGTCCCACTCATTCCGCTGTTCTTAAGGATTTTAAACACATTTTAATTGCTTTATTGTTGTTCTTTTTTAACTCTACATTGTACAGTGACCTTGGGTGCTTTAAAAAAGGCGCCCATAAATACAATTAATTATTATTATTATGAATTGCCTGTGTTGCAGGTTCAGAGTCTAACTTCTTAATCTCACCCCTCCGCCATCTCTCCGTCTGTTCCCCATTCATCATTCCACATGTAATGTATCTGTGAGTGTTACTGTGATAACGTCTGATTTAAAATTACATTCAGACCCCAGTCAGGAAAATGTGTCTGCAGCATACAAATGAAAACGTACTGCAACCCAAGCGGCACCGTTAATCTCCGTGTGTGACTTTGGTACACGGACAACGTTACATTCATTGTCTATGTTCCCACGTCTTGTAGCTTTTCTTTCTCTCAGACAGACAGACAGACACACACACACACACACACCCACACACAGACAGACAGACAGACGGACAGACAGACACGCACACACCTGGCAATGTCTGATGAAGAGTACAGCTACGATGAAGCTCAGCACCAGTGATCCCAGGATCATGGAGTTACAGAACTGGAGGAGCCAGACACTCAGGAGGCCGCTGACCTGAACCAGGTACAGAGTGGTCACCTAGAGGAAACACACACACACACACACACACACACACACACACACACACATACACACACACACACACACACACACACACACACACACACACACACACACACACACACACACACACACACACACACACACACACACACACACACACACACACACACACACACACACACACACACACACACACACACACACACAAATATAGGTCATAGGTATGTGCTAGACAGCTAGAGTGTAAGTAAATATGGAAGATAGTGACTGATTTTAACTTCCAGTATCAATAATTCATAAGTGGAATGTAATTAAAACACAGATGATGAATATTTGCTATAGTCATAAGGCATGGTTCAGGGCAGGGGGGGGTGGCTTGTGCTGTTAGGGTGGCTGCAGCCTTAACCATAATGCGCTGGGGGGAAACATTGAATATATTGCTCTGCTTGTGCAGTTGACTGAAACGAGAGCACCGTCTAATGAGCTCAAACCTGAAGCAGATGTGCAAAGCTGCTGTCTTGTTATAGTCTATCTTTACCTTATACAAAAATGGTAGTCAACAACGAGCCGTTCAACCGTATGTTTAATTAGTTGTTTTGCCATGACCACCACATGGCAAAGCAATTTCAATCACCTCCAAGTACACTGAGTTTGCATGAGCAGATACCACTAGAGGTGAGGAAAAGGTAGTGGTTTAAAATGTGTGTTAACCTCTTTTAACACACATTCTGTGGTGTGTGCTGACCATGACAACCATTATGAAAGAGACATGTATAAAAGTGTTGACATGGCATACTTGAAAATTGCAAACAAGGTCAATCACTGCTTTGCATCAAGACTTTTAAATGCAGAGAATGTTATACATTTATATTCCTACACCTTTTGTATGAGCCTAGAAAAGGCTATTGACAGACAGGCACAAAGAAAAGCACATGTGTGGGCCGCGCTATATGGAGCTAATGGAGTATTTTCCTCATAACCTCTGCACGTTATTTTTATTCAGCTGAATGGGTGCTCTTCAGGAGTCCGGAATCCAGTTCTTTCAATACGTCCTTGGCACTGAGCCTTTAAGTATCCAGGCCTTTCTTTGTGTCCATACCTGTGTCGTGGTTAAGAAGTCCACACAGTCCATGGTGTAGATGATGAGAGCCTGAACCAGGAGGATGAACTGGTTGAACTGCCACGTCAGACAGAAACAGAACGTGGTCACATACATCAACCACACCATCACCTTCTGAGGGGGGAGACGGACACACACACACACACACACACACGCACGCGCACGCGCACACACACACACACACACACACACACACACACACACACACACACACACACACAGGTTAGATACTTGAACTAGATACTCAAGGCATGACATATTCTTATTCAGGCTGTGCTGCTAGCTGCTTTAAAGCATTAGATTATTGAGCAAATGGGTTGTATGTGCTGAGTATGGCCAGTAGCTTTTGATACAGCGTGGGTTTGTGTGTATACCTGCTGTAAGGCACCGAGCTGAGGCCGCAGGTAACAGGTGATAGTGCAGACCTGCAGTGCTAGGAAGGGCAAAGACCAGTTCTCCCTGAGGGAGATGGTGAACTCTACACGAGTGGTATCTACCCTGAAGAGGATGGACAGAGGAGGGATGGAGAGAGAGAAGTACATTTCAAATTTTTTTATTTAAAGGTCACATATGACGCTCATGTTCAGGTTCAAAATTGTAATTTGAGTTTCTACTATAACCTGTTTGTATGCTGTAGTGTCCTAAAGAAAACCCTTATATTTCTCACAGTGCTATTGCTGAGTCTCCTCTGTTCAGCCTCGCTCTGTATAAGAGCCCGTCTCTTTAATCCCCGCCTTCCATTGGTCCTGAATCGTACCGTTGGTTTGAATCTAACTCGCAGTTAGTAGTGCTAAGTTAGGTTGGGAATTAGGGAGGGTGTGGCTTCTCCCCTTATGACATTATAAGGGGAGAGAAATCTGACTGGGATTTCTTAACACAGCTTTTCATAAAGGTGGAAGGGGAGAATAAGAGAGAAAGGTTGTTTTATGTCGTACTTTAGTACTCGAGTCACACCGTGGACCCAACTTAATGCTGAAAAGTGAAAAGTGCATTTTGAATAATCGGTCTACAGGCTCATTTATGCTCCAATTCCGTGCGTAAAAAGAGACGTACGTTTACAACGTTATATCCGTCACTGCCCTCATACTTCCATGCGTCCTTTATGTTGGAATCGATATGGGCAGCAGCGCCGCTCAGAGTAAAAAGTTACTCAAATAGGAAGAAGAAGAGTCAAACAGTGAATTAACTGGAATAAATATTGTATAATAGGTCCATGGAAGAAACAGCTTTAGCGATATAGGCCTACTACCGTAGCGATGGAAGAGGCTAAACTAGAGGCTGTATTATAGACAGCGGGGGTCTGTGAGGACATTAATCACGACATGTCAATAAACTAGTCTCACACGGACCTCCGGCACTTCTCTATTGCTGCCATCAGCCTGCCGTCTAGCTGACATTCTTCCCCGTTCGATCCCCGCTCATGCTGCTCTGTTGTAGTTGTCTGTCCCTGTGCCCCGGCCGTGTAACTTCATAGATAGATAAATGTGTATGTCATTTCGTACCAACTCACAAAAACCTCTCCTCAAAAGATAAGACATTTTCTAAAGTATTATGTCTTTCGTTTATGTTTGTAAACAAATGTACAGTAAGTGAAAGTGAACTGTTGGCTATGCGCCCCCCGTGATCTTCGGTAGTAATGCTCCGTTCTGTCCGTTTGGTTCGCATCCGCAAGCTTGCAGGATACGTGCAGAAATACGGACGTAATGAACGCAGAGTACGGACAGAAGGCTCCATCCGTATCCGTATGCGTATGTAACGTAGAGCATAAATGAGCCTTTAAACTACCAAACCACCAAACAAAACTACCCAATGTGAAATGAACTCCACTGACTTTTCATTGCCTGTTTGCACATTTCTATGTGAAGCAGGGGAATACATTAAGATAACATTTACCAAAAAAAAAACAGTTAACATTGTGATATACAAGTTCCCAGAGAGTTTCAACTGAAATACTAATATGCCTCAAACTTTGCTGTTTTCTTTTTTTTTTCCCAATTTGTTTTCCAGTTTCAAGGGGTGACCTCCGAAACCTGACCTCTGTATTGATCGCAACAGGACAGCCTAGGAAATGCCAGCAGGGTTTCCAAACTCATTTCAACTTTTCGGCACATTTACAAAAAAGAACACCCCAAGCAATGTAACACCAGCAGTAACTCACATTGACTTTAAGCTACAACTAGAAAGGCCTTCTTCACCACTATTACTGTATGGCCTGTGTTACCGAACTGTGTCATTTACCACACAAATAAAACATGGTTCACACTACTTGAGACCAAATCACTGAGCATCCACTGAAGTTAGGTTCAAGATTAGTCATTTTCTGAATGTGACCCTCAGAGTTCAGCTTACATAGTCAATCAGTCATATATCAAAATGAACTGTAAGACCTCTAAACAGTATATTTGATTGTATTCACAGCTGCCATAAAAGAACAACTAAATCCAATTAGCACTTTGACAGAGTTATTTTGCCGAGGTGTATAATCAAAGAGATTTATTTTCCTTGTGTAAATGGAAGATGTCTCACTGTGACCTCGGATGCCCTGCAGACCTTCAGCATGCTTCATCTGCTCATTTGAATGCTTTTATATGCTTTGAAAAGATACAAAAAAAAATCAAAATGGGTGTGAAACAGTTCAACATGACCAGGGATTCAAAAAGCAGGTTTTTTTTCCTCTTAAGAATCTGAGACACAAATATGAGTTTGGGGACAAATTGATTTTACATGTACATGAGTAAAACCAAAGCATATTTAAACTGTACATGGATGTAATTTAGTAGAGAATGTGATCCGACTAATAATCAAGGCATACAAGGAAATAAATGATTTCAGCCTAATGTGTAAAGATAAACACTCAAATATATATTTAAAAAAGAATAACGGGAGATAGAGCTTCATGTGGAGGTTCCGGATAGCAATTAAAAAGAAAACATGTAATAAATACACCACACATCCACTTAATTAATGTGCAAGGAGGGACTTCTCCAACAAACAAAAACATCTGATTGTATTTAATTGCACCCAAGGCACTGTTTATAGTATGCGGTTACATGACCGCCATATTATTGGAGAGAGCTTGGATTGTTTGATGTTTGATCACTCGCATACTGCTAGTAGTATCTAAAGTTTTACATCAACTAGAAAATGATTATTGATTGAAAAAGCTTGTGGAGGCCAAACACACTGTTGTCACTGACCGGTTGAGGATGTACCAGATCCCAGTGAGGGTGCCAGCCAGCCAGGAACCAGACAGAAGCCATGCTGTGAGGTACAGGGCCATCACGTACACCGCTTGGAGCGAGAACACTGTGTATATGTAGAAATACACTGGCTCCAGATACGCCTGGACAACACACACGCGCGCACGCACACACACACACACACACACACACACACACACACACACACACACACACACACACACACCATTAGTTTGTTAAGTGACTAAGGAGACAGCAGCTGACTCGTGCACTCAGGAACACTGTGGCATTTTCAAACTTTGAGAATGCGGAGGAAGGAAGCTAAGTAGCTGTTTTGTCAGTTAATTGAAAGGCTAGTACAGAAACCTTTTCCTCCAGTGTGACAAGTGCGAGTGTGTCAAGCCATGTCACCCTGACATAACTAAAATGTGAAATGCCACAGCGCCTCAAACGCCAGACAGCCTCCTAACATGACAATAATTCAAAACAGAAACGATAACCTGGTTAATAAAAACGACAAAAGGAAACATAAAAAAATATCACACTCTTTTTTTAACACATTATGACAAGTTATACTTTAATTCCTGGCCAGAAATGACAGGAACATTCCAACGGACGCTCAATCATTCAGTTTGAGTGGCAGCCATTGCTGTAATCTTCTGTGTAAATAGCAGACAGCTGAGCGATGTGTTACCTGTATGGGCAGCAATCTGTAGAGAACGCTGAGAAAGACCTCTTGGTAGATATTCATTCGCTGGAGGAGATTAATGGTCCTCTTGGATTCAGTCAAGTTGTCGTGGATCAAGTCGGAGAGCCCTGGGAACCAATGAACACACACACACACACGCACGCACACACACACACACACACACACACACACATACACACATACACACAAACATCTGAAAATGCCACCATTTCTTCACAAGTACACAGACGGATTTGGATAACATTTTTCATGTGGCTTTGAGATAACCAGGGAGGATGCGGTATGACTGTCACTCAAAGTTCACTCTGCTGATCAACAGAGTACGGTGCTACTTTATTGATGTTGCTTAGTTGATATAAAAGCACAGTGAATGTCAGAGCCAATCAGTGCATCCTTCCTTTGGAAGCCCTCAAACGTCTGCCTTTCAAAACACCAAGAACTGTTTTGCTGCATTTTCTCCAAAACTTCCAAATAAACCTGACCATAAACGAGAATCTATCAAGAACTGGGCTGCATACTACCATATTCCCCCCCAGAAAAGAGTTATTCCAAACAAGCTTTTAAGCTGCTATGGACACAATAGATATTATGTATTTATGGAATTCAATTAAAATGGCTTGTCTCCACTGCCCCCAAGTGGACAAAAAGAAATCACGTATTGCAGGTTTTGAGGTTCTGGACATTATATCAGTTGTGATCCAAATTGGACTCACCAAAGTAAGTGCTGGAATCTGGTTAAAACAAAGTTCAACAGAGAATGGAATATGAGTGAGCAGACGACAAACATGTTTAACAACAGTCCAAAAGTATATAACAGATTTGAATGATGGCAAAACTCCACAATGAAAACCCATGTTGCAAGTTCCCAGATTTACCCTGTGACATTGCATCGGCACTGGTTGCATTATTCCATAATTATGAGCCACTGCTTTTTTAAATATGCATTCGGTTTGACTAAAACAAAGTGTGACACCAAACTAGCAGCATAGAGCCGATATTCTGCTGCCCGCTGGCATGTGTCAGCCTAATCACGTCTATATTCTTGAGCCATGGTCTGAGCCTAGACCCTTTCCATATGCAAATACACATAAGGAACCAAATCCACCCACTTCATTATTCATTCATATATCTCTATCTCTCTAATCCATGCTCATGTACAGTATCATCCCTTCCTTTTCTCATTTTAAACTAGGGCTGCACAACGTATCGAAGATGTATATCGTTATCGCGAATGTCGATATTGCATTGTGCAAAAGCAGTTTGAACTGCGATTAATAATAATTCATCATTTTCTGTTACGCCTATTCCTATTCCCTAAAAGATGAAGCCCTGCTGCTCCAACTTAACGCAGAAATACATTAACACTGTATATTTATGTATTTGTTTATTTCTCGCAGGTAATATCTTAACATCCCAATATTTAACAATGACGTGCAACCTTGCATCTTTCCCCTCCATCCCCACATCAATCTATTGTTTCCTTTGTTCTCCCATTATGCCATCACTTTATTCCTCCATCTATCCCTCTCCCTCTCTCTTTCCCCCTGACACTAGAACGACTGTAGGTTCAGCATATCAAGCCGTTGTGCCGTGTTCAGAAAGAGAAGTGAACTCGGAGTGAGACAAAGAAAAAAGGGAGGTCAGCCAGTTTCTCCGACTGATTATTAGCCAGCAGCTCAATTATTTTCTTTGGGAGGAACATTGCAGCGAGAATTTTTTTACACGATGATGGGAACAACAGTTATTAGACTCATTTTCTCCTCCTTAGACCAGACGTGTGCGTCAAGAGAAACTGCTGTGAACTTGTTCTGTTCTAGTTGGAAAAATGGAGAGAGAGAGAGAGAGAGAGAAACATTTGACTTTCCCTCGTAAGAATGGATAGAGACAGCCATCTGGTGCCTCGCTGCTTGTAAAACAATGTCAATGATGTCACGAGTGGCTGTTTAATATGAGAGGGTGTTTCACTAGGCTACAGACAGGAGCCTCACAAAGTAACAGCAATCAAAATATCCGTGAAATTTGGGGTTGAGTGATTTTACACTACCGTCGTCTAGCTGTGACCCCGAAATGACAGTTCAGTAAGCCCCCAGTCCATTAGCTTATAAGCATGAAATCAGCACTGAAAGAAGGTGCCATCTTCAGCATTTCACACTTCATCCCTAAGGACCTTCAAAACACAAAGGCCTATAACCAACTTTTATTTAACGATTTTAGTTCAGCGTTTAACACGTGTCAACCAAACCTGATTAGATGGCTTCATTCATTAGCTAATGTGAGACACAGATGAAGGTCAATGGGACAGTGTCAGAACAAATGCAGCAAAACAGGTTGTGTGAAGATGTGTGGTATCACCTTGGTTATGTCAGCATGAGGTACCAGCATGCTCCTACATGTCTCGTTGTAGGAATAGCAAACTCTACACTGCAGTACAAGAACACTGCTGTTTCTTTACTTCCTTATTTTCTCTTCTTCATGGATCTTCAATTGATGACATTGAGCTTAAGCCACAGTGTCATTGCAGATTAAGTCATTTATCTAGAGAGGGTTAGAGTAAGAGACAGATAGAGAGAAAGAGAGAGATAACTTTACAATCCCTAGGGGAAAATTGGTCTCATAAAAGAGACATTTGAATACCTATCTTACTTTGACAACACAGCGGCTTAGGAAGAAACTTTTAGTATCAAAGTGTAAAAGTGCAAAGTGCTAAAGCACTTGTGTATTTATGGCGCATTGCTCTATCGCACCGATATTTAGCTTTTCCAGTTCAGCAGCTTAGTGGAGGCCCAGGACAAACGATAGCTTCAGGCCATTTTGATTTGCATCTTGGCACATGGACCCTGCCTCTTGAGGTTCCTATCCTTATTGGAGGGGATGCTGAGAGTCCGCATTGATTTTTTGTTGCATGTTTCATAACCGCTCGCTCGTACCAAGGCTCTCTGTACGGCCTTGTATTCTTCCCTTCCTATTACCTCCGTTGCCGTTGTGTGCATGCTGACAAGCCTGCTTTTTCAGTTGCGCTGTTAAGTTGCCAAAACCATGTTGTGTTTCCATATATAATGATGCTCTCTAGGATTGCATGGTCTGGTAGTACAATGGGCTGGGCTGCTAACTCAAGTCACCCAAGAGAAAATATATAGTCTCTGCTCTCTTGCAGTCTTTTGCACAGGATATCCATGTGTATTTTCCAGCAAAGAAGGTTGTCTATGTGGACACCTATTTATATTGGGACACCTGGATGATTGTCTGGGTTCTGATGGAAACTGGCCGCGGGTCAGGGGGACATCTGCTGTGGGTTCATCCCAAATGGTCCCAGATGTATTAGGCACCAAATGGGACGTTCTATATTATGTCATATTTGCTTTCTGACTGATTTTCAGAATACATTCATGATGTCTTAGCTTTACAGAATTGATTGATCTCTATACCACTCTGTTGATTTACATAGTGCAGAAAAAAAGCCAACTGTCAAGACACAGCTCAAGGAAAGATGGACAGGCTGAAATGGCATAAAAGGCTAAAAATGGTGTGAGGTGTACTCAACAAAATCCACATAAACGAAGCGCCTATACCTTCCTGTATGGATGGGGCCTGCAACATTTGCTTGAAGTAGGAGTAGTAGAGTCCACACTCTGTCCGAAAGGAGATCTCCCGCTCGACTTCCTGAAAGTAAACAGGGAATTTGGTCGTAAGAGAAAACCCCAATGCTTCTGTTCTCTGTAATATGGAAAACAGATATCCTGGCAAGACATGACAGAAATGTGGAGGAGGCAAAGCAGCTAATACACTTTTAATCCTCGACAGTAAACAATAAGACAGGTGACACAGAGAGCGTGTGTGTGCGTGTGTGTGTGTGTGTGTGTGTGTGTGTAGGCGTCTTCCCAGGAGATTGCCTGCTTGCCATGCATGAATAGCTGTTCCACTGGGGGGTAAAATCAGAACAAACAGTGAGTACACAGCTGCAGAATATTAAGTCAATCATAAGGCTATCAAGCTGAGTTTGAAATGGGATGTTATAAAACATGTGCTTGGTCGAAAAAAGGAAATGTTCCTCAACCTAAGTGATACATATCGACATATCAGTTATGATATTTAATTGAATGTCTGTCAAATCTGTTCTCCAGTATTATCGCCCCCCCCCGTCTCGAAACCTGCTTATTAAAGAACCAAAGCCTACCCCTGGGTTTTAATGCAATGACATTTGTGTGATCTTTTTCTTGAATGACTCATAAGGATATAGCCTAATTCATCCAACATATGAAAGCCCCCAACTCATGGACTAAATAATTGTTTTTAAAACCCTAACTACTGCTATGTCGACGTACTTACTTAGCGGGAACAGACCTATGGATTTGTATTTTTTTTTTTTTTACAACTTAAGCCGGGAAATAAATAAATCCCCTAACCCCTTTAGCCAAATCCAATAAGTGATGGCTGAATTTAATTAGCCTTGCTATGTAACTACAGTCTTTGGTGTCCTTAATTTCCATTTTCGTATCCAGTCTGTAGTTACCTGACGACTAGGACATGGATCTATCCCATCATTTAATTTAAATCTATACACATATAGCTCCGTGAAAGTGAACACACAGATACGGATGGTTCATTCTCGAATAAGTATAGTTCATGTTTAATAAGAGCTGAACTTTAGCCACTTCAGCTGCAGAAATCTTGTTGTGTTTTGTACATACCTTCCATTGCAATGTAATATATTGAGTTAACACAGCTCCCCGCTTCAACCCTTTCCAAACTGGCAATACATGTTTAAACACAGCAATCAAGTGTGCATTGTGATGCCTTTAGAACTACAGTATATACCCCAGGCTGTCACTGTGAGTGAGAGCCAGTCTACAATGTGTTAAATGAAAGGTTCAAATTACAACAAGTGTCAGAGCACCATACCGTGAGCTGAGAGAACCACAGCAGATTCTCGTGTATGGCGTTGACACACCAGGCCTGAGAAACTGCTAGAAGCCCGGCCAATAACAGCCCTGCTGCCATGGAAACACACCGTCGCCAAGGCCACTGGGATAGAACGCCCGAACAGGACTGAGCGCAGGATTTTCCATTCAAAGAAACATCCCCTTTAGGACATTCCTGTGTGGCATTGGACCTTCTTGCCCCCCACACCATGCCACTTCTACACCTCCCTTTGGCTGGTGCATCTGGTGAAAGGCCCAAGTGATGTTCTATCTTGCTCAGCTTAACTCTCTTACGAAGCTCCATTGCTTTAGAAGACTTAGAGATTATCCAGAGGTTCTTGGATCCTCCTCCAATGAGTTGAATCTGCGTAGATACATAGCATGTCCCTGGGTTGTTAAGCTATAGAACGCTTCCAAATCCATTACAGCAAATTCATGTAAATGCGGTGTGTGTGTGTGTGTTTTTGTGTTTTTTTTTCCTGAAGTCAGTCCAAATAAATTAGCTTTTTTAATCACTTCCCGTTCCGTGCCAAAAAGGAAATATGCAAAAAAAAAAAAAAAGGCTTCAGCTGATTCCCTTCCCCAATCCTTCTTTTGAGTTCTGCTCGAGGCGGAAACAAGGCTTTGGCTTTTCACCAAGAACCCTTGATGAGACGGCTAATCCTCGGGTTTTAAATTAAGGTCAAAGAGAAACAGGGCCTAGTTAGCTAAGTTCACACAATGCTAATTAGCCCGAAAGCCAGTTCACATCTCGGAAGGCACCCGATATCCCGTTCTCCATGTTTCCTCTCTTCATGGGTCTTTGAAGAACTCCCCATCTGGCTGTGTTTGAAGGATCCACGCGAGGGTCTGGCCAGCATTGGCCTGATGTTGGCCTTGCCTTTTGGTTTATGTCTTCCAGAGCCAGAACATGGACCGACCTCTGCCTCCCTCCTGACTTCCAAACAGAGACTCCAAAAGCAAAAAAAACAATTTCTCTCCACGAATCAAGCTACCACGTACAACATAAAGACAGAGCTCCAGTTGAGCCTCCGAACAACAGGATGGGCTGTAGATAACTGGAGAAGCCAGGGGGAGGGAGGGAAAACGAGAGAGGGTTGACTACATTTGACCCCTCTGTCTATAAAAAACACACGTGCACACAGAGAAAAGAATAAGATGGGTGGGGAAGGGAGGAGAGGAGAGGAGAGGAGAGGGGAGGAGAGGGGGGAAAACATGTTGAAACATCATTCGGAAAAAGCCGTTTGTGGATCTGGAAACGATGTCAAGCTGTGAGCACATGTCTGCAATAAGCTTTCGTCAGGCAGCCGGACCAAAGTGGACATGACTTCACACCTGATGAATTCAAGCAGGCCAGACTCAAAGCCAGCTGTCTCACTGCGTGCGTAAGAGGAAGGGTAATAAGCATTGTTAACGGGTGAGTGAGTGTGAAAGAGACCCAGAGAGAGAGAGAGAGAGAGAGAGACGACTCTTTAACCTCAAGTCTGACACTGCTACCGCAATCCCCTCAACAACACATGGGGGTTAGGGGAAACACATGTGAGATTTATTAAAACCAGGTCACCCCGTTTCTGTTACACAATAGGGTCTCCTGCACACTGCTGAATCACACATACAGTACGCGTGAAAGTGTGTGTGTGTGTGTATCTAAGGACAGTAAACTAAATCCATCATATCAACTGGCTGTGCAAGCAGTTCAAGGTAAGGTCAGACTTTGGCATCATTTTGCATAGGCGTCTGAAAAGACTACCACACCTTTCCAGCATGTGTGCTTCTTGTTGGACCGTTTAGCAGGCGCCGAATGTGGACTGCATTTAGAGTTATTTAGAGTATTTCCGCACTAAGCAGGCATTGCGTTTCAGTGTGGTGAAGAAGAACCCTCATGGGTAAACAAAGACATACATGAAAGGAGACGGCTGTCGTCAGAACACACAATAAAGGTGTTGTCATCAAGTTGCATGTGTGTTCATTGTGTTGGACGACTTTGCAGTGATAACAAAGGGATTTGATGGGCATTACTGTTTGGCTTGCTGGCTGTCAGTACAGGTATATCTTGATAAACAAAGATGAAAGTAACACGAAAAACGTAGGGTTGTTGGAATATGTGCAAAATGTGATTGGCAAACGCTCACCTTGGAAAATGACAGCAAGAGTTGAGATGGATTGATTTCCTGCATTTTTCAAAGGGAGCTCTTTGAATCGATGCAATGGTCTCATTGAAATGATTGAATACGTGTGTGTGAACACAGCCTTAGGGCTAGGTTATGTTTAAAGAACTGGCGTGTGCAACATCTTGTCCAACCACGCTGGAAAAGCAAAAGTTAGGCCACACTGGAAAGACGGGTGACTCAACTTTCAGATTTATCAGGCTTTTATGGACATTGTTTTAAAACAAGGCTCTGATAGCTAAAACAGAAGGGAACACACACACACACACACACACACACACACACATATGTGCATGTAATGTGTGATGATGTCAGTCTTGAGCCCACTTGTGTGGGAACATTTCGGGGAAATGTTCACAATGCCTGTAAAGTGACCTGCATTTATTATGAATGATAGCATCTGTCTACCTTTTTCCTCCCAACACACACACACACACACACACACGGGCCAACAAGTTCTGTCCATACAGTATCCACTTAATTAACTTGAAAATCACAAATGATCCCTTGAAGTCTGCCTCCGTATGGGTCAGGAGGGGGTAATAAATGCACATTTGCATGAGAAGCAGATGAGTTGTTTGGTTTGATTTTTCCCCCTTTTCCGTTCCACAGAAAAAGGGAGATTCCATTAGGTTGGGATAAAGCTGCAACTAAACCTGGACGAATATACTCAGCTAAAACTATGGAACCCGCTGTGATTCATCACTCCCTGTGGGCCGAGAACAACTCCCCCATACTGTAAAACTAGAACTTTCTAGCTGATTCAGAAAGAAACTGAACTCACCAGTATTTCATCTCTCATGTTGATAGCCTAGGCGTTACGAGCTAGTGTAGCTAGCTTCATCAGCAGTGAATTAAAAAAAGACAGTTTTGGGTGTATTCACTTAACCATTTGAACACGGAAGTATACTTTTTAGGATGTCTGGCATGGTTGGCCTACAGAGCATCTATCCCCTCTGAGAGGATGTGACAGCAAAATGTGGAAACACAATATAATGATACACATACACACACACACAACAATACATCATATTGTATCGTAAGCAAACCAGGCCACACTGTGTGACCTGCATACCTCTGCTCACTCATACATATATCCAAACAAATGACTATTACCGACCCATGCTGCACAAACAAACAGCAACAGTGTTCGTTCACATTGTGCCCCAGTTAAGACTTGGACAGAGCGATCCGTTCTGCCATGTCAAGCACATCCAAATCTGCTCTGTATATATCTCACAGACATTGTGTTTGGGTAAGATTTAATAGGGAGAGGGAGGGGGGGGGGGGGGGTTTAATGACATCATATCTGGCAGGGCACAATGTTCTGTCACAGTACCACATTGAACACACTATAAAAAAAAAAGAACGCTGGCCATGTTTCTGTGTGGTTCATTTAAGGCCCCGGAAAAACCCGTCCGTGTGCCTGGTACCTGGTAAAACAATTATCCCCCATTTCAAAATGAGGTGTTTATGACGTGTGGTGCGGACATTTTGCTGAGAGAGAGAGCTGAATGAGTGTCTGAAGAGTCTGATTGGCACTTATGTCGACGCTGCATTTCCCTCTTGAGTTAAGCAGAGGATGTGTGTGGAAATATGAAGTTTTTTTGAAATATTAAAAGTTAAGAGGCAATTTTCCATCCATAAATATATTGATGCATCTTGCACATGGACGCTTAGATAATCCCCATATAAAAGTGTCAGATGCATCAACCCGGGCCGTCTCGTCTGCTTCTTATCAAGTGCCTCGTAAAAAAAGAAAAAAGGGGAGAAAAAGATTCCATGTGTTTTCAACATTCTCAGACCATCTTTCCGGACTGGCACACGCATACACACACAGACACACACACACAGACACACAGACACACAGACACACACACACACACACACACACACACACACACACACACACACACACACACACACACACACACACACACACACACACTCAGTGGAAATACTCTGTGTTAAACCGACTATGAGATCAAATGGCCAGTATGCGGTGCATATATCTTTATGGTGCGTGATCAACAAGTTGTCACAAGCTGTTATAATTCACAACTATATAGTGAAGAGAATCACAAACCTGCTTAATTCTGGTATGAAGTCAAAGTCATACAATTCCCTTAAAAATACCTGACCATTTGAATGTGTCTTCCCATCAAGTTGGGTTTACATACGTACACATGGAAATGTCTTTCTTCCAAACCTGATCCCTGCTGCTGTCCCATGATACACAACGGCATCCACCATTAAAATGATTCAACAGTTTGTCTAATATATTAAACCATATGTAAAAAAAAAAATCAAATACAACTCATTAGATGCAGCAGAACATGGGATGCAGGATTGTAAAAGGTGCACAATCTTCCTTGTAACACACATTTATCTTTCATGAAAAACTGATTTTTCCATTCTTTGAACATTGTGTCTCGATGTGTTCCTGAAGTGAAATCCTTGCATCAGAACATACACTTCAACTGAGATCATGACGAGCCTAGTTGATGGATCACACAGTTCCAGTGTTGTTGGAGAGTCAGTGGTAAGATAAAGGCTTATTGTACATTTTGAACTGGACTGGTCTCATGAAAAAAAAAACATTAAACCTTGTCTGAACTGCAGGTCACATCAAGTTCAAAAACATCACAAGCTGGTGTATAGAAAGCAGCTGACATATGACACTGAGTCCCTTGAGCTAATGTTAGGTCTGATCATAATGTTAAACACCCTGATGCTGTTAAATGTTGTTTTCTATTCATTCGCTTTTCTAATGTGTATTATGTATTTTAGTCGTGCCCCTGTAAAGCACTTTGAATGGCCTTGTGTCTGAATTGTGCTATATAAATAAACTTACCTTGTCTTTAATAATTATTAGTAATAGTCTGCTTTTTTGGGCAGCAGACAATTTACCTGATGTATTGGGTAAAGCACAGGTGTTACTAACCACAATTACCGTAGCTCTGTTCCATAGAAGTGTCCCAGTAAGTCATGAAAGTGTGACAGTGAGCCAGCGCCAACAATAGCAGCTCCCTCAGACTAATAAGCAGCTGAATGGCACAATCTATTATCTACACGTTAATAGGGAAATGAGCCCCGAAAAACAATAAACAACTTTTGTGTCCCTTATTAACACCTTCAAACATTTATACTGTTGTAGAAAATAACATGACACATTTTCTTCGTAAAATAGGCTGAACATTTTTTTTTAAGACCTGTGCAAAGTATTGTTTTTAATTATAAAAGCATACAAAAGATGGTTTCCAAAATATTTTCACTTTGGACGCTTGAATGCAAACGTAGGCTACACATTTGGATATTACCAAATGTGCATATTTATTCAAACATTTCTGATTTTGTTTTTCAAAGTAAATAAGTAATAAGATGCCAAAGTGTCATGATGTTATCTATACGTTATATCACTATATCCAGCAGCAGTGTCTTCCCTCACATCCCTAAATCAATTGCAGTGTAGATTGCAGTGAAAGGCGTTTTACCTTGATGTTGGAGAACCACAGGTCGTTCTCATGCAGTGTGGCCATGTATATACAGCAGAGCAGGCCCAGGCCGACAGACACTGACCAGCCAACCGACGTCCAGACTATTGCCCCCCATGACCAATCACCTGCAGGGACATTGACATACTGTTTAAATATTGCTGTGTAGTTAAAGGTTTAAAACATTTTATTTTTCCAAACATGTTAGGCACAGGCCACTTAGTTTTGCAGGTAAATTAGGTGAATAACTCAATCAATAGTTGTAGAAAATAGTCACACACCCTTCTAAAACAAGCTCCTTTCAATGCATCAAAAGGGTAATGTGCTGCTGCCCCCATAGCTCTACAGGTGCACAAATCATCTCTGCTCCAAAGTGGGTGAGATATTTAGTGCCTAATGTCATTTGTGTATTTTTTTAGCAAAAGAAAAAATCCATTTGTGACTCGTAGCAGTAGGTTCAAGCAGGTGTTGTTATTGACTTGTAGGCAAAATGATTTGTGAGAAAATGTTACACAGCTGTGCAACTCTCCACTGTACGAATTTTGATTGGCAAATGTGCACATTTTGTCGATTGCTAAAATAAATAAAGCCAAAATGTCAGCGTATGATTTTTATAATGTGTGATTTATAGGATAGGATGTGTGCACCTGCAGTTACGTTTTTCAGAAGTTTTAACTGTAAGTTTTCAACATGTGACTATTTTTCACGAATAAGTTATGCACCCTAGGCTGATATAGGTAGGTAGGTATGTGATATATGCACAACATGACTGTTCAGTGTTTAGTAAAATACACATTATTCAAATATTGATTTCAATCATTTAAAAAGTCAGTTCCTGGCGGGGTCTGAGGATGCAACACAAGATACAACTACATAGCCGAGTATGCATTGGCACATGAAGTATAAAAGTTATGAAAAATGTGGCATCTCATCAAAACCTCACTGTGAACTCTCATTCCCCTTCACCAGGCCAGAGGTAATGGTCAGTGCTGTCCCTGGAGTGGGCTCTGGTCAGCAGCAGCAGCCGTGTGGATGTCTGCCACGGCCGGGTTCACTCACCGTGCGAGCTGCTCTCTGGGTGATGGTCGGCGCAACAGTTGGCCTGATGCTGGGGCTGAAACTCCGGGCAGAGGGGGGGCTCCTTCCCCTTATGACTGCCCTTCCTCTGACGTAGCGCCGCCATGCTGGAAAACACTGCTGTAAACAGACAAGTGATCAAATCAGCAACACACAGGTGTAAATAATCAAGGCGTTATTACAGTAGCCTACACAACACATGGCCACGTGAAAGACGCGCGTAGCCTATACTCCCTGCACAGGCATGCACCCAAACAGAGCGTTGCACTTGCGCAATCTGAGCCAATAAGGCAAACAACAGCTGATTGTTTTGCTGTCAGTAGCATTGCGTTCATTCAAACACAGACAGATAGGGTGGATTGATTGGGACGGACGGGGGGGGGGGGGGGGGGGGCTGCATGCTTTTTCAAAAACGGCATTTCCTGCTTACGTTGCAGCCAAAACAACGTGATACATCCCCATCCCCATCCCATCCCCATTCATTATCTTTGACCGGGTGATAACGATCGGATAGGCAGGCTACGCCGAAACATAACAGCGAATGCACAAGTAGTCTAAACATATGGCTATTAAAATTAGTGGTGCAAACAGTGAGACACAGAATAGCACAAAGTGCGATGATGAGGAAGGTTTATAGCCTACTCCTAAACGCTAGCCAAGTCTAGCATAGACACACTCCTACTACATTATTATGAATGTGCATTTTGCGTAAAGGCGCAGTCCCGTTATGGACGCCAGCCTCTGCCCTGTCTGACAGCAACAAAGATGGATCATACATTTACGATAAGCCTCACCCTCCACTAAGGCAGCGGCTGGTAGGATGGTCCGACAGCAGCTCTCCTCCACCTCCCTCTCTCTCCCCTTCTCTCTCTCTCTTTTTTTTCTCTGTGTCTCTCTATGTCTCTCGCTCTTTCATTTTCTCTCTCCTCGTTTCCCCAAATTCACCGGTCAGCCTCATAGCGCACCGTGGGAAAATACCGGAACACAAGAGAGCCTGCCTTCAAAGTAAAAGCGCAAGACTGTCACTTGTATTTGGTGAAGGGCTAGATGATCATGAGCATATACTAGCTCTATACAGTAGGCCTATGGTTGGGAAGAGACGTGCGCCTAGAGGAGACAGAAACAGACTCTCTCGTTGACGTCCATCGACAGGGTGTGGCCAAATAGTTGGGAAATAATTGAGTCTTTCCTAGGCTACTAAATAATGCAGTTAAAGACGAGTTCTGAGGATATCTGATTATATTAAAGAAAAAATAAATAGAAGAAAATTAGAGTTTAAAAAAAATCAAGAATTAGCCAAGGCTTAGGCTATGTGCTGTGAAGAAGAATATGTGTTTGACGAGATAAAAGGCCAGTCACTCATTATCATCGATATGGGTCTGGATTTCCAGGCTATACATCTCCAGTCCTGCTCCCTCCAGAAATGCAACAAAGAAGAAAAAAAGAACACGGGACTGTTTGATGACAGCAGGCACAACAGTTTGTGGTCAGGGTTTACTCTGATACTGTATATTGTATAGATCAAGCCACTTGATGCCTTGACTCTGTGCCACAGATGACTTGAGAGAATGGGATTTGGGCTGGATACATTTCCACGGAGCTGCACAGAAAACTGTCTGACGGCATTGCATCAAGTCTAGATAACTCTGATGATACCACATGACATGATACCGTTCATTCAAACATGGGGTGTGTGTGATTGGGGGGCTACTACCTTTCTGTGGGATACCAGGGCTCCCATGTAGAGTTAGACTTATAACACAATTGCACTAAGGTGTCACTGAGCAACAATTTGTGTTTGTCAACCTACAGTCAGGTTTGACCAATGGTTAGTCCACATTTTGATCATTTTGTTTTTATAACATCTGTTTGTCTAATTGCATATCCAGGCTGAAAGGATGAAATGTATTTCAGACCCTTTCAATGAACTAAATTATCTTAGGACATTTCATTCATAATTGTGCTCAAGCATAATATATGTGTGTAAGAGAGAGAGAGAGAGAGAGACTGTGTGTGTGTGTGTGTGTGCGTGTGCGTGTGCGTGTGCGTGTGTGTGTGTGTGTGTGTGTGCGTGCGTGCGTTCCTTTTGGGTAGTTAATTAATTTTTTGGTATGCGTATTACTTTTGGATGATCCTCTTCCTAATCTACCAGTTACACCAGTAATTCAATTTAAGAAAATACTCAGTGCTGAACTGATGTTAAACATCAAGGTAATGTGGGTTATCCAAGTCTCAACCCTTATGAATACTCATGGGTTATTGTATCACATTTGACAATGAATGTTAACAGCTCTAGTGTCAAGGAACTTGCTCAAGGATAAAGAGGCAGTCATCTCTGTACAAAAAAATGAAGTTGTAGTTAGTTTACTGTAACCTAAAGGTTCAGGGAGAATCAGGAGGTTAAATACTTTAGCTTGGGGTGGTACCCCCTCCGAAGTGTGGAAACTTGAGATGGGCTATGCGAAAAGACAAATGTCAATGTAACCAACCATTGACTAATAAAGTAACTTAACTTAACTTAGTTTACCTGGGCCTTTGTCAGTGCACAGTGTAAAGACAATAAGGAGATATTTAAAAAAAGGCCTTTTTCATATTAACCCATTCTACTCCTGTCCTTTAGCCAGGTCGAATAAGACATGCAGACTGCAGACAATTGCCGAATGTTTGCTGGTTTAAGCGGGGTTTCTTGGCCAGTGTGAAAGGGGCTTAGGGTATGTCCATGCAGCTGACCATTCTAGAGACATAGCACTTTATCAGATCTGTTGTCTGACCTAAATAAGAAAATAACAATCCCAGCAGCCTGTAACCAATCTAGCACCAACTCAACTTAAAACACCCATTGAATAGTCTCTCTGGAATTGACTTGGGGCTCTTTTCACAGACATTATGTCTTGTTGGTGGTATTATTGTTGTGTGAAATGAAGTTCTTTGTAAGATGTTGTTTTGCGATTGTGCTTGGTGAAGTGTCATTACTAGCTCTCTTCAGACTGGCTAAAGTTCTCGGCCACTGGCTCCATCCATTCACTCGTCTGTTTGTTTCATTCAGTCCTTCAATCAGACACCCCCCCTGAGGCAGGTTTTGCGGTGGATGCAGCCCTTGGAATGCACACAAATTGAGTCTTTCACAAAGGACATCAAGATAGTAAAACAACATCCTCATTTAGACTGGATCCAATGTTCTGCCTGTCTGGCTGATTAATATTGGCTGTGGTTGACTTGTGAGGAGGGAATATAACAACCCTCTAGTCTATCTCCTGTGATATTTGGCTGGTTTTCCTGCTGTGTTCACCCAGTTTACAATCTTTGAAAAAGACAACTTTTATGTCAATGTCGATCTTTCTTCGTTTCTAATTATCTCTGAGGACATTATATACGACAAGCATAGACTCAATCTGCTCTGTAGGCTTATTCAAGAGACACAAGAAAAAACTAAATTAGTGATTTAAAAAAAGTGACTATGACGTAAGCTTTTATGAACTGGAGTATACAGAAGAACGGTCTCTTCTTGAATAAGCAGAGGTAACTCTGAGCAGAACAGCTGATTTGACCGTATGAAACATGGCCTAACTACGTGCAAAAATAAACAGCTGTCTGGCGGCATCTATCTATAAAGCAAGAAACGTCTGTCTGTCTGTCTGTCTGTGTGTGTCTTTCTGTGACTCGCGTATCTCTCTGAGTTTTAGTCAGATCGACCTGAGCTTCCGGATATTGCTTGCTTGTGTGCATCCTTGAATGATTTTGAAGTGTTTTGGACGGACACTGCACTAGTCTCTCCATGAAGTAAAAGACCCCACCTCAAAAATACTGAACTATTCATTAAATGGAATGTATTTATGGCACACAAAGGATTTAGATTTAACATGTAACAATCTCAAAATGGCAAAATATTTTTCAAAACCAATGCCCCAGATCTTGTGAACCGTTATTTTTTTCTTCATTTGAGCTACTTCCTGATGAAGAGTTGTGAGCCCTTCTGTTTCACATCCGTGGATTACACGTTGTCACAGGGATGCTTTTATTCAGCTGTTTCTCTTGTTTTTGCGTTTTGTATTTATTGATTTCTTGAGCATTGGGAAATGATCATAACTTCCATTGTATTGTGCTTGAGGGAGAAATCTCACAAAGTAGCACATGGAAAATAGTAAGAAAATAGCGATTCCCGCCCGCGGTCGTTCTCTGCACGTCACTCCCCTCTCTGCCTCATTTCACCTCTGTCTCTGTCTCACTATCAAATAAAGCATAAAAATGCTCCAAAAAATATCTTAAAAAAATAAAATAAAATTGTTTTTTTCAAACGAACCCAAAGATTAAACACACTTGTCAAAAATGGCATTTTGTTTTATATTGATGTATTATGTGTCCCATTTACCATCCATTCCCTAAAAGTAGTCACAACAGACACAAGTGTATTCTCAATTCAGTTTTGTTTTCCATTCGACCAGGCATCCCTGACCACTACTTATCCCCTGGACAGTTGTATTGTTGGAAACTTTTTTAAAGTCTGAGAAAACAATCATGATGATGTCAGAAGGTCATCTTGATTTGGGCTTAGGAAACCAATTGGAATGGAAAGCCTGCATTAAAAACCTTGGACATCGCCTCTCAAAGACATTGTTTTTTCCATCTCTTTTTATCCTCGGCCCATTCCAGTGACAGAGAAAAGGATTTTGTCACAAAGAAAAAAAATATGTTATATTATTTAACTCTTTTTATTAGATATTGAAGGCCTACATCTAAGTCTCACCATGGCAACCCTTGACAACCCAAATTTGCTCTGGGAAAAAATAAACTCTATTTCTGAGAAGCGAAAAATAACTGATTGTCCAAAGGTTAACCCATCTTATTGTTGAGTTATCAAGGCAATGTCTGTGTTTTGTGTTTAACTTTTAAACGCTGTTGGTTCTAAAGCCTATTCATATGGCTTCATATTACTCCGTTCGTCATTCTAATTCAATTTACTGGCGTAGAATTGTTTTTTGGAAAAAAGATCGGAGTGAGCGCTCTTGTTACCTTCGAAGTGTGTGTGTGTGGTTGTGTGTGTGTGTGTGTGTGTGTGTGAGATCTTTGAGTTTGCCCCGATGGTTAGCATGGTATAGCCTACGTCTTTGTGTAACGAAATCTTTGTGACAACTAATGGAATTCAGACAGTTCATATGAATTCACTGTAACAAGATTATGAAAAGTTCTTGCTAAAAAAATCTTATAAAACATCATCATACAACAGCTATGCTCCTTTTAGCTCATAATTCACCCTAAAAAAGGCATTGGTGGTGGCCATTAAAAGCTTTGAAGGGCTGCCGCAATAGGTCTCAATGTCCACTAGAAACAAATGTACTTTGATATGTTAAGTTTTTCGGCCCAATAATGTTAGAATGCCTACGTATCCCTCGGACTGTTTTATTATTATTTTGCTATCGTTTACATCACTTGGCTAGTATTTTCATGTATACTGTATTATTCATATGTGGAAGTTACAGAGTGGGGGGCTCGTCTGAGACTGCTGATGCTGTGTACGCTGTCTTGCCGTGTTGGTGTTGACTGAAGGAGATTATTCAAAGAGATACCACAGCCCGCTTATTAATCTCAGGCCCCGATTAGACTTAATAGAACTCTACCAACCATGACAAACAGGTTTACGATACCAAAGAAATGCTGATGATGATTTTCAATGCTTAAAAGCTTATGTGTGCAACAAATGAGTTTTGTAATCATAATAGAAGAGATTTGAAATTTGATTTGAGCTGGTGTCCTGGAAAAACTCTGGGTCTTGTAATTCTCAGACCTGACTGTGGAAAGTTTTTTCATAGGAAACCGCGGAATACTTTCTACCAAAACAAATAGTCCCTGTGGGGGAGTGCTGCTGACATCGTGGTCTGTGAATGATCCTGTACATTTGCCTAATCTTTTCCTAAAGTCCACACAGCCGTATAAACGCAACCATCCCCAACCACGACAAGAAGAATACATCAAGCCAGTCAATCAATCACAAAGCATTCAGCAAACTGTATACCAGGCCTGTGGAGTGCCCTTGAGACAGGACTAAACAAGTCAAGTGGGCAAATGCTCGGGGCATTCAGATGGAAAGAAGTGTGTGTTTGGGTGTGTGTGTGTGTAAAACCTGGAGATTATCAAAGAGATTTAAGAGAATAAATTGGCTGCACTCTGGCTAGAAAAAGTAGGATTATTGGAAAAAAGCCAAACAAACAGTTTAATGGCCGTGCTGGCGGACTCAGGGCCCTTCTTTTGAGCTCTGTGATGCTTTCCTTTGTGGGCACACTTACTCTCCGTCCAAATCCCCCCCCCCACCCACTCCCTCCCCCCCACTGCCTCCATTCATTCCTCTCAAGTTTTCTTGTCATCCCAAGAGAAGGGAGTGAGACTGCATGGAAGATGGTCCCATTAAAGATAATCCTATGTGTGCCCAATCGGACTCCATCCAGCCAGCATGGGATCAGAAATCCTCCTTTCTTTCTTGTTTTTGCCGCTTGGCGTACCACAACAACAAACACGGTTGAGGAATTAAATAGACCGGCCCAGAGAGTCCCTTAAACTGATCCTCTACTGGACAGCCTAGTCTCCAACCAATAGCCCTGTCTTCTCCCTCCTTTCTCTATCTGCCCCCATTTACTTTTCTTTGTTTGTATTGCCTTTATCTCCATCTTTTAACGTATGTATTTCAAAAGTTTTATAGAGAAAACTTGATCTTGTAATGAGATAAACAGACAGGACAGGCCTTTTACATGGAGTTTTGAGGGTTTATGATGTGTTTTTAAGGTTCAGGTTTAGAATTTAGTTAGGGTTAGTGTAAGGGTTGGGTTGGGGTTAGGCATTTAGTTTGGATGGTTAGTGTAGTGGCGATTTGTCCTCAATAAAATAATAACTTGAAAATAAAGAAATCAAACAAAGCAACGCAATTAAAACAGCCACTGAGGCACTAGGGGGACAAATCTTACGCAGTGCAGGGTAAAGAGTCAACTGTCCAGTCAGGAGTTTGCGTTTCTGAAGGTTTATTTTCCAATCTTACAAGCAAACAAAACAAATGTGCAACAGTGTGGAACTGGCCGCCTCATCTCCTTTGTCTCTCTCGTGCAGCTGGTAAAAAACCATGACCCTACAGTACCCAGTGCCTGTCTTTTACCCATGCCCGCCCACCTCTATATATAGGCACCTGGTGCGCCACAGCTGGCCACTAATTGCAAAACAAAAGCATAAGCAAACTCAAATGACCTATAATGCAATTGAGAAAATATATCAAGCCAACAAACTAAATAAATGTTTCATAAGTAAATCTTACAACTGAATAGCTCCACCAGTTAGGGTTAAGGGCTATTAGGGAATGCATTATGGTAATGAGTGTCCTCGCAAATGAAGCTGCACAGGTGTGTGTGTGTGTGTGTGTGTGTGTGTGTGTGTGTGTGTGTGTGTGTGTGTGTGTGTGTGTGTGTGTGTGTGTGATCCAAGTGAAGTAATGGGAGACACTAGCTTGGCTTATCACTGTACCTGCAGGGACCATGAGTTAGCCTATTGTATGAGAAGTACATTATGAAAAACGAATATAAAGATGTCTTTCCTAGCTTTAAATACAGTAGGGGGACTTAATGTTCCTCAATTGATTTCCAAACTCTTCTTAACTTCTTAAGGCACATAGCAAGTGTATAATTGCATATCTGGGTTTACAGTATATTGGTTTATACAGTATATATCCTGTTACATCTAAGTGATTCTTTTATCTCTTTTTTTTTCATTTTTTTTCCACCAGCGTCCAGTGGCTTGTCACGATGTCAGCTAAATTCCCAGTCTTACATCTTCCCCTGTCTGCGTAGCCTACACACCCCGTGCTCTTTATTAACCTCATTCTCCACGCAGGAGACAAATCCCCCCATCCTAATCCGAGCAGGTAGCACAATTACACGCTCATATTTTCCTAACAGAGCTGAAGGATGATCCTGATGTGAAGCCTAAAAGCACATCCAGCAGGCCTTGATGATGGTAATCCCTCCTGAACATGCTGGGATTTAATAGGCTCTACAGTTCTTAATTCAATCAACCTCTCAGTAATAGTCACTGGCTCTTTGCACAGACATATAAAAAGAAAGAAATTGTCCTATTAACTTTGCTACCAGAAGAGAATAAAAAAGACGCTACAGCTATACATTCTTCTCAATCAATAGGTTAAACAAGTGCATGTACTGTATATATCCAGATAAGATTAAGCAGATGTGTGTGTGTGTGTGTGTGTGTGTGTGTGTGTGTGTGTGTGTGTGTGTGTGTGTGTGTGTCCGTGTGTACTTGTACAAATATTTTTGTGAGAACCGACTTGAGTTTTAGACCTTAAGAGTGAGGGCATCTTATGAAAGTGAGGACATTTTGTCCGGTTCTCACCCTAGGATGGGCATTTAAAAGGCTGTTTGAGGGTTAACACTAGGTTTTAAGGTTCAGGCATGAATAAGGTTTAGGTTAGGGTTAGTGTAAGGGTTGAGGTTAGGCATTTAGCTTTGATGGTTAGGGTCTGGGAAAGGAGCTAGGGAATGCAATATGTCAATGAATGTCCTCACAACAAGTATAGCCGTACATGTACGTGTGTGTGTGTCTGTGTGTGTGTGTGTGTGTGTGTGTGTGTGTGTGTGTGTGTGTGTGTGTGTGTGTGTGTGTGTGTGTGTGTGATAAATCTAGCAACCCCAACACAAGAAAATGAGAAGCTTGGAAAAATATCAAGGGCCTTAGAGAGTAGCTGGTAGAAATGATGGGGAAAGGGAAGGCAACAGTGTGTCCAGTGGTAATCAGAGCATAGGGGCTGTAACCCCCAAACTACAGAGCACTGGCTCCAGAAAATGACTTGAACAACATCTGAGATCTCATAGGAAGTCTCTTTTGTGTTTTTCATGATTACCACATTCTTTGCCTGACTGAAGTAAAACATAAAAAAGACAGTTCTGCATTGGTATTTCTTTCCCCGTGGATTTGAATAAATGTTAACCTTGCACAAACAATGTAATGAATTGTACATTTAAAAAGTTCTCAAGTATAATGTTTTAAGCACAGATAGTATATACAAGGTTTGAAGGCCTTGTCAAAACAGAAGCTAACCTCACTCCTGCAGTGATCTTGTGTAAAGAAAGTAGCAAGGAGAATCATACTGTCTCAAACACTCTCTAAGACAGTTGAATAACATTAGTAGTCTGATGCTGTGCGGCTCAATAGCTGATTATAACGTGTCTCTTATCAATTCAGTTCTAGATGAGGTTCCCCAGAAACAAATGTTGGCAGAAGTTTGCTGATCACACATACGTATTGAACTCAGCCTGTTTAAGCACAGTTGTTTGTCTTACACTATAGCCAGGTTTCCACAATGGATCAGAATCAGAATCAGAATCAGAATCAGCTTTATTGGCCAGGTTTGCGTAAACAAACAAGGAATTTGATTTCGGCTCCATTTGCTCTCCAAGTACAACATTCACTTAAAACATTAAAAATACTGTTAATTAAACAATATTACAAATGAACAAAAACAAATGCTCAACAACAATTCAAGATGTGGAAGAAATGGTGCAATCAGTCAGTGATTAAGAATTAAATAAAATATAAATATATATATGGTATATATACACGGTCAGATTTAAGATTACAAAAAAATATAAAAATATAAGTACAGTGCAAGGCAGATCAGTGCTGAGGTAGTGTTAACAATATTTGAGTTTGAAAAATATACATGAGGTACAACACAAGTGTTAATGGACCTTCAGCGACAGGATGTGGGAGATCTGAGAGTTCAACAGAGTGACTGCTTGGGGAAAGAAGCTGTCTTTGTGTCGGCTGGTTTTGGCAGGCAGTGCCCTGTATCGCCTACCAGAGGGGAGGAGGTTGAATAGGTTATATCCAGGATGTGAGGGGTCTGCAGATATTTTTACGGCCCTTTTCCTGACCCTGGACTGGTACAGGTCCTGGATGGAGGGGAGGTCAGCTCCTATGATCCTCTCTGCAGTCTTTATTGTCCGTTGCAGTCTGGCCCTGTCCCGTTTGGTGGCTGACCCAAACCAGACAGTGATGGAGGTGCAGATGACAGACTGAATGATGGCGGAGTAGAAGGTGGTCAGCAGATCTTTAGGCAGATTAAACTTCCTTAATTGTCGTAGAAAGTATAACCTCTGCTGGGCCTTTTTCCGGACAGAGTCGATGTGGGGACACCATTTTAGGTCCTGTGAAATGGTTGTTCCCAGGAACCTGAAGGACTCCACAGTGGACACTGTGTCGTTCTGGATGGTGAGGGGGAGGAGTGGGGGGGGGCTTCTCCTAAAATCCACTGACATCTCTAGAGTCTTCTTGTTGTTTAGCTCCAGGTGGTTCTGACTGCACCACTCGACCACTGATGATGATGAGGCAGGTCAAGAACAACCTGGGTTTGCAAGAAATAAAATGGCGTACACCGAAAAGAAGTTGTTATGTATTCTATTTATCAAAAAGAGTCAGAATTCAGTCAATTATTTTCTTATTCTTTATTACCAAAAAATATAATTGACGTAATAAAGTCTATAATGTTCTTAAAATAGATGAAGAGAAAGCAAGCACTACACATCCACGTGGAACCTCCAGTACAACAAAAATAATATCTCAAAATGATTGACAGATCCGGACAAAAAGGAAATATATTCCCCCCCTCCTTTGGTTTAGATACACACGCACTTTAAAACCGTCAGTTCCCTTAAATACACTGCGGGTTAAAAAGATAGGAGCCTAAGTGAAATCTAAAGCTATATTTAAAAAAAATAATAATTCTTACGAGATCTTCTTACAATTGATTTGATTAAGTTTTTTTTTTCAAAAGAGTCAGTTTACAGTACTGCAGTATACATACACTATAGACATTATTCCACAACTGTGCCTAGTGTTGCAGCTCATTATGCTGGAAAATGAATAAGAATAAGTATAAAGCTACCTTTTACACTTATTGTTTTGTTGTTGTTTCCATTGTCCTCCAAACTGCTGAATTAAACAAAAAAAATGTGGGTTTGCCTCTATGGAATACATATTGAGGAATTTGCATTATAATATCCAGAATTGTCACAATATTCAAGATTTGTGCTTCCACTTGAGCGCCACTGACTGACTATGCTGCAAACAAATCAAAAATCTATTATAGATATTGTAACATTTAGAAAATGGGCTGACGTTTTTTTGCAGAGAAGGCAAAATGATAGTTTTAATGCATAACATATATAACCAAAAGGCACAATACACTAAAACAAAAGGCAATCCTTAACTCAAATATGGCACACATGTAAAGCACTGTTGTTCAGCTGTAAATGAAGAGTGACTGAGGGAAATGTTCTGAACAGGGACTATCTGTTGCTCTGACTGTGGTAAACAGCTGTCACACTCACACTGTCTGTTCCCCGTGTTGACACGCTGTTTGCAATTTGTGACACCAAATAGGATCTATCAACGCCTGCAGCATCCAACTTGACCTAAATGCATTTAGCACCGGGGAAGTCAACCCAGGATAGCTCTCAGCTACCAGTTGAACTTTGCAGTACATTCTGACAAGATTGTAATTACACCAATTTTGTTATTTCACTGTTAAGCTTAGAACTTAAGAAAAAAAACGTCATAGCAAAAAGGAAAACTGTGAGCCACAACTATGATAAGTAGAGCAGGTCAGGTGAGGTTGAAGCAGGGAGTCCAGGGCTGTAAACCACTATGAATTGGGTATCAATTTGACTATTTGTTCTCCTTTCCAAATTCTTGTGTCTAAGCTGGGGGATCATCTGACTGCTCTGAAACTATTCTGTTCTCTATTCCAACACAGTACGGAGCAGCATGGCCCCATCCGTGAGTTGAAGGCAGCCACTGATTGGTTCATTTAGCCATCAATCTAGCCTCCAGGCAGACTGGGCCCTCCCCACTTTATGTCCATTAGTGGAAGGCAGCCCATGATTGGTTCTTGTAGTCTTTGACGTCAACCAGGATTAACAAATACGTTTGTGAGATATGGCTGGTCCCATAAGGCTAGATGGTCGACTTCACAAACTAATCAGTAGCTGCCTTCCACTTTAAGGGACGAATGTTAGGTCTGAGAAAAGCTGAAAGCTCTTCACTGAGATTAAAGTAAAGGCCTGACTGATTTCCTTTCTGATAAAACAAAATGAGCAAAGTGCCTTTTTTTAAACCCCTGCATGGTTTACATCCACATTCACTAGCTTGTGGCTTCTTCCTTCACCTACTTTACTGGCACATTACCACTAACGGTTGAATAGCGTACAAAAACACTGTCAGGATAGTGTATCATCTGATGGCAAAAGAACAACCCTTTTTTAGTTGAATAAATAACAAGATAGATTAATAGCAGGCCCTTGTCTGTTGCCGGTTCACTCTTTAACCCTCCCAACTTACTTTATATTCGGACGAGTGAGGTACAATCTCCCTCATTTCTGCCACGTAGAATTGTAAATTAAAAGTAAAAAAAATGATTACCCACTTTGACAGTGAGTCTTCCAGGCCAGGAAAAAACACGTCTTAGAGAAAGAGATTACATTTAGATTTGATTTATCCGCCACGCTACACACACGTTGCAGAAACAATTTCAAGCTGTTGTGTTAGGCAAAGGGGGGAGGGAAGGGAGAATGAATTATGGATTCCATTTTATCTTAATTTCTTCCCCCTCTGTCTGTGTGGGTGTGAGAGAGGGATGGCATGCTGATGAACAACGGGACATGGCTGGTTCTGCATGACAGGGCAGCAGCATCATACATTAGTGGGCTGAGGCCGTAATAATCTGTTTTTTAACCATGTCTGCAATCTAGTTCATTTACATTTTTCGATGCGATGTTGACGTTTTATTTTTTCTATTTTGCCTGTTCCTAACATGCTACCAGGTGACTAGATTTATACCAATACTCCTTTCCACATTTTTGTCGAGGGGAAATATATGGGTAGAGTTTACCTCCTTTGTATGACATATTATCGAGACATAAACAAGAATATCCTTCACAGTAAACATGGAGCCTTCATAGTGTAGTTCCAAATGGCAGTTTTATTGTCATTAAACTCTGCTGAAGTTTTCCATATCAGAGCTGCAGTAATTATATGACACGCTGGCTTCCAGCCAATCACACGAGAGGACAGGGTTGGGACTACGCCAACCATACAAATGTGTGGACTGCCAAACTTTTTTAAATCCATGTCTTTTTATTGATTTTTTTATAGCCGGGACAGCAGTCATTTCAAGTTGTGTTTGCCACTAGAAAGTTTGCATTTTAAAAACACTGACACAAGTAAGGACTAAGGATTATTATTATTATATAAAAATGTTATATACAACATGAATTTAACGGGCTATAAAAAACAAACTATACCTTCAATGAGCCTATAGCACCACAATCAGTGAACAACAGGTGTGTCTGATTCAATACATAGTCCTGCTTTCAAATAACTAGGCACCATTTGATTAAAATAAAAGCCCTATGTATGCTAACTTCCCTTTTCGTCACTTCTTTAGACCACAATCAGCCAAATACCAACTTCCATTTTGCTCTCAACAACTTCCGCTCCTTTGAAAACTGTTCATTATTCCTTTAGTGACAAATGTCACTCATACCAAAAAAAAAAAAAAAAACTTAACATTTCCCCCTTCAAACTGGCATAACAGAAATTAACATGCATACAAATAAACTGATAAATATTCCAATCATATTCAAGCTGTGTACATGCCTTTAGGCATTTGTGAGTTTGAACATGTACCACTTGGCTAGAGCCTTAACTGTGTCAGATTAAATACATTAAATATATTACAGTAGCAATAAAAGAGCTGCCTTATGGTCATTAATATATGAAATAGACTGGAAAATATGGGACACCTTGTATTTCCATTTGTGGTGAGGGATTGTTTGGTTGTGTGAGGTATGAACTTGTCCCTGTATAGTAAAAGTTATACTTGGGTTAGAGCTCGGGCTGTCCCTTGAAATCAGACACATTGTCTCTCTTTAATGTCAGACCGTATGATACCTTAACTATTAACGGCTTAGAACATTGTTCCGTGTTATCTTTTAACATTTCTTTCTAATAGGATAAGCCACTCACAAAATGGTCTCAGAATATTTCTGGACACCTGTGCATGGACAGTAGTTATTGCAGCCTCTAAAGCCTGGTTTCCACTGAGTGGTGCGGTTCAGTTCGGCACACATTTATTTGCGTTTCCACTGACAAAAGCCGGAAAGGGAACCAAAATAAGCAAACTGTGCCACAACTATTCTTGTCACCCTTTAATTGATGTACCAAGCTGACCCAAAGGGTCCCAAAAAGGGGGAGCTACACATTGCAGCGTTGATTGGTGTGTGAGAGCTTAACTACCATGTGTATTCGCCTCAGCAAGAGTATTGTGTTTAAAGAAAATGTTGGCGCCCAGCTTTTTTTTTTTTTACTGTGTGACGTTTTACCTCTTCATTGAATGAGTGGCGAAATCAGCGACGTTCAAAGGCTCTGACCAATAGACTGTATATACTCTGACCGCACCTATCTCTGTCCGGCATAAACCCCGCCTACCAAGTAAGGGTGCTGTCAGCAGTGGAAACACAAGCCAGATCTACCGTGCCTTGCCAAACCGTGCCAAATCAAACTGTGTTGCTCAGTGGAAACGAGGCAAAAGTTGTAACCGTATGACACAACCGGCCTAACCACAGGACACTGTGACGAATGACAACTGCTATAGTACAGTAGCATGAAATGGTTACACCTTGATATCCATCCATGATCACCTTGAGCTTCAGAAAGATAATTAAGTGGGCAGCACATCAGTGGCAGTGTTAAAGGTGCACTATGTAACTTTAGGTGTGTCAGAGAAGTGAACATTTTATAAGGTATATTCTCACAACTTAATTAAGAAACTTTCCTCACAGGAAGATTAGATCCCCGGAACACTGTTTGAAGTTAGAAAGCTACCTTAACAAGGTTACCATTTCACTATTGTTGTTTACAGCAGCAGGGCTCACAGTTTTGTTTACAGATATTCTATTCTTACATTTAGTTCCAAAATAGTTGTTTTGTTTATGATAGAATTATTCAAAACTAAATAATTACATGTAGAGAAAATATTTGTTTTGCAAACTTACTGCAGGCCCTGCAAATGTAAACAAATCCCCCCCATCCCCTGAAACTGCATAGTGCACCTTTTAATAGAAAAAGTATGGAGCTAAGTCCAGGTGTCACTCTGCTGTCTGGAGGCTAGCTGCTTGTTGCTGCTGCTGTTGTTCCTTGTTGAGTATGATGCTGATGATGTCACCCTCGTGCTCCTTCATGTGCTCCATCAGTCTGTCCTTACTGGTGGACTCAAAGCCACAGATACAGCAGCAGAACAGCAGCATGCAGTACTCCATGCCTGGGCCCGGGGCTGGGTGTGTGTGGGCCTGTGCTGGTTGTTCACTCCCCAGGGGGCTGAGGGGGTCAGCGGGCCACTGTGGAGGCTCCGTGGGGGGTTTGTGGAGGCCCGTGGAGATGTCCATAGCAGGGCCGGATGGTGTGGTGGTGGGGGAAGTTGTTGAGGATGTGGGTGTTGGCAGTGGGTCCAGCGGGCCCTTTGTAGGCTGAGGCACGGCAGGCCGCTCTGACACAGACTCCAGCAAAGCAGAGAACTTCTGAGGAGCTCTGAAGGGGAGAGAAAGGATGGGAAGATGAAATGACTGAGTTGACCATGATGCTGTTGGGACTAGGGGTGTGCACGTGTACATGTGTAGCCGGTTAGTAGATCATAAATGTTTAGGAAAAATCAATAAACGAAACCCGGTTTTTTCTTTTTTTAAGTTTGGAAAATGACTTCATTTATTTCCAGGAGTGGGGGGCGATATGTGCTACTGTAGGCTACTAACGCAGATATCACAACACATTATTGTGTTTGGTTACAATATTTATTCATTTAACTATTCAACCCATTGATGACTATGGCAGTCTAAGATGCATGTCCTTAATGCCTGAGGGTTTTCTGAAAAAATAGTACGAATTGTCAACGTCTACCAAAACCTTAATACCTAAGCCTGCGTAGCACATAGAAACATGAAATAAAATAAATTTAAAAGGTAAGGTTCACAGGTTTTATTTAAACATGCTCCCTTAGCGCTTACAAACCAACACATTTTTCAAAAAATCGGCGAAATTAGATGGGGGAGAAAAAAATTAAAACATAATATAAAATATTTTAAAATAATGTGCTAAATGAGGTTACAATCCTGCTTCCTTTTAGCATGGATAGTAGTGACTGAGTGTGCAGTGGAGAGATAAAGATAGACAGATATAGGAAGGAAGAGATTGCTTTATTTTATTATTTAGTTCAATTATCACTGGCACCATAAATCCGACTTCCCAGTACAACTGGAACGCAGACTGACTCCCGCTGTCGGAAACCGATCAGCTGGTCCAAACGGCTGTATACCACGGAGATGAAAACGAAACTGAAACTTAACTATCGCCTGGCTGGGCTGAATTTGAGTTGGAGCAGCAAAATATAGCCTAAATTCATAAATAGTGTTAATAAATAGATGAAATGTGTTGTGTGATTTTCGTCAGTAGTCTATAGTAGACCTAGATTCTGCCACTAACTGTTCTGTAATACACTATCGCGGACACAGCCGGCGTATTTTTTTTACAATTTAATTTTTTTTAATTCATTTTAATTTTTTTTGATTGATGTGATTTTCAGCAAACCACACAACCTTTGGGTGGTCACGTGATCTTGAAAAAATCAGCAAAACCCACCTCATGTGTATTTGAACCAATGACGGTGCATTCTATGCTGCGCGCACCATGAAAATTAGATAAAGTAACCGTTTAGACATTTTTGTCACCTTCACACCCCTAGTTGGGACAGTGTTGGCCGATTGAGGAAAATTGCCTGTATTTTTCTAAATGTATTAAGTGCCTTTCTGGCCATTATCTAATATTCCTGTTATGCAGTGTATTGTTCTCAAACAGCTGGTAGTTCCTGGTGTCATGCTGTTTCTTTGAAACATGACATTGTAGAAGGTATTGAGGAAGTTTAACTTGTATTTAAAATATATTAGGCTGACATACAGTCAAGTGCGAAAGTTTGTGAACCCCTTGAGCCTTTTGGAATTTTATTTATTTTAACCATTATTAATTCATTTTTATCAATACCAGTATTTTTTATATGAAATAACAGATGTTTGTTTATCAATTCAACATTTTTATTTTCCAGAAATCAATTGTTAAAACAGATAAAACAAATTATTTGACGAATGTTGTATGTGCAAAAGTTTGTGAACCCTGAGCTGCATTGCTTAAATCGAGCAAGGTAAACACAATCAGGTTGGCCAAATTGGTTGATGAAATAGACCAATGTAATGAGAGATCTTTAGGAAAGAAATTGGGCGGCACTAGATAAAACAGAGATAAAACCAGGTCAGTTTAGGCTCACCAAAGTGAACCCATACAGGTCAGACATGCTAAAAGGGAAACAAATCTCAGAGGATCTCAGGAATAGAGTTTTGATGTTACACATTTGTCTGGGGACAGTTATAAATTCATAAAAAAAAATTTGAGCTCAATCGGTCCACCGTGAGGCAAATCATCTACAAATGGAGAGCTTTAAGAGTGACTTAACATCTGCCTAGAAGTGGACTTCCTTCAAAAATATCCTCAAGCGCCACAAGAAAAGTGATTTTTCAGGTAAAAGCCAACCCAAACATTACACCTGGAGATTTGCAGACAATTTGAAACCACCATTATTCACTTGGGAGAAGGTTCTCTAGGTGGTAGGCAGAATTGCGTTTTTGCCCAAACATGGCGGTTTTGGTTATGACCAAACAGTTCAATTTTTGACTAATCTGTCCACAGAATAAGACTTCAGGTATCTCCAGGTGCTCTCTGGCAAAGTTGTGACAAGCAGTTTTGTTCTTTTTTGAGAGCAGAGGCTTCTTCAGCAACCATCCCATGAAAGCCATGTTGACTGAGTTTTCTTCTTATTGTGGAACCATGCACATCTGTCCCAGATGCTGCAAGAGAGGTCTGCAAATCACCAGATGTAATGTTTGGGTTGGCTTTTAACTGAAAAATCACTTATCTTGTGGCGCTTGTGGATATTTTTGAAGGAAGTCCACTTCTAGGCAGATGTTCAGTCACTCTTAAAGCTCTTCATTTGTAGATGATTTGCCTCACGGTGGACCGATGGAGCTCAAACTTTTTTTAAAATAATTTATAGCTGTCCCCAGACAAATGTGCAGCATCACAACTCTATTCCTGAGATCCTCTGAGATTGTTTCCCCTTTTAGCATGTCTGACCTGTATGGGTTCACTTTGGTGAGCCTAAACTGACCTGGTTTTATCTCTGTTGTATCTAGTGCCGCCCAATTTCTTCCCTAAAGATCTCTCACTACATTGGTCCATTTCATGACTCAATTTGGCCCATCTGATTGTGTTTACCTGCTCCATTTAAGCAATGCAGCTCAGGGTTCACAAACTTTTGCACATACAACATTCGTCAAATAATTTGTTTTATCTGTTTTAACAATTGATTTCTGGAAAAGAAAAATGTTGAATTGATAAACAAACATCTGTTATTTCATATAAAAAATACTGGTATTGATAAAAATGAATTAATGATGGTTAAAATAAATAAAATTCCAAAATGTTCAAGGGGTTCACAAACTTTCGCACTTGACTGATATAATAGCCAGCTAATAGTTTATGATAAGTATCAAATTAGCTTCAAAGTTTATAGAAAGAAAGGTTGACATTTGCCCGTTCAAAATCCTGATGAAGCATTATGCTAAAATCCTTGGAACTAACTTGTTAATTGATCATTCTACTCTCAAACACATTTCAATGACACATTTGAATGAAAAAGCCAAAAAAGGAGTTTCTGAATTTTTGCAAATTTATTAAAAAGGAAAAACCTTGAAATATCACATTGACATTACTACAGACCCTTAACTGAGTGTTTAATTTGAAGCACCTCTGGCAGATATTATAGCCTGGAGCCAAGCTTTGCCCAGCTGGATTTGGGGATTGTCTGTCTCCTGGATGGGGACTGTCGGTGGAAAGCTGATGTCAGATCACTAGAGTGTTGCAGACGGTAATGCTTTTCATTCTGGAAGTGTCTCTCATCTCCACACAAGATCTCTAGGGCTCAGTCAGAGTGACATCACCTTATGGGCACCTCTCATACCAAGGCCCTTTTAATCCCATTGCTCAGGTTGGCTCTAGGAAGAGTCCAGGTTCTGAATACCAACGTCAATGTGACAATTCACTCTTTCTTTCCAACAGGCAAGAAAAACCTTCTATAAGATGTTTGTATGAAGCTGCAACATGAAATGAAAAAAGGAAGAGTGGCCATAATACTTTCTTAATGAACTGTAGTGGTCTTGTACAAACACTGCAGGCTAAAACTGGCGGCACCAAAAGTTTGGAGTTTTGACTGGAAGAATCAGGCAGCAGTTAGTGAAAAGATAGCATTGTGCAGCCTAGCTGTATTCAAAGACCTCATAGTCAGACAGTTTATATTACAAAGCCTGTCCCAGTGTGTACAGATAGCAGTGTGTGTTACCTGCTGCTCTGGGAGATGGCCTCGTTAATGGCTTTGTTGACTTGCTCGTAGTTGTAGTTCTGGTCTCCGGCGTGTTTCCACATGTGGGACTTGAGGGATGGAGGATGACTGCACACATAGCCACACAGGGAGCACCTAGGAGAGAGGAAGCAGCACAGTGAGTCAAGGCCCAGTTAATATTCTAACAATGCTTCTACTACTTTGGGGTGACTGTGGCTCTGGTGGTAGAGCGGGTCGGCCAATGATCCAAGGGTTGGCGGTTCGATCCCCGCCCTGCCACCTGTGGCATGGTTGTTGTGTCCTTGGGCAAGACACTTGAATGTCAATAGTTAGCCTGCTATCGGTGTATGAATGTGTGTGTGTGAATGGCAACGTGTAAATGTAAACAGGTCTCCCTTGCAAAAGATTTAAACGTGTGCTACTAAGTGCTTATAAGCGATATCTACAGAGGGGCTTTTTAAATGGAGGATTATTTTCGGGGGATTTCAACGGTATTCCTACAATATATCCTAAAACTTGTATGGGAGTGAAGCTGGCTCTTTCTAAGTGGAATCAACAGGTCTTAAAAGTTCTTGGATTTGATTTGGAGAACCTTGGTTCCCTCTATCAGTACCCTGATAGAGGGAACAATGTATAACACATGAAAAAACTGCTTTGGAAATGTTACAAAAAGCCCCCAAAACATATTTCACATGGGGCAAAAAAAGCTGGTAAAAGTGTTCATTTCTTACCCTGCTACTGACTACAGACTTTAATTGAAAGTAATGCATTTAGTTTTCATCATCATTTTTGGGAGAAAAAAACACTTCTTTTTGACTGGACAGGTGGTTTAATGTGACTTGAATCAGTGTTAGAGAATAGTTGGAAATAGAAAACAATTGATTTGTATGTCTGTTTCTCAGGACCAAGACAACATCCATGTACACACCTGATGTCTGCTGAGATTTCTAAAAACATCTTACAGCTGCAGTGCAGACTTTGTTTGTCATATGTGTCATAAACAGGGATGATTGAATAAAATAGTGACATATAATTGAAAGGTTTGATTTGTTTAAATTGTTTTTCAATTGATTGAGTATAAATACATCAAACAATCCATTGAGTAAAGAAATGGTTTGGTGCAGCCCTAATCTTGAATTGCCCTTAGCAAGACAAAGAAGGACGGTCTGGTCTAGTCTATTTGGTGTGAACATGGGCATTACGGCCTTGCAGGCATGATGATGGTATTTCACAACACAAACAAACAATCAGTGAAGTGGGCATCAGCAATCAGTGCTATGCTATGGTTGAGGATGTTTAACATTCTTAAAAAAGGAGAATGTGTCTCCCAATGACCTTCTCCACCCACCAACCATTTACATTGCAATCAGAAAAAAAACAATTCCTCAAGTCTCCAGACAGTGTCACACACACACACACACAGACAGGTTTACACAGACTAACCCTGCGTTCCAAATCACATACTTTTTTCTTTTAACTACACTACATACTAAAGTACAGACGAGTTCTAGGGCCACGGGAGAAAATAAAAATAAAAAAATCAGATAAGGAAGTCGAGAAATGTCAAGAATAAAGACATATAATCCAAAATGCAATTGGAGTTAGTGGGGCATTTATGTATTTTCAGCATTCTGCAATTGACATCCATGTATTGGGACATCCTAACTCGTTTTCTGGCATACTAAGGGAAGAATGGGTATTGGAACGCAGGGTTAGAGCTTATTTTAGTGGGATACAGCTCCCATCTCAGACGTCCAGCAGTCTTTTTGTAATCCTCCCCTGTGTGTGAGTGGATGAGTGTGTGTTCTCACCTGTACTGCTCCAGGAGCTGCACGGCCTGGTGCTCCTGCGGGTGCCTCCTCATGTGGCTCTTCAGACTGTTCATGTTGGTGGTGGCAAAGTCACAGCTACAACACCTGGTAAATGGTGGAAAAAGGAGAGTAAACAAGCCGCCTTTTGAGATGAAAATGTCACTTTTTTGACACCTGATGGGAGATAGAGGGAGTCGCAGAGGAATATAAATCACAATGTTTACTTCTTTGTCGCATGGTGGGTGTGTGAAATGTGTCTGTAGTTGCTTAGCAGCACAAGGTCTGCAGACAGCCGCTATACGCTCAACTCAAGGCCATCTGCACTGCGTTAACATAAAAGGTACACTTCATAATGTGAGCTTTACTGGGGCTATAGTACAGTATCTCACAATAGTGAGTACACCCCTCACATTTCTTCAAGTATTTCATTGTATCTTTTCATGGGACAACACTGAAGAAATTACAAATTGATAAAATGTAAAGTAGTCAGTGTACAGCTTGAAAAACAGTGTAAATGTACCGTTTCACTTAGGGGGTGTACTCACTTTTGTTGCCAGCACATTAGACATTAATGGCTGTGTGTTGAGTTATTTTGAGGGGACAGTCAATTTACAATGTTATATAAGCTGTACACTGGCTACTTTACATTGTATCAAAGTGTCATTTCTTCAGTGTTGTCCCATGAAAAGATATAATTAAATATTTGAAGAAATGTGAGGGGTGTACTTACTTTTGTGAGATAAATGTGTAATATAATGTGTACTGTATGTATTTATCACGTTTTATTTGTAGCCGATTCCCATGCCTGTATTTCAGTTCCATTCCCCTAATTTATTTTGCTCAAGATTTTTGTATTTTTATTTGTATATTTTGCTTCTAGATTAACTGTTATTACAACCGGTCTGCAATAGATGGGTGGATACAATTCCAAATCTCCCTAATCCAGCTACATTGTCCTGTGGATAAATTGCTCATACACCATTACAAATTCAAGCACATTCTTAATTATTATGTATCTTGTGGTGTGTGTGGCAACTGGAGAATACATTGGTGTTGCCTGAGGGGAAAGCTTTGGACATTTAGAGAGAATATATATATATATCCGTTGAGAACATACTGTACATGGTTGAAGTAGATAATGGTAAGAGTTTAAAATAGTTTGAGTGTGTTTTTCCAGCACTTAAATGACATCGTTGCATTTCATTCTATGAGTCACTGTTTCTCGGGCCAGGAGCAAAGTAACTGCTCCCAGGGAAACAAACAGAGCTCTGTGCTAATGACAGACTATGTTGTTTTCTGAGGAACACTTTAGAACATTATTACAGCCCAATTCCACCCTTTATATAAATACAAAGATAAACCCGCTAGAACATTAAGAGTATCATTCTAATGGGTCTATAGTGCCTCTCACTTACTAAAGAAAAGCATGCTTGGACATTACTGGGGGGAGCATTAGCACAGAAAATGCAGCCTATTTGGCCTCTTATATTGTGTAACTCCTAATAAACCATTGCTTAGATGTTGTAGCAGGGCAGCACAGTGCTGCTGTATTCTTCACACAGCTGCTGGTGGGCACTGGCCCATATTTGGTCATGTTGGCTCTGGACTACCAGTGCATTACACTTCAACTTGAACATTGGCCGTACAGAGTGAAGTGCTCACTTTTCATTTAAGGGCTGTTAATTATCTAGACCTGGTGCAGCTCAGTGTATAACTATTAGCCTGCCATCATCCCTATGCACTGCACTTAAAGCATACAGTAAAGTCAGCACTTTGTCCTCACAGTTTCATTTGAAGTCCAATGTGCTGGAGTATGTAGCCTAAAGAAGAGAGTATGTGCTATGCCCGCTTTAGGCAGGGCACAGTAACACTAGATGATCTGGCTTGCTTTCCCACCGTTGGCAGTATCCATGCTTGGTAGGCAGGGTTTAAATCAGGAAGACGATAGCCGTGGTGAGATTATATACAGTCAGAGTTGTTGAACGGCTTACTTTTTCTTTCACACAGAAATGATTCTGTCGACTGCAGTGTGTAGCTGCTTTTGGGACGGCTTAGTGCCCCCAACTAAAGGGTGACAAAAATAGGTGCGGCACGTCACGCTAGTTCTGGTACCCTTTCCACCTTTTAACAGTGGATACCTGCGTGCCAAGCTGCGACTCTCAGGGGTAACAAAGCCCTACAGAACACACTGTATTTCTGATAGATGGGAAAAAATGTACTTAAGTCATTGTTACCACATTGCTAACGTGAAAGTTAACATTACAGTAGAAATAGATGGAGTTGGACAAAACCACCACACTCCACATTGTGTATTTTTTTTTACATTAAGTATTTATTTTGCCCTCATGAAAGCACAAGGAGAGCAACACAAAAGCACATTCAGCATAGGCACAAATAACACCGTGTCTTGTTGAATGGGTTGATGTGTATTGATAAGACCTCTAAGAGCATGCTGTTAAGAAAGCTGACACAAACACCTGCATGTGTTCCCACCTCATTGTAGTGTTCTTTTAACACAAAGGTTAATACAGGCTAGAGAGGAGAACATGACAGGGAGAGCGCCGCCGTGTGAGAGAATGTGATGATGCGTTCACAGTCAGAGCATTAGCAGGTATACACTGCCATCTAATGCACACTTCAAGAATGACAACTGATCACACACAGCTTAGGGTATGAGAACCAGCACATAATACTGCTCCCATAGACACATTTAGAAGAATATGTAAATGGTCTGAGACTGATAATGTAAAGGCTATATTCTATGGCCCTGTGTGCTGAATAATGAACATAGAAGTACATTTGCAACAGATATGAAAAATGCAATCAGTCAGTAACAGGATTGATGTCTGCTTGATGGATGGGCTGTTATGACACTTTAATGTCATGTATGCAGCTTCATTTAACAGACTTAAACAATCAAACACAGCCTGAAAGCAAATACATTTTCAAACTCATTTGGAACTTTGCCGGGCCTTTGCAGTAGCTGCTCCACGCTTGTGGAACCAACTGCCACCTGACATACGTGATGCCCCCTCCATTTAAATGCCTTTAAATCAAGGCTCAAAACCCATCTATACAACCTGGATTTTCCTCCCCATTAGCTATCTTACCTCTGCACTACTGTGTTTGTGTGTGGATGTCCGGGTTATATGTCTTTTAAATTTTAATTGTTTCTATTGTTGTTGTTATTTTACCTTCATGTCGGCCTACTGAATGCACTATGTACAGCACTTTGGTCAGTGCAAACAGTTATAACTGTGCTTTTATAAATACATGTTACTTACTTACTTACTTTATTAAAGTATTTGAGGATCACTATCAGAGATCAATCTTGCTGAAATACATTTCATGATGAAATGAGACTGCTCATGTTTCTTATCTGCCTTTCTCTTGATTCAATGTAAGATGTGAATATTAGGAAAAAAACTTTGATCTTTAGAACATTAATGTTTAAACGCAAATGCAATGCAATTAAATTAAATACACACAGTTACACACAGTTACACACACACACACACACACACACACTGGTAAAATTTGAGTTTTGAATGAAAAGGGGTTTTAATTTTACTATGTATGCCGTCTGCTTTAAGACACACATAGGATTTTTTACCTACAAACTGATTTGGAATCTGCTGAGTTCAGGAGGTTGTTGGGAGTTGTGTGGAGCTCAGCAATATAGGACAGTTATTTGCTTACTACAGTATAAAGGCAGCGATGCATATATATGTTACCTACACCTTTAATGGCTCAAGCAATTGGAGCGAACATGTAACATTTAACAGCTTGCTTCATCAGTAACTTGTCCGTTGTTCAGACAGAGTTGCACTGCTGGCCTTGTTTCATCATGTTTTGCTGTTGTTGGAGTGGACCTGTATATTGACAGTTGGGTTATTCATTTGGTTTCTGTTCCCATTTCCTGTATCAGTTGTGGTTTGTTGAGGGCTCACCGCGGTTCGAATGAGACAGTTTATATGTCTGCTGAGATTGCCAATTCTGTTACATTGCGTGTTTGGGGTGCTGCCATAGTAACCTGCTTTGTTGTTTTCAGAGTTGTCATTTATTTTATTTCACCTCAATAAAAACCTGGGGTCTTGACTTTAAATCATAAAAATCACGGCTGACTCTTAGTCCCAAATGCTTTGCACACACTACTTTGCACTTATTCTATGTGTAGCTCTTTCGTAGCAATAATAGAAATGCAATTTTCAAACCAAGCCTACTGCACGAAAAACAAATTATAAATGCTACTGAATTCAGAGCCTGCACCACCTGCTCCGTTTCAAGGCCTTTCGTTGTATCTTATGTTCCGTCATTCTAATCCGTCTCAACACACAGACATAACTCCTAGTGCAATGTTACACTATACACCTTTAACACCGCACTACTTTTATCTTACACAACGCTTTTATAATATCATTGTTATGGTATATTTGTGTTTTATAACTTATTCATTGTATGCCCTGGGCAGGAGCAGCACTCCTAATTCCATTGTACTACAAAGTGCAACGACAATACAGGCTTGAATTGAATTGTAGACTTCATTCAGGGCCTGTGGGCACACCTTATTACTCTGCATGTCAGTGAGATGCATTAGCAATGGCATTGAGCTGATGGCGGTGCGTTTTCTTTTTTTTTTAACAGACTCACCGATAAGGCTTGTCAGAGTTATGGATCCGCCGGTGGTTCCTCACGCCGACATATGTAGAGCTGGTGTAGTCGCACACGTCGCACTTATACATCTTCTGCACACCGCATTCTGCAATGGAAGACACAACAGGGTTTACTTTCTGAGAACACAACAATAATAGGGCAATATGTGGCAACAGAGAGCTCTGATAGAGGAGGGTGACGAGTGTTTGCTTGCCTTCCTTCCTTCCATCCATCCATCCATCCATCCATCCATCCATCCATCCAATAAAAACAGGTCTTACCTTCATCTGTTACGCGATCAGCTTCCTCCACCATGGCCACGGTTTCAGTGACTGGTGTGAGGTCTGGCATGTCACTGCTGAAGCTATGGTGCTCTCTTTCATGATTTCTTAATTGACTCTAAGTAAGGGGGAAACAAAACATACATACACCATAAGAAAACAGCTTTCATAATCTGTTGTTTAGCTACTTTGATTAATATATGAACTTGCAAAATCCAAGTAATTGAGACTCATTTCAGAAAAGCTAAAATAACATGTATAAACCATGTGGTTGCATAATGGTTCACCCACTTATTTGTTGCTACATTGTAAAATCAAAAGTTCTGTGAATATGCGACTTCCTATGATTCAGTTTCGCCCACATATCTAAACTGTGGACATTTAATAGCATAATAAATGCCCACAGTTTAGAAAGTTAGTGAGATTTTGACTAATCAGGAATTTGTTTAAAAGAAAAATCAAAGACAAATCGTTGTAAAATAATTTTTAGTTGTAAGAAGAAACTTCTGTAAAAAAATATTAAAAAAATTACTTGTTGTAAAGCATTGCTGTTGTACCAAGAATTATGTAGGCAAGGCAAGGCAAGTTTATTTATATAGCACAATTCAGACACAAGGCCACTCAAAGTGCTTTACAGGGGCAAGATTAGAATACATAAAATATATTATAAAACATTTAAAAGCGGAAAAAAAAAGCGGTAAAAAAAAAATCTTCAGATCTTCCGTGATGCATGCTTTAATAGGCCCCTCTCACTACTACTGCCAGCCACCTCTAGAGCACAGATCAAACCCAGTGGGTAGGCCTTCAACCTTCAAGCTTAGAACACATTTATTGGCCAAAATCCTATATCTGTTGGATAACATGATGAGCTTGATGAATGATGAATAATCTCTGTTGCACATCGGCACTGGAGTCCCATGATAGCGCTACAATCAATACTTTTCTCCTTTTGCTTGAATCATTAAACCCAGGCAAACTTTTACTGGAATGCAGCACCAGGCCCTTTCAACTTTTACTGCCTCCATAATCTATCACTTCACATGGGTCATCTGTAAATGTGTATTGACCTCCACATAAAAAGGCACTGTCTGCATATTAAAATCCAACGTAAAAAAACAAACAAACGCAATGATACAATAGTTGCCAATTGTCTTCTGTATATTGATTTGAAAAATAAAATAAAAAATGAAGGCTGTGTCTTCAAAATATTATAAATACACTGTGGCCTTTTCGTGTTTATCTTACTGTAATACTTATACAAGAAAAGCATCTGTGGTAGTCTGCCATAGTCTAATCTGTCCCGCCCAGTACTCGAGTTGTAAAAAAAAATCAGGGGGGATGGTGGATTGGATTTAACATTTAGGGACAGATCACTTGTGCTGATGACAGCGCATATGATGGGAGACCAACGGTGTACCCTTATGATTATTATTTAAGCACAGATAGAGATAATTGTTATATTATATTCAGTGCTTGAAATGGGGGTGGGCGTAGTGCCAGTACTCCCTTATTGACATATTAGCAAATCAGTAAACCATTGTAATATTGTGAATATTTAGTGAAGATGCAAAGATTCAACAGCCTCTCCATTCAGGTGTTGTGCTGATACAAATAGGCCTAATAGGCTGGCAAAGCTAGGCTACCCAAGATGCGAGCGTGCGCAGCACGCAAGCAGAATTTTTTTGCCCTTGCAAGATCTTTGCACTGGCTTTATGCCACAGTTACTGTACAGTCCCTGACAAAAGTCTTGTCGCCTACTTTTGTCCTGCCAAAATCTGACCTTTCTGTGTTCATTAAATTATCAATATTTCTGTAGTGAAGCAAATTTATTTTAGTAGCCTATATTAAACATAATTTGGGAGGGTTTTAGCTTTCATATGAGGCATTTTTTAAAACCAATGGATTAAGTAAAAGTCAGTTTATAAGCTGTTGTTTCTACAAAATTGATAGGCGACAATACTTTTGTCAGGGACTGTATGTAAGGTTTAGACATATCAATATTGTATGGGGGGGGGGGGGGGGGTTTCCATGATAGCACTGCTAAGCTTTCCACATCAGTATACAAACCATCTGCCAACTTCTATGAAAAGCAGAAATATTTAATTTTCAAATTTTCTTAGGAAATAATAGATAATTATGATGTCATTAACTCTCAATTAAAAATCCACTTCTGCTGTCAGAAACACTGATATTAAGGAATGTTCCAGACAAAACTAGTAAAATTGCAAGAGGGAAAAATCTAATTTATGTAAAAGAAATAAAAAAAGATTTCATTCTTGCTGTTTTGTTTCCAAATGTTTGATGAATAAAAACAAAACGTTTTTATAAACATCAATCTTTAGTTATTTTTTTAATTCGCCCCTTGCATCAACCTGAAAACATGTACAGTAGGCAGCCTGAGCCGATAGAAGTAAAGGCTTTGGGGGAGCGCTTGCTGAGGGGAAGAGGCAGTGACCCCGATGTTGCAGCAGCAGCATCGTTGGAGGCGGAAGCAGCACTAGGCTTGTTTACAGGCTTAAATAAGCGATACGCTAAACAAAAAGTTCTGTAAGTCGGTTTGGATAAAGTAGGAAGTGAATGAGCTTTTGCGCACAGCATTTAATATCCGAAAGAACAAGTTAACGTGTGAGAAAAGTCGCCGAGTAGCCTACTAACTGCCTTTGCAAAGGGGAGACTGCGCTCTGTGGACGTGATTGACGGTTGACCACAGGAAAGCAGGTGGTGGTGCGATGATTGATTTTGGAGGCGGGCTCTCGCCGTGCCCATCCAATCAGAAGCTACGAATGGTAATGGTATATTATATACACATTTTTTAATTGGCTGAACAAATGTAAATACATTTCCCCAACCCTGGCAAGCGCCAGAATCGAGTGCTGAGTGGAGTGTCGGCAGCGTATGCGCAGGTGTTACTAAATGTTGAAATAGTGGTGACATTTCTCCATTCATTGATAAAATAACAGGGGGGATGGGAAGGGGGGATGGCCGATTTAGAAGGGGGATGCTTTTGCGATTTTTATTTCCAAGGGGGGATGCCATCCCCCCCCATCCCCCCTCAACTCGAGTACTGGTCCCGCCACAGTTTCATAACCAAACATATTTTTACACTTCTCATGAAAACATAAAAGACTTGGTAGTTTGTTTGAGCCATTTGCTACAGCAAAGAATGAAGGACAGCAAACAGTAAAGGTCAGTGCAGGTGGTCTTATTGATAATTCACTTTAATCTAACTTTTCCTTAGTTAGGTAACGTCGGGGTAAAAAAACGGTGCACTGTTGAATTTTTCGTCCTTCAAATGACAACTACTGTGCTCTAACCAGAGCCTCTGTGGTATGGCAGTGAGTTCCGACTTGTGAATGTAGCTAAGGTATTTGCTGCAGTCGGCGGAGGCGGTAATCATTCAAGATGACGTAATGCACATGCACTGACAACTTAACTATGTTCAGCCTCTGGGGAACACAGGTTGGCTCTTCATGTAATATTAGGCTTTTTTGAATGCTAAAGCTTAAGAGATTTGAAGTCCTTTATAGACCTAACGTCTTTATTTTGCTTTCATTTAACTTTAAAGTATTCTATTTTTTTCTATCAGGGGGGAGCATGTCCCCTGAACCCCCTTCGTGCATGGGGTGTCATACCGATTCATGAAGGGGCCGGTGTGGTTTTCAATCCATCCGAGTGTGAACACACCCACCGAACCCAACAAATCAACTGTGTGAAGACAGTTCAGCTTATCCAATGACTCCAGTCAGGTGTTTTCCTGCTTGGGTGGAATGAAGGCCGGTCCCTTTCATGACATTGCCCTATAGTCTGAGTGGGGTCCACCCACTATTGTCTGTCAAAATCCTGCGGGAAATCCCTTCTAACAACCAAAGAGGTCGGAAAGATAGAAAACACAAAAAGTCTGGAAAAATCCCTGACATTTGTAAACTTTCTATAGTCTCATGGAATGTATTTCATATTGCCTTTGCCTAACCGTACCTTCATCAGTTTGTTAACACTCCAAAACTAGTTTCTGTCAAACATGTTTTTTTTAGTAAAATTATGAAGACATGGGGGCAAATGACAAGCAGTTATTGGTGAGGGGGAACCTGTAACACAGAGGTATCACTGTGCCAGAACAAAGTGGAACATCTGTGTGAGAGAACAAAGCGTTGCCTGAGTTTTACTGAGTTCAGGCGACAACACCGTCTCATTTAATGGATTCCACAACTCTCAACACTATCTTATACTACTTAGAGGTAACATATTAGGCTTGTGTCCAAAAAAACACCTATTATATTTTTTTATTTTTTTGAACACAGATTTTCAGAAAGGTGTTTTTTCATACTTTAGGAATCTGGGGACCACTATTAAGTTGCATAGTAGGTGACTTGATGGCATAACATGATTAAAATGCCGCATGTAATCAATCAGTGGAGTGTCCTCACCTTGTAGTGGAAGGCATCGGGGCACAGCTTGCACTGGTACATCCTGGTCTTGCAGTGGTGGATCATGTGGCTCTCCAGGTCCTTGCTGTCCGAGGCGATGTGCTCGCAGATGGGACACTGGTACGGCTGCCTCTGCCTGTGCACCCTGAGGTGCTGTTTGATGTAGCCCTTATTGCCGCTGCTGTAGCGACACAGGCGGCACCGGTACGGCCTGTCGCTGCCTGGGATGTAGTCTACCAGACCCCCCTCCGGAGAGGCCACCAACCGGTCCATTCCTGGGATGCTGCACACGTAACTCCCAGCAGCGTTTCCTGTGACCACGCTAGCTACGGCTCCGTTCTGGAACTGTGCGTTGTCCTGAAGCTCTTTGAGGATATCCTCGTCTGAAGCGTTCTGGTCGGAGCGCTCTCTGAGCCTCTCGATGACGGTGAGCAGTGACAGGCTGATGCCAGCTTTGGCGGCAGGGCCCTCCTCGTCTCCCTCCCCCAGGCCCAGGGACTCCAGATCTTCCTCTCCACCCTTGCTATGGAGCTCCAAGTCCAGAAGAGCTGCTTGTGTCTCAGCGTCAGAGGCATTCGGTCCAGCGGTCGTCATCTCTACTAGTTTCTGGCCCATGATTTGGTTGTGTGCCATTGTCTTCAGACTTACCTTGGTGCTTGAGGCGTGGAGCTCAGAGGTCCTCATAGGCATAGCTACCAGGACCTCGGCGGCCAGAGAGTGCAGACGCAGAGACTCAGAATGTGTCCTCTTACGACTAGCTGGGGGAATGTTTTCATCCCGCAGAGAGGACTTAATTGTAGTTTCTAACTGCTGGCTGTCCGTAGGGCTACCAGCATCCTTTGGAGCTCCCACACGGTCCCGCTCTTCTTTCTCTGCGTCCGGTAAGCTCTGTTCCCTGTCCACTCCTGGGCTGAGGAGAAGCGGGTTGGTCGCCATGACTGAATCCTCGGCTGAAGGAAGGCGCTCTACAATCACGTTGATGTGGCCGGCACTGTTGGGACTGCTGTTGATGATCTTCTGAGCCGATGACAGTAGGCTGTCTGTGGTTGAGGTGCTATCCTGTTGACTATGGATCTCCACTTCAGACTCTGCCCCTGTTTTCACCTGAACCTCCAACATTGGCTCCTCCTGGGTAAGGCCTTTGATAGGGTACACACTTTCCTCTTCCTCTTCCACACTCTTTGGACTTTCGCTGGGATTAGAAACCGGGTGTGTTGACACCTCTTGATAGTTCTCTATGGCCAACGGAGCTGCAAACAGCTGGAGCTTGAAGGCAGTGGGCATTGTTTGCAGGCCTTTCTCTTTGGGAACTGGGGAAATAACGACTATCTCCTCTCTGGCTGCAGCAGCCTGGGACTCTTTTCTGGCGGGGGCCCCGTTTTCGTCCTCAAAGATGGGGTACGAGCAGTCGACCAGACCTGCGTGCTTCCAGGCGTGGGTCTTGAGCATTCGCTGCTGGCTGCACACATAGCTGCAGATCAGGCAGCGGTACAATCCGTACTCCTCATAGCTGTACCATTTCTTCTTCTGCGGTAGCTCCTGAGAAGCGTCCGCTAGGCTTTTGATCACCTCGGTTCCTATGCTTCCACCAAGGCTCCCAGTCCAGTCCCCATCCTGATTCCTTAAAACCTCTTCCTTGCCAAAGGTATCCGACAGAGCGGAATCGTTCTTGAGGAAATTGCCGCCGTTGTCAAAGTGCTGCCTGACGTGTTCCTCGAGCTCTGCCTGGTCTCTGGAGGTGAAGCGACACTCGGAGCACATGAGGATGAGGTCGCTGTGCTGCTCGTTGTGTTGCTTCAGGTGCTCTTTGAGCAGGGGCAGTGTTTGGGAGAGGTAGGGGCACAGACTGCACTGATAGCACGTCACTGTCCGCCTGTGCTCGCTAACTGCTAACTCTGTTACCGTGGAGGCAATGTTGTTGTTGTTGCTGTCGCCGGACGCTGGGAAACAAGGAGCGCCATCGGCACAACTCCCGTCTGATCTCAAGTCCTCTACGCTTTCCTGCTCGCAATTCCTTTTTGTTTTTTTACAGGGAGAACCCCCTCCGGCCCCCAGTGTCCTCTCCTCACCACCACTTCCCTCTTCTCCCCCTGCAACAGAGAGCTGTTGGAGCGCTCTTTTCTGGGCTGCCAAGAGGCAGCGCCGCTGGGGACGCATCTCCACGATTTTGCTGAGTTTTTCGATGACCTGGATGAGAGAATCTGCGGCCTGCTTCTGGGAGGTGTTCTCTTCTATGGCTGGCAGGGTTTGGGCTTCACAGAGGGATCCCAGTGCTGATGGAGTGGAGGAGGAAGAGGAGGAGTGTGTGAGGAGTCCAGCTGCATTGCTGATCTCCTCCATGACCTGGGCAGATAGCAGGGAACAAAGGGAATGAGGGTGTACACTGGTTGGTTTCTTTATGATAAACTATAATTAAACAGATGTGATCCCTATTCAATTGATCGATACAGATGGTTAAATATGAAACTGAAATTTTCCTACAGAACTATAGGTGTGTCAAAGTGCTTTGGAAACAACATTGGAACTATCATGCGACACTTAAACTCATGCTATTTCATTAGTTATATCAAACCGACAAATGCAGTCTTACCATTGGCTTTCCTTCTTTAACAAAATAAAAACTATGATTATCAAAACAATTGTCAATACTTGTTATGTCCATTTATCAATTTAACAGCCAATTATACAAGAAAAATAATAGATTTAGATAGCATAGTATGTAGCTATAGAAGCTAGTAAAGGGACTGGTTTGTAATTCAAGTGATTGTGTCGATTTGCAGTATGTTACAATTAATTTTGCTCAATTTTCACAAATTCCACCATAGTAAGTGGGATTTTGTAATTGGTTAAATACTGCTGTCATTTCAGTAAGTTACTTTAATCTAATATAACCAGAGTCTGCAGTGGTCGCAAACTTTATTATTTATTACAAGTAAAAATGACTTGAATATGTGTTACCGTGTCAATAAACAATGAAGTCTGGAGGCTGATGTTACACTGAAAACAATTCTACATTCACGGAAGACAACATATGTTCCTTTCTGTTCTGCATCTACCATAGACATCTGCCATACTATTGACACTTGTTTGCATTTGCAACATTTTAAATGAGTAATCAAAGGGAATTGCATATATATTTCATTATTTTCTCTCCACCACTGCCATATATTGTAAATATAGGGCACAGTGGTGGTAATGTAATTAGTGCTTATGTTGCTGTACTGCTCCTCACTGAGGTAAAAGTGTTAGAATGAAAAGGAAAACAGCCTGTAAACACATGCTGCATGTTCAGTGAACAATGTTCTCATCAACAAGCATTGAGAAATCGTTAGCCTCATAGCATAATTGCCTAAATCATATTTACTATACTCTATTCTACATCTACTCTACATCTACTTTTCGTTAGCCTAATAGCATAATTGGCTACGTCATATTTCAAGGGTTATAAAGTAGGGAAAAGTAGATGTAGAGTAGAGTAGATGTAGAATAGAGTAAAAGTAGAGTAGAGCAAATATGATTTAGGCAAGTATGCTATGAGGCTAACAAAATGATATAAATACAGCATGGGATTAATAGCTTTGCACTTTCTATGCAAGCACACATAACTTTGAATTATAAAGATAAGAAACTAGGTAGTCCATCTGTGTCTTTGCGTCATGAGTTCCGTGTGGTGACCACTGCCGCTATCAGTTACACTTCCATACCAGTATGTGGTCTCCCTGGAGAAATAACTATATATTTACATCTGTGGAAGAAGAAATATGCAATTGCCATGGCTACACTTTGTACAACAGTTGTTCCTAAATGTGTAGTGCAGTAGGGACTGGCTGTTAAGAAGAAAGGGGAAGTAGCCCAAATAGCCATCAGGATAGCTTAACTCATTCATGATAAGCCCCCAGCAGCTCAATAGATAGGCTCCCAAACACCATGTGCATATGTTTACATACTGACTGAGGGGAAATGACCACAACACACACTGTGTGGTTGGATTCCTTTCATGTGTGCTATTCCAACACTTTCCCCATTTCCCTTTCCTTTTCTGACCACCACAATTCACCTTCCTCTTTCTCCCACTTCTGCATCTGTATGACTGTATCCAAACAGTACAGTTACTGGCTGCCTGTTACACTGCCAACGTGTGGACTTATGGGGATTGGAGCAACAAGGTAAACCAGCATGGTGTTCATCAAACAATGACGTCAACAGGCTTTATTTTATTAAGCTCAACTCATGATGATAACTTGAATTACTATGAAATAACCATGTCTATGAGGCTGAGTGATAGCGTGGTCCGTGTAGACAGCACCTGCTCTGTCGGGGTCTAAAAATATGTCGTGCACTCTCTTTCCCCCCTATAGGATGAAGTTGAGCACAGCCTTCCGACTCACACTGGAGACACATCGGCTAACCCCTTAGCCAAAAACACCTGCTAATGGTAGCCGCCATGCTGGCACTTTTTGGACACTAAGAAGATACTTTTTCGTGTAGGAAACGCGACATTCAAGCAACAGGCAGCGGAATACACTTTGTTTTAGCCACACAGCCAGCTGCCTAGGACCCAAACACTGACACACACGGACACACGAGTGTTACACAGTGCTAGCAGTCTCACACAGACACAAACACACACATGAATGTAGGCTACAGGGGCTTTTTCAAGTGATATGTTGTGTTAATGAGTGACGGAGAAGCGCGTGGCAGTGCTTTAGTGGAATATATATACTCACTGGCAGGGAACGGCTCGATGCTCTTTGTCCTCAACACATAAAACTGCTAAATAGTTCAATTCGTTAGCCATAAAAAAGTGGCCTCCCTTTCTCCCACATTGCAAAATGGCGAGGATGGAATATCGGTCACGTGACTCGTAGCTCGGGTCAGGTGACCAACGCCTAGCGATGAGGGACAGGTTCGCCGGATGCTGCCTTCAAGTGCTGCGCACGGTGTCGGACGAGATGTTTTTAAAATAGATTAAATGACATTGATGATTGAAATATTGTTGTCTAATGCAGTTGCTATGCTACTAGAAAATAGGCTAGTCATTATTTGGTAAACAGTCAGATGAGCACTAAAGGGCAAGGCAAAAGGCATTATTATAGCAAGGATTTTGATAGGCCTATAGCCTAGAATACAGTTTTCTGTCCTTAGTTTCTAATAGGCCTATTTGTTTGCCTACTTCAGGGTCAGTAAAACAAAAATAACAACGTTAGCCTATATCATCACACAACATACATTTAGCCTACCATGCAAGCATAAGGCAACAATTCAATATTAAACTAAAATCATGCCAATAATGTACAATGTGCCAATAATAGCCTATAAAATATGCAATTATGTGATGCATGGACCGCAAGCCCAAATAAGTCATGGGAGCTTTATAAACAAGCCCAAAGTCAAATGTAAAGATATGACATGGCAGCACTGGCAGGCAGCGTGTGGGTTGGATTAGAGTGGTAGGATGGCCTATACTAAATGATGCTAAATGTAATTCCGATTGCTATGCGTGTACTTGCTGTAGTTTGGTCTGGCTTCTCGAGACTACCATGCGTGTGTGTAAATGACAAAAAATAAAGACTTAACTTAACTAGTCCTTTATTATTTTAGCCCGCCTCCCAGCACTGGCCAAGTTGATGATATTTAGAATTCCAGGGAGTACCGTTTCAGTTCAGCCCAAATGATGGACCTGAGTACACTTTGTTCGAGATTTTTTTTTTATTCTCAAATTGCAAAAACAAAATCTAAAAATATTATGCTTTGCACTGGTGGAGTATGCCTACTGGTTATTATCTAAAAGCTTTACTGAAACAATTTTTAAAAATCATCTTATTTGTCCTGCTTAATTCCGCCCTAATGCATATAGGAGAAAAATGAATGGAGGAAATATGAAGTAGATTGTAAAACTTAATTTAATCAATTTAATGAACTTTATTGATCAGTTAGGAACTTCAATCCAACACATCAATGACAAAACAGTCTAAGAAAGTGTTGTTATAGCCTATCAGATGGCTACTTTACAGTGGAGGCCTGCAACCATTCCCATAGCTGAGCACTGCCCTCTAGTGGGTATTACATGTGCAATGTCTTCTATCCACACAATCACAAAGTCAAATGCAAACATATGTTACATTTTTCCCACGTAGCAAATTCTGAGTAAACATGCCTCTCTTTAGGTGACCCAACACTGGAAATCCCTGTATCACTGATGTGTGAAAGCTGTCTATTGCCCCTGTATTCTAATCAAGCTTTGGGAGGAGTTTAGGTGACATATTTAAAAATGTAACTTGAAGAGAATATTGTAGGCTATTAAAAGTATAGGCAAAGGCTTTATATAAGTGGCATTATTATATAACGAGACAGGTGTATCAATTATAATGTAAAAGGAGTGAGTCCACAGCTCCTGGAAATAAGCTGTTTTTCAGTCTGTTGGTTGGGGTTCAGATGACTCTTAGCCGGCCTGATGGGAGAGTGGTGAACAGGGAGTGTCCAGGGTGTGAGAGGGTTGGTTGTGGTTGTTGGATGCCCGCTCATGGAGGCAACTCTACGGATATCACTCAGGGGTGGGCGTGGTGAGCCAAGAATCCACTGGGCTGATTTTACCACCCGATGTAGGTCCTTTTTCTCTGCTGCGTTATAGCTGGAGTACCATACTGTGTAGCCCTAAGTGAGGATACTCTTGATGGCGCAGCGCTAGAAATTGATGAGCAGCTTATGCGGGGGTCTGTTGCCTCTCAGCATCCGCAGGTAGAAGAGGCATTGCTGGGCCTTCTTGATCAGGCATGAGGTGTTAAGGCTCCAGGTGTGGTCGTCAGATATGTGGATTCCAAGGTATTTGAAGCTGGAGACTAGGTCAACTTTCTCCCAGCCAATGAACAGCTTTGGATAGTGTATTTTCTTGTTTTTTTTCTGAAGTCCATGATTATTTATTTGTTTTTTCTTTGTGTTTAGGTTGAGATCATTTCAGACAGAGAGAGGGTTGTGTTGAGTACTTGCAGTGGGTTCATCAGTTTGTATAGACGGATGGAGTTAAAAGCTGAGCTGAAGTCAATTTACAAGGCACAGCAGCACCCTCACTTGGCTGTTGTTGGCATTTTACCAGGTGAGTGAGAGCAAGCCCCAACCTCAGCGATTTTTACCAGCATCCAATAAGGAAGTGACCACCACTGTAGTAACCCGGAAGTGCCACTGGGGGGTGGTACCAAGACCGAGCAATTTTTCTTTGACTCACTTGTTCGACAGGCCGTTTTCAAAGTCTTATTAAACCTATTTACAGCCTAGTCCACAAAACCATTTTAGTCTGTATGTTTAGGTCATATCTCCATGACAACACTGAGGGGGGTGAATTTTTTTGGACCACGCTAGTTTTTATTTTATCTGAGGTTAAAATGTATTGGCCCGTTGTCCCTCACTTTGCCTCGGAGGTATACGTCAGCTATCTCCACGCGCACAAACCAGGATTATTGGATGCCGTGTGAATAACTGAGGTCAGCCCGGATGCTACATCCATATTATTTACTATCTATGAGTGAGAGCTGTGTGAAGTGCTAGAGCAGTGGCATCGTCAGTGGATCTGTTGGCCTTGGAAGCAAACTGGTGTGGGTCATGGGTGGTGGGGAATGCAGGCCTTGATACGTCTCAAAGCATTCCATGACTACCAGCCTGAGAGCAATAAGCCAGTAATCATTCATGCTTGAGATGGCTGGAGTTTTGGGTACGGGGATGATGGTGGTGGCTTTAAAACCGGTTGGGACTTTGTAAGTAAAACACTGTCTGTATTACATTAAACCACACATTGGCCAGGCCAATGAAATTCTGTTCCGAGTCTTTCCATGAGTATGCCGTGATCAATGGTATCAATCTCTGTACTGAGATCCAGTATTATAGAAATACCAAGGTGGATTATAAATCAATAGTGAGCAAAAGGTCATTCACCACTTTAGAAGTGCAGTTTCAGTAGAGAGAGCAGCCCTGGAAGCAGACTGAAGAAGGTTCCAACATAACACTGTTAATCATGAGGACAGAAAGTTGCTGAGACACAACCCTGGAGACTAGTTGATTGTAATTTAGATAGATTATTTTTTTGCATACATACACACTGTAAAATCGTATGCTGTTTTACAATGGTGCAGGTCAATGACTTTAGTGTCAGTGACAGTATTATAGTGTTAATTGACAAACTGCAATATACTGCATGTGACAAAACAATTACAGCGATGAACATCTTTAAACTGAGCACACATTTGTCTAATATTCACATGTATATATTTCAAAGTATCACTTTGTTTTAGCGTAAAAATGTATTTGAATTGCATCATTACAAATGACAAAATTAAAAATGTTGTGCCTTGGTCCGACACTTCATCTTATTTCCTTTCTTACACGGACAGTGACAAGTATTAGATCAGAAAGTAAAGTGTGGAGCACAGCCATTTTTGGAACAATGTTACTGTTAATGTGAGATATACCAGCACCCGAAACCAAATAGGAGCCAAGGCATGTTCTCACTATGGTAAACCAAATATGATATGATCAATGATTAGTGCTTCTGCAAGCCACACATCACCACCAGGTAAAGGAAATATTCTAGCATAGAAAGGAATCAACAAAATGTTGGGATTGAAAGGCAGGGGGTCAGACAGGTACAAACAAGATATGTGATGCTGTTATTTGTTGGAGATTTGGCTGTATATGTTTTGCTAACCACTAACATAGACTATTAAAGACAAATGGTTTCTACAGCAAATAAATAAGATAAAAAATTAACCACATAGTCAACAGCAGCCCTTTACCACAGAACAAGTTTGCCTTAAAACTATTCTACAAAATGAAGGTGTCATGCATTTATTTATTTTTTTAAATCCTTTACTTTCTTACTTATCCAACAAGCTACTTTCCCATGACTTATGCATATGAGTGATTTGACTTGTTCCTTAATTTAAGGAATCCACACTCTTCTGTTATTTAAAAAAAAAAACATTTGTTATCATGATACAATAATGATATAATACTTTGGAAAAGAGAGAGAAGATAATAACAATGAGCTGTCTGGGTTGGGCTAAAATTGAATGCTGTCCTGACACACATCACCTCACCAACAACAGGAAAGAAAAAAACACATCATACTATAACAACATGAAACCAAGACATTGTTGAAACTGTTTCTGAAGACTAGAGGAATGTTACTGTGGAATAAAACGTCAAACACCTGTCAATTTCAATAGAGAAACACACTCAATTGAAACCTCTGTGTATCACCGAAGATAAATACATGTGACAACAGTATGTGAGGAATTTATGTATAATAATTGTTGTAAGTCAAACACTCTGTACAGGTAGATACAGACACACACACAGACGTACACACACACACACACACACAGACGTACACACACACACACACACACACGCACACACACACACACACACACACACACACACACACAGCATGTAATTCCGGCCGAATTGGTGCAAAGTAAGCCTGTGCTGAAAGAAATGACATCTTTCATCGTTGGCTATTTCAATTCGTAGGTGATTTTTATGAGCTGTAATCCCTTCCACCTCCCATTACCCCCGTCCCCTCTCCGTCAGAGGCACACAGAGGCTGTTCTCTAATCTGAAGTGACAGCCCATATACTTTCACTCACACATTACAGTCAGTGTACCCGCGGGCAACTGAGCCAGCACAGCTCCTTTCAAAATGTTGAAACCAGGTTATTTCTATTGAAGTATTAAAGTAATACTTCAGTCAAAAGCTATTATTTCAGTTAGGTTTTTTTTCCAACAGCAGGGCTGAGTGGGGATTGATGTAATGTGAAGGAGGGCTCACTGTAGAGGGTAGAATGGGGAAATGAGAGGAATTTTATCACAATAATAACACCTAACCTTAACGTAATGTCCACGGCACTTGCTTTTTGCTGGAGCTTACAGCTGCATCTCACAGTTTTTCTTATGTGGGTCAGAGTTTGCTCAGTTGCATATGAATTCAAACAAACGGTTAAGTTCCAAACTCAGGTCAACTGATGGAAACCTATCTTTACTCATGACCTCTGAGCTCACGCCATCTAGTTAAGAAGATCATGAAGTAAATGAAAGCAAGAGGGAAACTTATTACAGTAGTTATTTTTGATTTGTTATTAATAATTCATTTATTTGAAAAAGGTAATCCAGAAATCTTTGCACATTCATCAAGATATACAGTATATATATATATATATATATATATATATATATATAAAAACATCCTTGTCTCTCAAAGAGAGACAAGGATGCCACGTCACGCCAGCCACGTCTTTCAAACTCCATGTTTGTAACAAGAGACCTTCTATGTTTTTGGTTTCCAGGCCCACTCTGAGATCACCCCAAATGACATCATCAGGGTTGTCCCCTCACTTTTCAATGCTGATCCAGTGCCATAGAAAACATTACACTGCATTCAAAGGCTATGTTCTCTCACAGTACGTAGAGAGAATAGGTATTCAAGGCCTCTCCATTTTAATTTAACACATTTGGAATAATCTATAAATCCCACACATCGTTTTGGATGCATAGCTGAATGCAAATACAACACACTACGTTTGACTTGATAATCACAGTTTAAATCTCACTGTGCTTTTACAAAGATGGCCACAAGATGGCAGTAGGGACCTTCTGTCCAGTGGAAGACGGTACAGCTGGGAAATACAGAGAGATACAAGGACGGGCACATGGCCTACTGTAATTTCAATGGAACCAAATTGTTATTGAATGGTTTTGATAGCCTATTATTTGCTGATAATACTTAGATTAATAATTTAGTAAAAAAAAAAGATTATTAGTCATCTGTTTAAAATAGTAACCTTTACCGGTGTCCTTAACGTTCCAGTGAAGCACATCGGAAATGAACTGAAAGCAACGGAGAAAAAGAGAGAACAAGTTATTGTTCCATAAACATATTTTATTTTTAAACTTGGAAATAGGCATTGTGTTTCACAGATGTAGGGGGTCAAATATGAATGTAAAAAAGTAAGAGTGACATAGAGAAGAAAATAACAAATGTAAGCATGAGACATGAGAGTATAAGGAAAAACCTGCAGAGTCAAACAGGGGAAAAAGGTCAAGGTGCAGATTTAGTTCATCTCTTCTATTACGTGATGATGGACTGAGGGCTCTGGAGAAGGGAGAGAAAGAGGGAGGAATGTATAAAGGAGAGGAGGAGAGAGAGAGGGAGGAGTGAGGCGTGTGTGTGTGTGGGGGGGGGGGGCATATTGTTTTTGAGGCAAATTGATGTGATCCATCTGAACCATGTGACTTCTGCAGCGCACTCCCTGAGTGACCAGCGCCACGCCACACCCAAGGGCAACTGGAATTGCATTGCGCCCCCCCCCCCTTCCCTTTTTTTTCTTCCCCGCACTCTTTATATATTTATTTCTTATTTTTTTAAGGCAATAAGAGACGATGTATGTTCTCCATTTTTCCGCCGGAATGAGCAAACAAAGCGACAGCCTGTAGTTACACATTTCGCAGTCCTTCTTCGCCTAAAGATTAATATATAAATATATATATATATTCCAAACACACACACACACACACACACACACACACACACACCCTCTGAGAGGTGGGCATGTGGCTTGCTTCCCAGGTCATTTTCTTTGCAGTTGGCGCTTTATTGTGTTCGCTGATCCGATTTCCCCCTTCCCTCTCTGGTGTGATTTCTCTTTCTGTTGCCCGGGCCAATCTCCCAGCCACGGTTCACCTGGAGAAGAGGAATAGACTGACCTCTACACACCAACACTACCAGTGCTAACAACGCAACAACAAACAACATGGCATAATAATAATGCTTTCACTCCAGGAATGGAATATAATGTGTCTTCATGATCTATCTGGGCCATATCAAATATATAAATCATGTTATTATAGGGGGAAGTGGAGGAGGCCGGGCTCTGGTGCAGGGCTATGGCTAAAGAGTGTCGGTGTTACTATGCCAATGCAGGATTTATCCCAGGTGCTGCGAGTTCCCTGTTCACTTTCATTGCGATTACATTTAGGAACATACAGAGCGATGAACTAAACGATATAAACAGTATTCTGTGTGTGTTAAGGAGAGACACTTCAGATGAATAGGATAAGTATTTTATCTTGATTATAGTATATCATAACTCTTTGCCAGTTGATAACTTACCTTCAAAACATTTTGTATTTGTACAAAACATTTTTCAGAAATGTTTCAATAAATTGGCAGATATGACAATATTAACTAATTATGCACATATTTAGCATATTTTTAACAACTTAACATCTAGCTGTTGGATAGAGCCAGAGTTCAAATCTATATTAATTTTTTACTATATGTTAGTGTCCATATCTTTACTGAACAGATTTTGGGCACAGCCTTTTTTTCATGTTATAAATCAAGATGCTATGTACAGGTTCTAGTGTGCATAGTGCAATGGTGCTAATAAGGGTTATGGAAGGTTTAGTTGATGAAAGTGCTCTAGAAGTTGAGATTTTTGGTTGCTGGAAAGATCTGAGAAAATATAAAGACATAAGAACAGATAAGGTATAGTAAAAATATTAGACCTTTTATGTATGAAAGAAGACATGTTTTCCTAAATATCAATTAATCTGCAAATGAACATAACCCCTGACATTAGCACCATCTTCTCTTCTTTGACATTCAGCAAAATTACTGAGCAATTACATTTAAAATTAAACCATATGTCAGTGAGCCAATTGACAAGATTTATGTCTTGAACAGGAATCAATGAGCTTGGGGCTGAGAGCCAGAGCAAGAGTAAGAAAGTCAGAAAGTGTTGCTAGACGCACCAACTCATTAATGTTTTTGGTCGTTTCGCAATAAAGAGATAACAGCATAGCATCAGCCAAGCCAAGAGAAGGTGGTTAAAGCCTACAGTACATACATACCTGATTCTAATCAACGGTATCATGGGCACAATAAAGGTACTGTATATACTTGTTCTCATTCACATCCACAATCTAACAAAGCAATTTACTTAGAGTTTCTTTTAATGCCTCCGCAATTATATACCCAAAGGCCGTTTCAGGTTTGTTTGTCCGTACGTCTGGGCCATTTCTTGTGAACGCGATATATATCTCATGAATGCTTTAAGGGATTTTCTTCAAACGTTGCACCGACGTCAGCTCTGTCTCAAGGGTGAACAGATTGCACTTTGCAGGTCCATGGGGTTAAAGGTCAAGGCCACTGTGATCCTGTGTATTGTGAGCACAATATCTCCAGAACGCTTTGATGGATTTTTTCACAATTTTAAATAGCCTATAATTAAATCACAAGCTCTACTTTGAGCTAAACATGTTTAGTTGCATTTGTTGAGGAGCCTATATGAGAAAAGTTGAAGAAGAAAAAGAAAAGGAAGAAGTTGAAAGAGTGTAAAGTGAGTTGCCTTCAGCGTGCAGCCACTCCATTGCTAGTTGCTCCCCCCACTCCTCTGTCCTTGGCTCCCCTCCAACAAAACAAATGCAACATTATGTTGAGATGCTGTCTGTGCTATCAGTGAGACAGAACAACAGCCACAGGAACACTCCTTCCCTTCGGAGAGAGACGGCGAGGGCGAGAGACATCTAGTTATCGCCATTTCCCTCTCTGGATTCTAATTTAAATCTGTTAAAGTTTCAAAAGAAAAAGAAAAGAAAAGAATAGAAAAGAAAAAGTCAGAGGCTGGAGCGACGTTAGCGACATTATAGCGCCTGTTATCCCCCCAGCCAGGGAAATTAATTACTTATTGATCAAGAGAGCGGGTGAATAAAATGAAAGAATTAATAAATAAGTGAATAGATAGCAGGAGAATGGGCCATAGGTGGGCTACTGGTTCACATTTACAAAACATCCTGGTTGACAGATTCCATTTGTTTTTCCCATTTCATTACTACCAAAACAAGGCCCTATTATACACATGGGAACTTGGGAAGAGTTCATCTGTTAAAAAATAATACATTAAAGGGGGGGGGGGGGCTATGAATATGACCCAATATACAACCATTCATACTAACGTGTTGGGTTTTTAATGGCATATAATCATATCCATACATAGGCATCCTGCAGCATATTAAAACCCATGTTTAAAGGAGCAATTAAAAACAAGAAAAAAGTCCTAATTTTAACGATTAGTTGTTTTAAATTATACGAATAGTTAAACGGCAATCATCTTTTTTCTTCCCTATTTTAATAAGGGGGGGAAAAGTTGTCCGCTGATTGGAACCTTCCTTTGAAAAACTTGCAAAGTACATATCATTGGGGCGTTAAGTACAGGACGGTCTGGGCTAATAAACAATTATTTATAACAAATTAAAGCCTAATGTATCAAATTAACAACATGCAGCACGGGGGGGGGGGGGGGGAGAGAGATTTACGCAACATGCTTTACCACATTTATTACATTTACTTAAGGTATTCAGCGAACGCACATTCGGTGTAAAACACATCTTTTTTTTATAGGGCCCCGTGCTTTATGGCGGAATATGCGAGATTAACAGTTGTGAAGTGTGTTTTTGTTTGCCTTTGATTTACGGACACCATAAAGGCCTGTTTATTGGGCCCGGTGCAAATAATTAAATGGTGGAGTTTTAAGTGCAATATTCACCTAATGTAAAAAAAGAGAAAACGGGTGGAGATATAGCCTCGTAAAAAGACACCGAGTTATCTCCAAAGTCAAGGAGTCAAAATATTTACATCGATAAATCTGTCCTTAAAAACCTCGCAAAACTAAACAGTGATGGCCCCTACCAGTTGGCTTTTTTGTTAGCATACAGGACTGAGATGGATGTTGGCAGGCGACATTGCTGCTGCTGCTGCTGCTGCTGTTGTTTTTCACTGCTTTCTAATTGCCTTTTTACCCTCCAGTACAGAGAGTTTAGGACAAAGAGGAGAGAAAGTTCCCCTAACTACACAAACACACACAGAGAGACACAGGCACACAAACATGCAATGATGCAAATAATAATACCTCAATTCCATTTGTTTCATTCAGGACGTACATGCTCCATTCCACACACAAATTATACGTGTGTGTGTGAGTGTGTGTGTGTGTGTGTGTGTGTGTGTGTGTGTGTGTGTGTGTGTGTGTGTGTGTGTGTGTGTGTGTGTGTGTGTGTGCGTGCGTGCACAGAAGCAATAGGACACTCTCAAACAAAACCCAACTAGGTCAAAAAGCAGCAAAACACTGTATGGAGTCAGATTGATTCCTTAAGATATTCATAGTAATCTTCAAATTCCTGCTTGTTGGGTAATAAGACACTTTATCATCACACACGGTGACATGGTACATTAGTCCTGACCTGCTATGGGGAGGGAAAGGAGGGGGGGGGGGTGTGCAGTTTGATCACCATAACAACCAGCTTATTGATCATAACAATGTGTGGCCGGGTTATGCATCCACCACTGGGTTTGTGTACGTGCGCATTTGTATGTGCAAAACCACTGTGAACTTCTCTGTTTTCTCTCACAGTTGTCAATGTCATCGCTCTCTTCTCTATTTCTACGCCAGGAAGATGAACGCAAGACATTCATGTGTGACAGCCACTTAGAGTAAGTGTTCAATAGAAGCTCAATCCCAGGAAAACCCTGATCAAATTGTATACAAAAAAAAGGTACGGGTATAATGAATGAAGGATCAAATATATTGCAGGTCTTGGATGGGATGCAAACTCACCTTACACACTGCCTTAATACATAAAGGGCAATGCAGGTGCTGGCAACAAAGAACACCAGTTTACCATATTTTCTCATTTTGTAATGAATCGGCTAAAAATATTAAAATTGTCTCACTTTTACAGCAATATCAATGTGTCGGTCTGAACAGCATTTAATCCTTATTTATACCTAGAGGTGTAATGGGTGTATTTACTGCATATCCAGTTGATCAGTAGAAATGGACACATGTAGGATCACATAAGACAACCCTTATGATGAGGAAGGTCACACTATAACTGTTTGTCCTTTTCAATAAGCTGTTAATATGATAAATATCATCTTTGCATTTTTCTTTTATACATGTATTGGTTGTTGAAAGCACAACATGAACTTGCCATTCCTTGTAAATGTGAGGGAGTCTTTCGTCCCTTCTTCACAAAACAAAATAAACTATTTCTTTATATACTTTGTTTTTTACTGAACCATTAATTAAACCCGACAGCATTGTTGAGGTTAAAAATCTAATTGTCAAGTTGCCAAGACAAGGCGGCAATAACAGTGAATTATGGGCAATATAAATATAAGCAATATAAAACACAATAACACAAAATATATGTCACAAGATCAGAATAAAACAAAAACTGCGGCTATAAAATCATGAATGCATCCCCCTTGAAAAAACCTCCAAATGTAAGCGTGACAACAACAGTGAGTGACCAGTTGAGGGCACCCACTGCATATTCTAATCATTACATGGCGACCAAAGCGCAGATCTCCTGGAATCTTGCGGTATTCCTAAGCCTTACTGACTGACGTGTGCAATAGATTGACAGTAATATGGAATCAATGGAATAAGTAGATTAATAGTATTTATAATATACTGTACTGCATTAAGGTAAACAACCCAACAATAGAAGGATGCTGGCAACATGGGAATTTCTGTGCGTATGTATGTGTATGTGTATGTAAGTGTGTGTGTGTGTGTGGTACGTCCATGCTCACACATTCTCTTGTATGTATGTGCATTTGTTTGCACACACACTTGCTGCAGTGCCTGAGCTATGGCCCTAATAGGATAATGAATTCAGTGTGTAGAGGCAGTGTAAGGACCTATGCTACGTGTTTGTGTGTGTGTTAGTGTGTGTGTGTGTGTGTGTGTGTGTGTGTGTGTGTGCGGGCCAGCGGTGGGGGTTAATACAACATGATAAATATTTGATTTCTGCTGGGGCCCAGTCCCCACCTACAGAATGGGAAATGGCTGTAATGCGATTCAGAACAGATTGTCCTCGGGGAGGGGCTTTGTGTGTTTTGCGTGCTCTGTGTGTGTGTGTGTGTGTGTGTGTGTGTGTGTGTGTGTGTGTGTGTGTGTGTGTATGTTTTTGTGAGTATGAAGGGGAATGCATGTGTATGGCCAGGGGAAATAAAAGGAACAAATCGCCTTACAAATCACCAAGGCACCACCAAGCGAGCATGCGGCCCCCGTGTCTGACTATCGCCACCACCACCAGCAATGACCCTGAACACAACCATCAGCTTGATACCGCCTCTGATGTGACATTATGTACAGGTTCTCCATGCTGCCGGCTGCCACAAACTAGTTGGCCTGAATTATTTGTGTTCATGGGGGGGGGGGGGGGGGGAGAGAAGGACAATAATATCACAAGCATTGTAAGGCCCAAAACGATAAAGATTGATGGGTTAAACCTGTCTGATCTAAACTAATATCATTTTGAAACAAAAACAGCTTGTCTTAAAGCTGTTGTGTGTAACTTTTTCCTATAAATGCATGTTGGTTACTTTCACGCCATCGCCAAACGGGTTTACACAAAGTTGATTAAGCCACAAAACCCTCTCTGTAATTCTCAGTATGGCAGCGTACAAACTGGTGTCACCCCCCCCGCCCCCCTCCAAAACTGCCGCAATGGCTGAAAATACCAAGAAGCTCCCACAAAATGTGCCAGTTGTTGATTCTACTGTTAAGAAAAATCCTGTACATACAGAAGGTATCAAATCAATGTGTGAATAAAAGGGAAATAAACAGGCTTGCCAACGGTATAAGATTTATTGACAATAAGCTTTGTTACAACAAGGACATACTCGACCAAACACAAATGATCTTACTTTTTTTTTTTTTTATTGATTACAGGAGCTATAACATTTTAAAACAAATTTTTATCCTAAACCTACACATTTTGTGCTCTAAAACATCCCACATCTGACTGGGTACAGTTTAGAATAATCAGGCCTGTGCCACCCCAGGACCCCCCTGGGACGCACCCCTGGTTACATTTCCTCCAAAATGTATTTAGCAAAACCTTAGTTATACATAAATATACATTTTGGAGACATTGATTTTTTGGAAGACATTTTATCTTTTTGGCCTCCTTGCTTGGTCTTCTGCATGACGTGTGCATCAGATCTCTTATAACACTATATAATGTATGCGGAGCTTGCGATTACACTGTGAGACTTCCACTTTGTATCACACAGATGATCTGTTTTCCTATAGTCATGGCGAGCCTGATGAAGCGTGCACAAAAAACATGTTGCTTGACTGCTGTTCCATTTGCAGAACACATGTAACCAGCACTTGGTCGACATGTTAACTGTTCTTTCCTGAACCCAAAACTGTAGTTATGATCAAAGCAGATTAACATTATACTTGAATCAGGGCATGTTTGCTCTTTCAGAAAGCTCAATATTATTAAATAAAATAGAATTATACGGTACAATGAAGTGGGGTGAATAAACAAATGAAATGGCCACATTCTATTATTAGTATCTATTATTACACTTAATATTTGCATGCTTTTTTTCATAGAGGCATTTTTTTTAAATAACGATAGAGGGACAGACTTGTTTGGGCTGCATCATTTGCACTGACTCGCTTTGAATTAAATATAATTTGATTCATACTGTGTCGTGCATTTTAATATCTGCAGGTATTAATCATTGTGTGTTTAAAATAGTTGGCGTGCTGAACAATTTCTATATGCTCTTCTGGACCAAGGGGATTGCTGTATTCAGGTCACTGATCAGGAAACAACAACCCCACAAACACATCCTAAACAAAGGTACCCGTCTAACACACACACACACACACACACACACACACACACACACACACACACACACACAGACACACACACCAACCCCTAAAACTCAATAGTACAGGGAGCGTCTGCTCTTTCTGATATATTTATAGACAAGTGTGGCACACAATCAAGAAGCAGTTTGTCTACAAGTGGGGGGAAATATGGTTTTGTTGATATTGGGTGGCATGGGAGAGAGGGTTGTGATTGATTATAGCCAGACACAAACTCTTGTTGCTAATTCAATCATCGCTGAGAAATGACAAGAGCAGTTCTGCAACACAAAAACACGTGTACACACACACACACATTTACACCCAGATACACACTCCCACTCCCTTGTCTTTCTCTTTTTCCTGTTGTGCAATTGTCAGAGCAAATTAATGCAATTAACGTGGCCTTGGGCGGAAAAGAGAGGGCTTTTTGAGAGTTTGTCACACTGCAATTCTGTTATCTGGAGATGAAAAAAGAAAGAAAAAAAATGACACACTCACGCACACGCACGCACGCACGCACACACACACACACACACACACACACACACACACACACACACACACACACACACACAATCTTGTTTCTTCAGCTTGGACAATTTTTTCTCGTCTCTGAAAGGAGCTATCCCTATGTGTGTGAGTGTGTGTGTGTGTGTGTGTGTGTGTGTGTGTGTGTGTGTGTGTGTGCGGTCTTGTCATCGCGTCCCTTCTGGTTTGGAATGAGACGGAGACGTTGGCGTCAGCCCCGAATGAAATCACTGTTAATGTGTCCTAATGAGTCAGGCACACTGACGCACACAACGCTAGGCCACTTGGATTTATGTCTAGACGCACTGCACAAACTGGAGGGAAAATGCACGAATAACATCGCAAGCACGTAATGGCAACAAACTTAAAGCCCTACTTCACCGGTGGGAATATGAAAGTGTATTGTACTCTAAGATCCTATGTAGTATATACTGTATGTGCAAACATGTTCGTAATCGGTTCATCCTGACCCGAGAAAAGGCACAAAAGAGTGTTTTATGGTCTCGCTGTCTCACCCTACATTTTCCCATGTGTGACATCATACATGGGAAAATGTAGTTAGGATTAACAGGACAGCTGGGCCAAGGGAGGACTGAGGAAAGACTGAGGGAAGAAAGACCTCATTCATTATATTACAATAGTGATTTTATAATGATAGAATGCCAGTTTCGTTAGGGTGAAGTATTCCTTTAACTAGCAAGAATGGACGAGTGGTGTCTTGCTACACTTCATTCCTCTGTATAATTCTCATATCTTTTGGATAATTATTGTAACCTTTGAATGTGACTGTTGAATGCGTTTTATATGTTTTGCTTTCATTTTTCTTCACCAGCCTACAGTCTCTCCTCTGCTTGTGTATCCAATGGCAACCTGAACCTTGACCTCAGACGTTATTGCAGCGCGACACTTGTAAGAAATCTCCGCGCCTCTGTTCTCATAATTGTCCTTGTAAATGTCAATATGTGACATTTACCAGGTGACATACGCTCAATATTTCCCCACAGTCTATATTATATGTGATGTACAATATGTACATAGCTTAAACCGAGGACGCTAAGTGCATAAGCTCGGAATATTTTTTTATCGCACCGAGCTGTGATTCTCCTCTTTGCCTCACTCTTCACTGATGTTGGCGCTGACCCCAGACATGCAGAGCTGACCCTATTAGCGCTGTTTATGACATGTTTAAGACTGGTAAACATAGTAGCAAACACTCCATTAGGCGGGCGAAATGTATTGGCTTTTTTTACAGCAGTCATGTGTGTCTGACTATATATATTCCCATTGGTGTGTTGTGCATTGAAGCACTATTTCTTCCACCCAGTTCTAGCCTATCCTGGTCCGGCCAATTTTGTCTATTAAGTGATTTAGTATAAGCAATAACAGCTTCAGATGAAGTGTGTGTGTGTGTGTGTGTGTGTGTGTGTGTGTGTGTGTTTTTTTAGATGGTCATTGTGGAGAAACGTGAAATATTCATTTGATATTTCAAGGTGCAGTGAAAGCCGGGGATGGAGCCATAGGTTGGGCAGGTCAGCGGCCCGGGATTTTTATGTCGCAGGCACAGATGACAATATTTCTGAAGTAATGGTCCAATAAGACAATATGATTATATGTCGCAAATTCAAAAAGCTGAGGAAATATGGAGCCCATATTCAGACCAGGTTTGGACTGTATGTCAGACCCTCACTGACCATTTCCAAGCCATTCTTTTCTAATACTCTGATGTCAAATATTTTCCCCTGCATGATTTTACAGACATACATGAATTGTGATCTCAGGAACGTTCGTATATGTGTTATTAAACCCATTTTGTATGTAATGACAATCTTTAAAAAAAAATCTGATCCTTCAAAATATGTGATAATTTTTTCAAGCCAGTGGCACAGCTCTGGGTATTGCAATGTTGGTCGGTTAAATTATCTTATTCTTTGATCAAACCTTAGATATCTTGACAACTGCTGAATTGTGTACCATGACACTTGGTACATACTGTATATCCATGGTGCCCAGATACTGATTCATCATCATCTGTAGTAGGTGGTCTTAAGGGCTTTTTTGGCAACCATTTGGCTAATCACACACTACGAGGCATAACTTACTACCAGAGATCAGTAGAATGAAGGTTGGTGTCATCTGCAAACGTCTTGACCAAAGCTTTCCAGACCAATGAGGTTCAAGCTGTTGGTATACAGAGAAGAGGGGAATGGATGTGGCCCTATGGAGGGTGATGGTACTGTAGTAGTTGGGAGATGTTTTTCCTCCAGCTTCCATGCTGTCTCCAGTCAGACAGGAGGTCTGCAGTTATGCAGGTGTAGTCTGGAACACTCTGCTAGGACAGCTTGTCCTACATTTAGAGAGGGATGGTAATAAAGTTGGAGCTATAATCCACAGTAACCTTGCATAGGTTCATGAAGAGTCCAGTTGCAAGGGTATAAGGGATCATGTTACAAGGAGTCCAGAAGTGGATGGGTTATAAGGTGAGACAGCACAAGACACTGTAGACAGTTATTTTGACTCTTGTGGGTCACGTTTGAGAATGAAATCTGCTTGCAAACTGTGGAGGCGGTAACTCAATCGCTGATTGTGCTACTGATTGAATTTCATTAATCTCAGCACCTGCTCATTTAAAAGGTGGCATTCACCGGGTTAAAATGAGCAATTTACTACCGTGTGTAGTTAAGGGGTTTTGATAAATCAATCTTGGACACTCAGATAAGTAAAGTATGCAGTAAGTAAAAAGTAATAAGGTGGTGCTTAAAGCTGGCGTATGTGATTTCTGATTGGTCAAACTTAACATGAGCTGTACACTTTGACCAATCAGAGCGAGGCTCCGATTATCTGTTCTTATTGGCTGTTGGGACTGTCCATTCACTTTGGCACGACTTTGTTGGTATAGAGCGTGTCAGGGAGGGACGATAGGGGAGGGACCAAAGGGAACAAGTGGAGCGGTGGAGGTATTTGGATTCGAATCTCTATCCCAACTGCCATTTTCTCCCCAAATCCTCCACCCCAGCTTTAACCAGACAGGCTCCAAAACAGAGTGTTTCAGACAGGGGCTGAAAAGAGGAGATTCAGCAATGGCACTGTGATAAATATAAAGTGTTCTCTGGACACTACACCATGAGTATCAACAGTTTCTAGCAGAAACCCAAATCACAATTTTGAAGCAAGAAAAGAGAATACTATGTGACCTTTAATTTCCATTCTAATACTACAATCTCCAAATTCAAACCACTATTAATGTCTGCTGTCTACCACACATGATAGACAGCAAACATGTACAGTGTTTTGCCCGTATATTGATACTGATGGAATCACACCTCGTTTGTGTGATTTGAAAGAAATACGTTGGCCTATATTCCAAACAAACACACAAACATGTCCACACACATCTGTGCACTGCTCATTAAACTAAGCATGTTAGTCGGATTGAGACCCAGTGTGTGTGCCTGCTGCAAGTGTGTGTGTGTGTGTGTGTGTGTGTGTGTGTGTGTGTGTGTGTGTGTGTGTGTGTGTGTGTGTGTGTTTCAAAGCAGGGGGTTGGCTTGCTGGCTGCCTGAGGCTACCGCTTCTGAAGTGTGTGAAATGAGGGAGTAGCCAACGGTGGGCCCTTGGCTATAAAAGTAGCATTGAGGAGTGTGTGTGTGTGTGTGTGTCACATACATATCAGACATATGTCAAATTCACTGACACGTCTGCTGATGTGAGTGACACGGAGCCTGCGGGGCCCCCTCTCTATCCGCTCTCTGCCCCCCGTATACCCTCTGACATGGAACAGTCCTAACATTGTGTCTGCAGGGTAATGAGGCAAGCCCATGAGACAGTGAGAGGGGGCTTAAGGTTCAGTCAGGTGTAAAACTTTAACTACCGTACATGAGGTGATAATGCAACAAATATGGTACGACATTTATATATTTTATACTGTATGAGTTCAAGCCTATATGCTCCCCCTTTTCTTTTTATACCTTTATCATTTTCTTCACTTAAGTAAAATTCTATATTCATTGTAATATATTTTATAGTTCCCTATCCAATGCCTTTCTTTCCTTTCTTTTTTCTTGTGCCATTTTTCTGATGGTTCTGTATTTCTGAAGTGTGTTTGTATGAGTTTCTTATACGCATAGTGATCAGCACAGTCACTATGAGGTGTTTGGCGGAGACGTCGCTGTAACAGGCATTGTACTGTTGCGGAGGGAGCCATGAAGGCAGATAAGGTAACAGACAAACTATGCGTGAGTACCTCATACCACCCCACTTCAAACATATTAAACCGTCCCTTTAAAGGATCGCTTACTTCTGCTTTAAGTTTCCTTATTTGCTCCCTCCCTCTTTCCCTTTTTTCCTCCCCTCTGCTTTCTCTTTTTACTTACCTCCCCTGGTAAAAACATTTTTTTCATTATTTTCTTGAATGTTCTGGTTCTTTGGTTAAATTTCCTTTCTTTTCTCACTTTCTTTCTTTTTGAATGTGCATTTTCTGTCCACCTCTTGTCAGTTCTTTTTCTCCTCCCTTTTCTCTGTTGCTTTCTCATCCATTTTCTTTTCCCCACTCTGCCTCTATCCCTCGCTTCCTCCACACTACACAACATCATCTTTGTAATGATCAGAGAGGCTGGGATATGAATGCATTTCCTCTCTTGCTGCTTTCTCAAACCTCCCATAGATGGTGCTGTTGCCCATGACTGAAAAGAAGACTGGAACGCTCCCGGCTCTCTTTCTCTTTTGTTGAGGGTAAAATCTCTATCTTTCATTTTGCTTATTTTACTATACCTGTGATGTGGCTCAAAATAGATATAACTAAACTAATGAGCTAACACTGATGAGGCTTTCTTCTCTCAACTTCTAAGCTGTGTAAGTGTTTGCTCTGATTTGATTAACGGTTTATGGCACGGAAAATATCTAGAGAAATACGTGGTTTGTTTCATGAGATAGTGCTGAGCTTTCCTATAAAGAAACACAGATTACACATCTAAGCATGAGACTTAATATTTGTCCACTCCCTTTTTTGCCTTTTTTATTTGGAACATGGTGCGGGAAAAAAGGGTATCATTTTAAATACAATATTGTCAATTCATTCTGCCGTCATAACTTCAAAACAGAACTTGTAAAAACCGAGATGTCCCAAGAGATTTTTTTGAACATTACGATATCCTCTATTTCTTTTCTGCATTGAAATAGTACAGTACTGTGTGTAAGTATTCTCTTCTCCTTGAAGTGTTTTGTTAATGTCTTCCCATTCACATTCTAGCACTCAAACGCCTCATGTGAAACAAAGAAACACCCCAATAAAGGACCAGCAAATTAACTGTACACTTAGCATGTATGACATTTTTTAATTATTTTTTATTATAACGATGATACAGCCTCAACAATAGTGCATGTGTGTGTGAGGATACATATATTCTGCTCTCAGAGGAAGTACAAGGAAGTGTCTTTTAAGTTTTTCTTAATATTGTAAATACATTAAAAAACACAACGTATATCCTCTTTTTCTTTGTATGGTAAATATGATTGTTTTGGACATAGATCTCACAATTTAACCTAAATAAATAGCTCAAAAGAGTATAGTTTTCAAATTCAAGCTAAATATACATTTTCTTACCAACATTCCAGTAGTATTTTCTGTAGTGAAAATGTACTAAAACACACATTTTAATAGATTAATAAAAATATTCACAATTTGAATATGCTGTTATATATATATATATGTATATACTGTATATTACTGTACAAAGCAAGTGTCTGTAAAATCAGTAACAGGTTTCCCGACTTTGGACACAAAGACAGATGCCTGTCAAATGTCTGCTATCACTAACTATCCAATACCGTCAGAGTAATACATCAAATCCGATAAAATAAATCAGTGTGTGAACATAGTATCATATCATTTCATAAACTAGACATAGGGATCAAATAAAACAAAGGTTTTTCCTGTCCGAAAAAAAAAAAACACTCCGGCATCCAACAACACAAAGTCATTTCTATGCAGCGCGCGCAGCCACCGCTAACCATTTTACCTGCCGCTACTTGGGCGAAACGGATAAGAGGCCGCTTGCATATTCATAAGAGCAGATAAGAGCCATACCCATACAGCTCCCCCTTTAATTGAGAATGATGGAGAGGGATGGAGGGACGTCGGAGTGCAGGAGAAAGGAGGGTGGGGGGGAACGATAACCCCGGCGCCTGCCTTGATGCATTCATTGAGGGTATTAGAAGGAGGGATGGATGGACCGGTGAGCCAGTATTGGTGGTAGGTTGGGTGGTGGTGGTGGCAGCAGACACACACACACTGAAATGCCAGCAGTGCCAATAAATCACTTCCCCAGCCCGGTGATTGACTCTGCAAATGTAGTCTGTAAAAAAGGGACTGCGGAAAAGTTAGGAAGGAATCAATCAAGGCACACTCCCAACAACTTTTCAGCCCTTTCTCAGTTCTGAAATGGTATCAAAGGTTATCATTGTAAGTGAGTTGATAAGGCTTTGACCTAAAGACACTTGGACTTACAGTTATATAGCGTTTCGAGGACTATTTATGAGGATCCACTGTGAGATATTTTGAAAAAATAAGGAGGGAAAGTAGACAAAATAGGAAATATTCCTTTAGTTGAAAGAGGCGTATACATCTGAATGAACATGAATACATTAGAAGTGGAAAGGTCAAAATCAAAGCAATAGAGGTAGAGTTAACACTTCAAACAACTTTTAGTATCATGGAAAGGTCATGACACCAAAACCATTGGATACTGCGATTCCCATAATGCAACGCCATATGTTTACACAGAGATGTTATTATACTGACACAAACAACATGTCTGTGAAATGAACGTATTGAACATGTGACTGACTTTGTGTCCAGAACCAATGTGTCTCTGCCATGCTTTACCAATATAGACTAGTGTGTGTGTGTGTGTGTGTGTGTGTGTGTGTGTGTGTGTGTGTGTGTGTGTGTGTGTGTGTGTGTGTGTGTGAGTGTGGGAGAGAGAGAATTCTTTTTGTGTTCTCTGTGCTAGTGTTTGTGCAGTTGCTATACACTCGCACACAGTGAGTGTATAGTAGCGTGTGTGCTCTTTCTACTACTGTGTGTGTGTCCGCTTCATTTTTGCACACCACTTTGTCTGTGTGTTGTGGTGCGTTTCGGACAATGTGAATAAGCCTGCAATTTTTGTGTTTTTGTGTATTTTGTTTGTGGGAGTGTGTGTGTGTGTGTGTGTTTGCGTGTACATACACCAGTGTCCATATACTACCAGTGTGTGTGTGTGTGTGTGTGTGTGTGTGTGTGTGTGTGGTTCATGAAAGTATGTAAGTGTTCATCTCTAGTACAGTTTGTCTAGCAGTGTGCATGTGAGTATACCCTACATACACTGTCTGCTTTTGTGAGGTTGTGTGATTGTGTGTGTGTGTGTGTGTGTTTGTACGTGTGATTGTGTGTGTGTGTGTGTGTGTGTGTGTGTTTGTACGTGTGATAGTGTGTGCGTGTGTGTGTGTGTGTGTCACAGATGCCATTGTTTGGCCTCTGGAGGTTTCATTAAGGCCCAGTGTCCAGAGGTAAAAAGTCATTCATCTCCCCTGTTGTGAAGTGGCAGCTCTGGGCTCCGTCCCCTCACACTCCCCCACACCTCCACCTCCATCCCCTTCCCTCTCTCTTCTCTATCCTCTCTCCATCTCTGTGTCTCTCTCTCCATTTTTCTTACATTCTCTTCCTCTGTCTCTCTTTTCATTCCCTCCGTTTTTCATTGTCTTCCATCACTTTCTGGCACACACACAAAAAAAAGAAAGTCTTATGAGTCTGGAGAGAAGACTGAAAAAGAAAAATGAAAAAGCGATAGTACAGAGGAGGGGAGTGTTTGATGTCTTTCAGAAGGACCGGCCCTGTCTAATGAATCCTTCACCAGTCCACCACGCGATGAGCTCGTCTTTTACTCTTTTTTCTCTCTCCCTCTTTTTTTTTTTTTGCCTCTCTGTGCACATTAATTAGAGCTGTCAAAACTTAAGTCTCTCCCTCTTTGGGCTTGCTCTCTGAAATTTTGTTCCTTCAAGTGGCTGAATGGGATGGCGTTAATTAAAAAGATATCAGATCATAGAGAGGGCCCCCTGAGCGCCGGGAACTGTCGGGGGCCCCAGCGTCCCGACATGTCCAGACATCATGTTTTTTTTTTTTTTTTTTGCTTTTTTTGTGTCCGTGCGCACACTCCAAAGAAAAGCCTGCTCCCTTTTGTCCGCAAGTTACAGCGATGGATTGAAGTTCACAGGGGACGAGACTGGAGGGAGCGTGTGTGTATGTGTGTGTGTGTGTGTGTGTGTGTGTGTGTGTGTGTGTGTGTGTGTGTGTGTGTGTGTGTGTGTGTGTGTGTGTGTGTGTGTGTGTGTGTGTGTGTGCGCATGCGTGTTAAAGTGCCACGTTGATAAAAGCATCTTTTTTGGGGGGATTTAATTGCGTCCCAGCCTTATGAAAGTTTGGACTTTTCCTCTGATGAGGACTTCAGAAGGTTCACTGTTTTAAGTGGCATATCTTTACTGACAGAGCAAAGTGCTGAACGGAAGACACTGATAGCACTATACCTTCTCTTTTGTGTGTGTCTGTCTGTGTGTGTGCTCGCGTGTGTGCATGTGTGCAGTATGAGAGAGCGAGTGTGCGAATGCAAGTTTGTGTTAATGATTATGTGTAGATGTGTAGATATACATTGAAAATAAAGATATCCATTGAAACACATACCTCCGTGACTTTCCATGTCGGTATGTGCACATCTGCGTGTAGCTTTACTTGCAGGGCTACTTGATGAGCGACTTTGGCTGGCAACCTTACTGGCAACCCATTAGCTCATAATGTGTATTGAGGTGGCTTACTAAACCACAGTAACCAGTGAATGAACTGACTTTAGTCTCTTACAATTGCCTGTGTGACCTATCCCTTAGCCTACAAGTGTGTGTGTGTGTGTGTGTGTGTGTGTGTGTGTGTGTGTGTGTGTGTGTGTGTGTGTGTGTGTGTGTGTGTGTGTTTGTGCAGCCGCCTGCATCTGTGCATGTGAGTAAAACATGTGAGTCACTTGTCATTGGTTGCCACTGCTATTGATATTGATGTACATTGCTCACACACACACACACACACACACACACACACACACACACACACACACACATACACACACACACACACACACACACACACACACACACACACACACACACACACACACACACACACACACACAAACACACACACACACACACACTGTTGTACTGTTGTGTTGTGAGATCAGTAATTTGTAGTTAATCATTTGGGCTGAAGAGGGATGGGGTAGGGTGAGCGAGAGGGCTGACGCCCCCCCCTCACTCTCATTCTTCTCAACAGCAGAGTGGCAGTGGAAAAGCACAGAGATAAATGATGCTCACACACACACACACACACACACACACACACACACACACACACACACACACACACACACACACACACACACACACATCCTCCATGCAGAAACCTAATTAATTTTGTGCAGTGTTTCAGAATTGATTGTGGTCATTCCTAGTTCTAATTTTTCATCTGGTTTTCAAGGGCTTCCTTCTTTGTGTCATTCACACTTGTCTGTATTGCTCTTTAGTGTGAGAGTGAGAGTGTGTGTGCGTGCGTGTGTGTCTACGTGTGTGTTTTTTGCTGTATGCATGAAAACATGCTCCAATTCATAACTTCACCAGTTCTGTAGTTATTTGAGTGTGAGGTCGTCTCAACCACACACTCAAACTTGTCAGACAGAACATGTGTATTCAGTTTTAGAGAAATCCAAAAAAAAAAAATTAATCTGATTCATATGAATTTGCAACAAAGGATACTAATACAGTATTGGAAATTAGAACTACTTCATTATAATACATGGAGCTTCAGCTGGCATAATCAGTGGGAGATGGATGCAGACACATTAGTGTTTTGTTATGAATACATGGTTCAGTGTGATTTTATTTAGTGTTATGGTGACATTTGGTCAACTCCAAACCCCCAAACATGTCATGTAATGCCGAGTGTAGCAACAGCCAACTTCAGATGTAGACATCCCCAAGGGTCAGTATCAAAAAAGATATACTGTGGTAGAAAGCAATTCATAATGAGGTGGATGTTCTTTGTAAATGAGCAGTAGTAGGTACAATACAACAAAAATCTATGTAGTAGGTACTACAGTGTTGTGTACCTTATTGTAAAGTGTAACCAAGTTTCCATATCAAATCAAAAGTTCAAATGTTCAAATGCACTTAAAGCACAAAAACCATCCAAATCCAGTGATAGCTCCTGTTATCATAAATATATCATTAAGAAATCAAAGATACTTTAAATAACCAGTCGTGTACCATAATACAAAAAACATGAAAGCTGTTCTACTCACATTATTTATTGACACATCTGTGCTGACAGTCAGGTCATCAGATACAGTAGATCATTGATTTGTACTGTTATGTAATTAGTATTGATAAAAACAATGTAAAACATACTTTTCTACTCTAGGCTTAGTGTTTGTGTACATTCAAGGCTGTGGCACTTTAAGAAAAACTCGTTAGCTCCTTTCGAAATGAGGGAAATGAATGAATCTGATTACGGCTTTGTCCAATATAGTTTTATGCATCACAATTTCCTGTTTTTAATCACTACAGTAGGACTGGTGCCGCCCAAGGGCACCGTTTTAATTCTTTTGTCTTAGCAGCAAAAGCAGAGATTTTTTTTTTTTTTTAGATTAATAATTGTTTTGCCAGGATCTAATAACAAGCAATAAAACCAGCCAACCAGAATGCATGCCACCGTACCCAATCTGGCTGCTATTATTAGAAAATTAGAAACACTTTTTTTTTAATATGATTTTTGTTTTCCTTGCTTTTTATGCCTCTCTGTCCACTTTACGTTGCCACTGATAATATTGTCTTTTAAATTTTTTTTTATTCCTGATCAATATTTTAGTTTAATTTTCTTAAGTAGGTTAATGTCACATGGAGAATGATCTTTTCTTCATGCCTCGATATGATTTCTCACTTTCTCACGCCTGTGACAGGCGGGCTGATAGAATATTTACAGCCTCCTAAGGAGACATTTAGCAGTTAACACATCACAGCTGATGCGCACCTGCTCTTTAAGACTTGCATGCATGAGTGAATGAGTGAGCCTGCAGGTGTGTGTCTGTGTGTGTGTGTGTGAGAGCTTCTTGTGCGTGAGTGTCTAAGTGTGATCTGTTTCATGTAAAAGATAGACAGAGTGAAGAGAGCCTAGCTCACATGGCACCATATCGGAGCTGACGTTCTATCAGCCACACAGCCATAAATGCGCTCTCTCTCTCTCACACTCTCTCTCTCTCTCCATGTATGTAATTCTCTTTCTGTGCACTACATTCTTACCTCCCTCCCTCCCTCCCTCTTCCTCTTTGTCTTGGCCTCTCATTTAAAGTAGGACACTTTACAGCGCATGTTTCTACGGGCGAATTTCACCACCACTTCAGCTATGTCTTGTTAAAAATGATAAGAAATATGGGACATATTTAACATTGTATGTCCGCATGCATGTTCATGCCCATATCCAGCCATGGGTAACAGTGGTAAATTAAAAATGTTCAAAGTGTTCTCATACAGACCTGTGTGGCCAACAGTGAGCTTGCTGGCGCTATATCCTAACTAGCACACAGAGCAGGGAAGTCCTGACAGCAACAAGAGAGGAGGAAAACCCACAGCCAAATGCACTGTAGCAGCACCATTCTAAACCATGGTGAACAGCAATGCTGCCTTTAAGAGCTGGGAAGCAACAGAGGGATGTTACATACAGGACACTGATAGACTAGTAAGATGTTAGTTTGCAAGATTTTCTATTGGTTTTATGTCTTGACAAGCACTTCATTCCAAGCATAGTGAGCTTTTAGCCAATACATTGTCTGTCCATGAAAGATACATGCTGCTTTTTTGACAGATCATTCTGGGGACCATGAATGTCCAGTGAACCAAATGTATTAGCAATCCATCCAAAGGTTGTCAAGATCAATAAGGGATTGGAAAAGTCAAGCCCATTGTGTGATATAGGAGGTAGAATGGCCCGCGGGCCAACTGCGGCCCGCGGCCCGCTTTTTATTGCCCGCGGCCGATTTTAAAGATATAATGTAATATGGCCCTATACATTTTTTTTGTTGCATTTCTCAGTTAACCCACTAGTGCAGGGGTGTCAAAACTGATTGATTGGCCCGTGGCACATTTTACAAATATTATGTAATATGGCCCTTTTAATTTTTAAATAATTGAAACGCACTTATTATATTACAGAGCAATATGTCCCATAAAAGAAAAAGAACACCAAGCCCATCCCAGAGGACCCTGCATAATAATTATTATGGAAAATCCATGTGTCTTTCTCCAATAGCTTCTAATTCATCTGACACAGTGTCTCCATTTTTTTTCATACAAAATTCTTCAATTCTCTTAATTTCCCTCTCAAAGTGCATCAGATTCATGCATTTCACTTTAAAAACTTAAAAAAGTCTCACCGGGGGGGCATACCCCCGGACCCCTCTAGGAGGGTCGGGATCTAGACTGGCTACTATTTTCACCCAAGAAACAATGTCCATTGGACATTGGACGCAAAAGCAGAAAACACTGGGTGTATCAATGGCATTTAACAAGTGGGGGGATGTATCTGTTTAATGTGCAAGAAAAGTGTTGCCGTGAAAAAGATTACAATTTACAAAGACACTATGAAACTAAACATCAGAGCAGCTACATGTCCTGATAAATGTGTTATTTTTGCAAAGTGGCCCGGCCCTTAGATTTTTCTGGCCCTCAGTGAAAAAAGTTTGGACACCCCTGGCCTAGAGGAAAGGTGGCCGACCAGTGACCATTAGGTCGCTGGTTTGATCCCTGGCACCAGAAAGGAGGGTGTTAATTGTAAAACTAGTGGTGGCTGCTATTACGTCTACGGTGCCCACCATCTCTACCATTGAGTCCTTGAGCAAGACACCCAAACTGCTCCAGGGGCGCTGTGCTACGGCTGACCCTACGCTCTGACCCCCTCTGAAGTGTGGTAACTTGAGAGGGGATATGCAGAAAGACAAATATCAATGTAACATTGACTAATACAGTAACTTAACTTAACTTTAGAGGACAAACAGGGGTTCACCAAAGTCAGTGTGATTCATCATCTGGGGACCAAAAGTGAAGGAAATCTAAAAAATCAATCCAAATCTACTTTTGAAGACATTTCAGTCTGGACAGACAGACAGGCATGTTCAGAGCAGGCATGGTTAAATATGATACATGTAAAAGGATTTGCAAATTGCCAACTCTATGGTTAAGGTCTGGAAAGTGAAGTCATGGTAGTTTGGTTCATTTGGTCTGGGACAAGGGGAAACAAACGAATGATTCTGTTTCTTTCTAGTTCTGGTCTGTTTTATGTTCACACTGGCTATAAACTTGTACTACATTTTTTTCGACAACATGTCTTCCGTTTCATCTTTAAGTCCAACATGTCTTGCAGAGAGAGAGAGAGAGAGAGAGAGAGAGAGAGAGAGGAGAGAGAGAGAGAGAGAGAGAGAGAGAGAGACAGAGAGAGAGAGAGAGAGAGAGAGAGAGAATACATTGTGTGCGGTGGGTGTTCTAGTCCGATGCTGGTGAGGTCCATCTGGAAATGCTCAGAGCGTCCTGCTGTCTCCTAGCTGCTGCCATCACCTCTCACAGTATTTCACTGCTTTATGGACGCTAGCAGCTCCATATCCCTTTGGAACTTCTTTGGAAACATCAGCCAGACTTTTTATTTACAACCTCAGAGCGGGGGCCTGTTCCCTGCAGTGGAGGGGTGTGTGTGCAGTGAATATGCTTAGATCCAGGCATATCAGCACAAATAGTTCAAGGAAAAGTAGGACTGCATGTGTGGTTGCTTACTGTGGGTCAGAGGGGCCGTTACATTTCATGTCAGAGCATTTTCACGACCTAAACATTTGACTACTAGGTTGGTTCTTTCTTTCTCTACTCAACATATCATGAAGAAGACCATCTGAACTAGGTGGTATTGTATCAATCCCTGTACCGAGATACACAGAAAAACAGTCCCAACAACCTGACAAGACATTCCATTTTGTGTGGCGCAGTTAATTATATCTCTTAATGTCTGATAAGTGTAATGTTATAATTCACTCTCAGTCAAAAGGTGCAATGTTCTGGTTCATCTACACCGCTAATCATAAATACAATTGTGGAAAGTGTTGCCCCTTGACTTGCCTTTTCTCAATAGCTCCATAGTCATATTGTACATATTATAAAAAAATATTGTAATACTTTTAATTTTTTATTTATTATTATTCTTTCGGACAATTACACACAATACACAATTTTCTCTTTGCATATTCATACATATTACTTTGTGTTATCGTCCGAAGGGTGGCAGGAGAAGCCAAAGGCTTATCAGGTCCCGCCCCCACTGCCATAAGATTCAGATACACAGATACACAGCTACTGATACAGATAAAACAGTTAGTCTAAACACATCTGCAAAAGTATTCAAAACAGTCAGTCTGTCTGCTGACCTCGGCTGCAGTCCCATAACATGCAGTGTATTCAATACAATAGATATATTGCATGAGTACCAATCAAACCGCTTACCCAGTGGTTCAAATACACAAAACTATTGTTGTCTTACGCACTTGAAACCATCTCTCACACCTTCCTGTCATATGGATCACTGATGCTGAGATATGAGCAAATAGCAATAAATAGAGATATTAAGAGGTCCTTGTGGGCTACAAATGGTTTCACAGGTTATGTTGTGCTGTGTGTTACATCCGTTGTTGGCAGTGAGTAAGAGTTTAACTTTTTTTTTTTATTAGATTTCATTGTCATGCACAACAGTCTTGTGTGAGGTCTATTTTGTACGCCAAGATATATAAATAAAAAATCTATAGGCATATATATGAATAGGGTGAGTAAACAGTGAGTCTTGAATACTTTTGATAGCAGAAGTACAGGTTGGTGGAGGGAAATGTTGACATTGGTTCAAATTCACAAACAACCGTTGGCTCCCTGTTGGTATGGCACTGTTTGTGAGTGTGTGTGTTTGTGTGAGTGTGTGTGCGCAAGTGTAAATATGTATATGAAAATGTACCTGTTTGCGTAAATTAATGTGGCTGAGTACACAGTCTGCAGAATTTAAGGTACGAAAGTAAGTTGTGTGTCTATTTGTTTGCATGTTATATGTGTGTTTACGTGTCTGGTCCTTCATTCAGCGACACTCTATTGTATGTGTGTGTGTGTGTGTGTATGTGTGTGTGGGTATGTGTGTGTGTGTGCGCGTGTGTGTGAGTGTGTGTGCGTGTGTGACATGCAAACAGCCCCACTTGGCCAGCTGACAGGCCACTGTCTGATTATAAAGGCACTTTACCAGTATTAATATTAATGCCACTCCATTTTATTCAGGATGTCTGCCTGCCACTCCGATGAGACTGCACTTTGCCGCTTTAAATGCTGTGTGTGTTTGACAGGAGGTGTGTGTTTGAGTGCGGCTGCATATGTGTGTGTGTGTGTGTGTGTGTGTGTGTGTGTACACGCACACTGATTCATGTGTGTTGTGTCTCTCTGGCATAAATGCAGTTGTCAGAAAGAAAGAATCATTCTAGTCCATTAGCACCAGGACTTTTTTTAAACTCGACCCCCCCTCTTTTACTAAAATGGTCTTAACTTATTCACTGCATGTTTGTCTTAAAGGTGAAGTGAGCGATATATTATGTTAATATACGTGTTAAATTGCTCTATATTCATACAGTGATCACTTATATAGCGTTTCATACCTCCGATCTCTCAGTCACCCGCTCTGCATGTAATCGGCAAATTACATTTTTCGGGTATCCCGATAGTGGTATCCAATCAGAAGAGAGAACGCTACAAACCGGCACCCGTCTCACTGCCGGTGCACCCGCAGAGCGACAGATGGGTGAATGTTTATGCGCGTACAATGGCGGAGCAGGTAAAAATCCTTCCCAATGTCTGTTTTGATGGTTTTTATCATGTTTTATCACACTTATGGATCTGAGATGATGCTAGATAACTCGCTGCTTGAAGACAGCATTGCATTAATGTGGTGACGTAGGGACGAGGGAGCGGACTGCTATCATTAGCGCACGCAATACAAGGGATCTGGCCCAAAGAGTTAATACAGTATAAGACAAAGAGCTACTGGTGGATTCTTTCGGTGCACGCACACACACACACACACACACACACACACACACACACACACACACACAAAGCACACAGACGCACACACACACACACACACACACCCCTCCCCCCCATGTGTAACTATCTTGTTTTTCTCTTGTTGTTAGTTGCTGTGTAGGTCATCCCCTCCTCTGTGTGCCATCTGGGAAGTCTCTCTCTCTCTCTCTCCATCCATTATGGCCATCCTGGGACAGAGACCCTTCAACAGCGGCAGTATGCCCCCGCAAGCCTCACACACATAAACATTTAGACATACACAGGTACACACCAGCAGACACACACACACACACATGAACACTTCACAATCCAAACCAAACACAGACCAATGCTAGGGAACTGAACTCAAACATGCAACAATCAGCAGCAAGTGATACACACTCACACACAAAGAAAAATACAGCCAGGTACACATTTAAACACACAAAAAAAGACACTTTCACACACACACACACACACACACACATGCACAGGTACACACACACACACACACACACACACACACACACACACACACACACACACACACACACACACACACACACATGCAAGGAGTCATTGTAATACAGTCATCACCGCTGCTTTGTTCACTGTGCAGTAGATTAGATTGGATGAGATTGACTTTATTGTCCTCCTTGATGGAAATGTGTCTTTGGCTTCTCCCAATGAACACAAATACACACATTACACAGAGCACAACACAACATTAAAACATACAAATACACAATAGAGACAGAATGTAGTGTAAACAAACAAGTAGCAGCATATAAATTAAATAAGTACTATACAACAGAACATCTAAAATAACTTGTGTTCTCAGTAAAACTCAGATTGTGTTCAACCGTGAATGGAAAAAAGGGAATAATAATTATTCTTAAGATTTTAATTTAAAACCTTTTTTAATTTTTTTATTAATACATATTTATAAATTCCACAGTTGGCTATGCCTTCTGGTTGCTGAGGAGCTATCCTTGTCAAGATGTCAGGGATGGCCTTGAGTACCTTTTGCATAATGCTATCATGCCTACATTCAAATAGAATGAATCGGCCTAATCAGTGGAATAATTTAATACAATGACCCGCCTGCGTTGGAATTTACAAGGATGGCCTGTTGGAAAATGTCTGAACGAATGAAAGAATGGAAGACTGCTGTGTTGGCCTTGGAGATGATGAAAGAAGTTGGACAGTGTTTATTCAAATGCACGGGAATTACAGTATCTGGACCTTCATGCATTAGACACATCCTCCTCATCAGAAAGATATTCTGAAACCATCCTTGCATTCCAAATCACATACTTTTTACTACACTACATACTAAAGTACAGAAGAGTTTAAGGGCCACAGGAGAGAAACACAATCCGATAAGGAAGATTTTCTTTTCATTATGTCTCGAAATGTCAAGAATAAAGACGAATACTCCAAAATTCTATTGTAGTTAGTGGGGCATTTATGTATTTTCAGCATACTGAAATTGACTTGAAGGGGCATACTAAATCTTTTTCTGGCATACTAAATAGTATGGAAGTATGGGTATTGGAACGCAGGGCAAGATTAGAAAAAAGGTTGGCTTCTTTCACTACACACTAGAGAGAAGCCCATATCGTTTATCGGCATCTGTCACAGCAACCACTGACATAACATGGCATGTGCCGCTCAGTAACGGTAAATGCCGGTCCCAACAATGGTATTCTGTGCCCTACGTGACACCGGCATGCCCCACCTCCACCCTATAATTTCACAACAGGTAATGCCGTAAATGTATAGCTATATATATAGTTGGTCTTTATTGACACTATATCACAACATAACGCCGTGAATAAATTTTAGGATATGTGCAATCTGTGTGTTGTTGCTTTTGAAATGACAGATGCTTTTGAAAACAGTTAGACTTGCTCCCGTGACTGTAGTTAGCCTAGCCACCTGAGCAGGTATGACTTCTCGTTAACAGAGAGCTAAATGCCACATACCATTTTACATTAAGTGGCATGCCAGCGGAAAAACCCTATGTGTGCCATGAGATCATGGCATGCCACTTAATGTAAAAGGGCCTGTTTCCAGCCTTTTCACATTGGCTATCATTATTGTTTCTGTTCAAGTCAAATTGTGTTAGTAGCCTAATGGTGGGTGTGAATATATGCAATAATTAAGGTTTTCTATAAAATAGCATGCATATTGATAGATATATAATCTCTCCATTAGGTATTTAGGTATTATCATGAAAGATTATAGAGTCTGGATGCTGAACGGTGAAAACTACCACTTATGGCACTCCTATCACTTATGGAATTCTGACTCGTGTTAAGTGAATGGAGTAGCAGGCAAATGTGACTAATCCACTCTAAATACTGTTTCTATGCCAATGTCATTATGAAGTGTTTTCCTTTCATGGTGGGCTGCCTACTCAGTTTCTAGAGGCATAATAGCAATATACCAATGGAAACGGTTGTATGTGTGTATCCTGAATCACATATCACATGTGATAGGATGCAGAAATGGGGCTGGTGTCACTCCCTTGAACTATGAAGCCAGCTTCCTATGCAACCATGGGCTTGGCAACCTGGCTTGGTACTGAATGATATTACCTGTGTATTGTGGTACCTGGACCTGGAGGTTGATCCCACCATTCATTCCCATACAAACGGGGAAGAGGATTCAGTCTTTTTTAAACGAAAGGGCACAGTACGGCTCAACAAATGAAACAGGTCTTACTTTAATAGATCGATAGAGTTTTTTTTTTACAATTCAAACTTCAGGTTTTTACAAGCACATAACACAAGTATAGACTTACTTAATCACACAATATATTTAGTGAAGAACATATCAGGTCAGAACATGACAGAGGGATAACACCTGTCCATGTATCAATAACCCTATCAAAAAACCTGCTGGCACAGAAGAAAGGACCAACCCAAAACCCTCATCTTTCCACAGTTTGTCCTTGTGAATACATATACCACCTATATGACCATCTCTCTATTCTGTTGCCTTTCCTATCAGTAGTATAGAGAGCTAGCCACGGAGAGAGAAAGAGAAAACAAGCGAGGCAGGGGATCATGATGACGACAGTTGGGGCTGGAGCGCAGTGCAAAGCTCCGGGTTATCAAACTCATTAATCTACATGCCATAGTCCCCGGATGAATAATTGTGTGTTTGAATTTATCTGCCAGTGTGATAGCTATACAGCTCAGCTCTTGCTCCCTGCGCACCATAGACCCTCACCAGCATTGTGTCTGGGCCTTGTAATTATTACATGCTTTGTCTTTGATTGGGGTAGAGGTGGGTGTGGAAAACAGAAACACACACTCTCTCACCTCAGCTTTCAAAGCTTTTCATTCCACCAGCCCTTTAAGTGCGATGCCTAATATTACAAGGAGTCCCTCCCCCGTTGTTCCCCTCCCGACAAATACAATTGCATATATTGGAAACATAACAGGAAACAAAATAGGGATAACACATTGTTTTAATGCGTGTTTGAAGATATCTAACAGTTCATATTAACATACCATTTGTGTTGTGTGTCCGTTTTTTTAAAATAAAGATATTATTCATAGCTACTTTCCCAAAGTCAAAAGTTTTATCCTTCAACTTGATAATCTAAAGTGTGTTATAATGCAACATATTTCTGATGGAAATGGACGTATCTAATTTGTTTTACATTGATCGCATTATAAATCGGGGGAATATTAACTCTCATGTCTATTCGAGGATGGTGTTTGGCGTCAGATATGAACCTGGGCTTTCTCTTGTCCTCCATTTACTCTTGGTTGATGACCTTTGACCCCTTTCCAGACAACATTATACTGTAGATTAGCAAGTTGGTGTGAGGGAATCAAAAACAGAGCTACAAAGACAGGTGGCCACATATCCAAATGAATACTTATGCGGCCCCTAGATCGGCGAAATGTATCGATAGGTAACTGCTAACATGTTCATCCTATCAACATAAAACATGCTAATATTTTCATAGCTTTATGATTTACCAAAAAAAAAGTATTGTCAGTTTGTTTGCCTGTTTGCATGCGTGTGAGTGATAGGAACATATGCTGACTTACTATGTACAGACATGGCTTCACAGTTTCATGACAAATACACACACACACACACACACACACACACAGTCTTGTATTTGTTACCTTCTTAGGACCACCCCAAAAATGCCTACCATCTTAGGACCACCCTTTCTAGACATAGTAGAAACTTCTAAATTGCACCCCTGAACTTGAAAAAAAATCTATTTTTTTTATATCACTTCAGATTTAAGATTAGTATTATTTAATTTTTTTATAATTTCCACATATTTTTACTATACTTGTTAGGTCCGTCTTTAACCCATTGATGTCTGTCACGCAGCATCAGGCATTAATGGGTTGAAAAAAAGGTTAACCATACTGATTCACTTTTAATGAGTTGAAACAACTATGATTTAGTCTATTTCTGAGTAAATGGTGTCCGTCATGGCTGCGGCCCAGTATTTTACCTTATATTTCTCCCTTCCATGCGTCTCCTGTGCTCTGGCCTCTGTGCCTCTGCTGTGGGCATCAGCACACCTGCTTATATCCCTGCACCTTTCCAGCCAACCATACTCAGAACCACATCATCTCCAGCGTTGTACACACTAAATAGCTGTGCATTGTCGGTACATTAAAGTGCGCTATATAGTAGATGAAATTAACCACTGAGAATTTGAACCCCACTACAAAATGGCAGACACACTATATAGTGCCACAAATCTTAAAAAGAAAATTAAGTCAAACATACTTCAGGAGAAACATTTTCCTTTTAATGTCAGACAACCCAACTTTGGCCTTCAATGGCTTTTTAGGTCTAAAAGCCTTTAAACAAACTGTGTGGTAAAACATTCAATAAAATACACAATCTGTAAACAAAACAAAATAATAAAAATAAACTGCGTTAATGCAATACAGATATTACACCTGTGTCTGTGCTTAAATGTACTGCTGTATGAACTCCCCCCTCCTTCCATCCCTCTCTCTCCCCCCACTCTCTCCCTCCTGTCTCCCTCTCTCTCTCTCACTCCTCTCTCTCACTCTCTCCCTCTCTCTCCCTACTGTCTCTCACTCTCTCCCTCTGTGTCTCCCTCTCTCTCTCTCCCTCCTGTCTCTCACTCTCTCCCTCTGTGTCTCCCTCTCTCTCTCTCCCTCCTGTCTCTCACTCTCTCCCTCTGTGTCTCCCTCTCTCTCTCCCTCCTGTCTCTCACTCTCTCCCTCCTGTCTCTCACTCTCTCCCTCTGTGTCTCTCTCCCTCTCTCTCCCTCCTGTCTCTCACTCTCTCCCTCTGTCTCCCTCTCTCTCCCTCCTGTCTCTCACTCTCTCCCTCTGTGTCTCCCTCTCTCTCTCTCCCTCCTGTCTCTCACTCTCTCCCTCTGTGTCTCCCTCTCTCTCTCTCCCTCCTGTCTCTCACTCTCTCCCTCTGTGTCTCCCTCTCTCTCTCTCCCTCCTGTCTCCCTCTCTCTCTCCCTCTGTGTCTCACATTGTTAAATAAAATACACAATTTGTAAAAAATAAAAAACTGCATCTATGCGATACAGATATTAAACGTGTAAATTTCCCTCAATGAAAAGAAAATGAAATTTTAAAACCATTATAAAACTTTACTGCTGTATGAGCTAACTCCCCCCTCTCTCCCTCCCCCCTCTCTTTCCCTCCTCCCCTCTCGCTGATCTGAAATGATTCTGTGGTGCACATAGAACTTTACCGCTCTCCAGTCCCTCTCAGCTAGGGCGTTAGGGGAAGCAGCAATGCACCTCTCACAATCTTCTTTTCCAGGCATCTTCTGCATTCGGATGAAAACCATCAGATAGTCTTCAACTGCATTCACTTCCTCCATTGACCACTTTCGTTAAGCCTTTTTCGCACCTTTGAAAAAAAGATTGTAAGAACACTTAATCCATAATACATTATAAAAATATTGAAAATTGTCAGATATTAATGAAAAATCTTATTTTTCCTCCCAAGGCATATTCCCCATCTACAATTTGTATTTGTAAAACACTGCCTCTTTTAGTGCAGAAGATTTCACCTGAATCCTCTTCCTTGCTAGAGCGTGATGTAGCTGGGACATTCTCTTCTTCACTGCCGAACCCAAGCATTTCTTTGGTCAGCTACAATAGAAACAAAGATGATTATTTAACGTGAGAGTTACAGAAATGTTGAGAAGTAGGAAAAGGGATGTAACTTTATTTTCACAGTACACACATCTTCTCTAAAACGTCAAGGTTTGACAGTACAGTAATGGTGCATAACCAAGTATTTGTTTGGCTGATTATTCAGGGCTAATGGAAAGCTTTAGGAACAATATGTTTTGGTGGAAATTGGTGCCGATGGTGGTCAATTATGGCTGCAAAATTGTTAAATTAGTGAGCCAATGTTTAAAAGGCCCCTTGACTTCATCATATCTGGATGCGGGCATTACAGTAAGCATGGATGTTGTTCAGCAATACAATGTAGAAGGAAGCTAACTAATTCTAACCTTGGATCAATCAATTTACTTGTTCATATGATAATTAATAGTCTGGAAATATAATCTCAGTTCGTTTGGGAACAAATGCAGTCTTAAGTTTAAACAAAGTTTTCTATTTGGAAGGCCAAACCTTTCATGGAAACAACTAATTGTAAAATGACATGGGAGAGAAACATGGAGTGTTATGGATGCCACAATCTTATTTAAACTATGTGGTTTGCAGAAGGATTGGGCAATATGACGCCTGTCGATTTTGTGCTATTCAGTCTCTCTTCAGTATTTCCTCTATAGGTGCTGCCCAACAAATTATATCATGAAAAAGTTGATGTTTTTCAGTAATTCAACTTAAAAAGTGAAACTGATATATTATATCGATTCATCACATGCAAAGAGATATGTCATGCCTTTATTTGTTACCATTTTGATGATGATTATGGTTTAAAGCTTATGAAACCCCCAAATTCAAAATCTCAGAAAAAAAGTTTATATTACATGACATCAATAAAAAAGGGATTTTCAATACAGTAATGTCGGCCCTCTAGAAAGTATCATTATGCATATGTAGCCAGTACTTGGTTTGGGCCCCTTTAGCATGAATTCTAGCCTCAATGCGGTGTGGCAAGGATGCTATCAGCCTATGGCACTGCTGAGGTGTTATGGAAGCCCAGGTTGCTTTGATGTGGCCTTCAGCTCGTTTGTATTGTTGGGTCTGGTGTGTCTCATCTGCCTCTTGACAATAATCCATAGTTTCTCTATGGAGTTCAGGTCAGGAGAGTTGTCTGGCCAATTAACACAGTAATACCATGGTCAGTCAACCAGTTACTAGTGGTTTCTGGCACTGTGGGCAGGTGCCAAGTCTTGCTGGAAAAGGAAATCAGCATCTTCATAAAGCTTGTCAACAGACGGAAGCATGAAGTTCACTAAAATCTCCTGGTAGACAGCTGTGGTGACTTTTGACTTGATAACACAGTGGACCAACACCAGCAGATGACATGGTGCCCCAACCACTAGTAATGGTATTACTGTGCTTGAATGGCCAGACAACTCTCCTGACCTGAACTCCATAGAGAAATTATGGACTATTGTCAAGAGCAGATGAGACACCAAACCCAACAATTCAGACGAGCTGAAGGCCACTGTGGAAGCCAAATGATTGATTTCAGGATTTATTGTATATTTTGCATTTGTTTATGAATTTTGAGTTGTTTGTTGATTATTTAAATTATTTATGAATTAATGACGACTGGTTGGAGAATAGGACGGTGCGTCAAACAAACGCCGCCCCACAATTGGCATGGCGAGGGCGGCTTCTAATCTATATCAGCTGTGCTCAGTCGGGGAACTGGGTTCCCAGGTATGCAGTCGCACTGTTTTCAGCCACGCAACAAATCGAGCACAACTATCGATCGCCAGGTAAACGCACCGGTCTATTTCTCCTCCAAGCTGGTAAGAAAATGCTAAATTGTCTGTTGAGCCAGAGGAATAAACAACCATAAACCCAAAGAAAAGTTGTGGTTAATTTGGGCGCGTCTAGCAGTGCATAGCCTGGAAACCAATGGAACACAAAAGTATTGCACTTTTAACCACTATCAAAGCAACCTGGGCTTCCATAACACCTCAGCAGTGCTACAGACTGATCGTCACCTTGCCATGCCACATTAATGCAATAATTCATGCAAAATAAGATCCCAGACCAAGTTTATAGTAGATAAATGAAAATACTAATCAAAAGTGCAACATTTCTGTAATATAAATATTTGTTTTGATTGGATTTATGGAATATTCTAATATTTGGAGATGCTGGATTTTGGATTTTCATGAGCTGTAAGCCGGAATCCTGAAAAGTTAAACCAAAAAAATGCCTGAAATATATCAATATACTGTATGTCTAATACATTTAGAATATATGGAACTTTCATCGGACCCCAGGAAGACTAGCTCTCACTCCGGTGTGTTGCTAATGGGGATCCTAATAAATCAAATCAAATCAAATCAAATCACTTTCTGAATTAAATTAGATTTAAAACAAGAGCTTTTCCATGATATTCTAATTTATTGAGCAGAACCTGTATATTCATTCTGCAGTGGTGCACCACTGTGACTCCATGCCTCCTCATTAACAACACGCTAACGTGCTGAAGGATTTGGTATTTCTAGCGGAGCCAGACCTGAGAATATTCTGTTAAAACTGATTGGTGAAGCTGTTTTGCCCTCACTGATCTCCGTGAGGTTTTTTTGGAAGTAATGAACTTTACTGTAACGTCTGTGTCCGGTGTGGTTACTGTTGAGGGAGCGCTGCTCTGGACAAAATGAGAACCCTAATGCAAAAAATTACTTCTATGCACGCAACTAAACCTAACAATAAGTATGTACAACATGTTAAACTTTAACTTTACTTACAAATACGCTGTCTGTTCTTGATAAGGGCGGAATCTCTATTTCATCTTTCTGCAATTCGTGTTCCATCTGCAAAAGCGGTAAATGGAAATCAGTCAATTTAAACTGAAGCATTTGGAAAATATTACAAGCGATATAACGTTAATTACTTGTTACGTATTGAACATGTAACTTTTGCAAACACCTTGTCTGCTGAATGTATAGCCCAAAGGGGTTGTCTGAGCCTCACTGTAACTGTAACTAAGGAAATCCTATATTTACTGCCAAATCAAGTTGATAGTATGCTCAAAATCCTTACAATCTGAATGTTTATGTTAAATTAGTGATAGAGAGAGGCCATAGACATATAAAGAATAGAGAGAGGCTAGCTGGAAGTTAAAGCGTACATTTGCAAATTAATAGAAAAATATTAAATAAGGTGAAGCCTTCAGAGGAGGCCTAAATTCAAACAGTCTTGATTTTGTGAAATCACAAGCATTTAACGGTCAGAAATGTCAATACAAAACAAGGATTTAGACGAATAAATCTTAATGTTTGAAAGACAATCTGATTTGAGTGCTTGACTAAAGTGAAACATTAGCAGTCACTTGACAGATGCCATGGGATTTTTTATGACATAAACTTACAACTACACTGTTGGTCCTTCTGAGCTTAGCTAGAGGGGGGTCAAGGATATCAGTACCCTCACTGTCACTGTCACTGGAATACTGGTATACTTTCTGAAAAAGAAACATCAGAAAATCTGTTTTTTTAAGGGGACTCGAAATTATCATTAAATTATTTTCTAGCAACACATAAATGAAAGAATAAAGAAATGTCCTTTACAACTGAGTGGTATTTTCTTTATAATTCATGAGAGAGAAAGTTGACATTGATGGAAGTCTGAAGAAATCTTTACAATGCTAAGATTTACACTACAACTGAAGTCAAACTTACCACTGATTAACCTAGTGTTGATTATTGAGACAGACAATAGCACATCATGAAAGGGAAACAGTCACTGATGTACATTATAAAAAGGTGTTGTAGAACTAACCATTGTATGATAATACAAGGTCCTCTCCCTCTCTGCATTTAACCTGTCTGTGTGTGCCATGTCGTATCGGCTCTCACACGCAATATGATGTGCTTTCAGTCTCTGAAGGCGACACAAGTGAGAGCTTCGAGCCTACAGAGTACAGAAAAGTTGGGTTTTTTTTGGGGGGCATTTATGCTTCATTAGATAAGACAGTGTAAATCAGGGGTCTCAAACTGATCTGTCAAAGGGCTGGTGGAGTTACTCTGCACTCCAGGATAAAGTAGCATCCACATACAGTAGAGGCCTAAACATTTATATGGGGAGACTTCTTCAATCTGTGTGTTATGAACAGTGGAGGGAGGGGGGGGGGGGGAATTGTACACAACTGGTTTAACTGTTGATTTTAAGAACACAAACAAAGAAGGGAAAATGTCCTACCTCTTCCTTCTGTTCAGAGTCAGAGTCAGCTGTTCCTTTAACAACTGCAAAAATGACAGGAGATGAAAATGTTAATTTGGTTCAAGATGACAACTTAGCCAAACATAGCCAAAAAAGCAATCCCAAATAAATAAACAATAAAACCTTCAAATCTAAGAGTAAAAATAATATTTACTAGGGATACGATTGTGAACCACTCATTGATTTGTACGATGACTTATAAAGGAGGTATGAATCTACAAAAAGATCGACTTATTGCTTTTTTTTGCAATTAAGGTTGAGTTGCTGAAAAAAACTACACCACAGCTGCCACCGTAATGTAATGTTGTTTGCATCAAAGCATTATGATCATAAAAATGAGAGGCTTTATTTAAACGATGTCCATGCTTAGGTGGTGATTGTATTTTTTTCGGCTGCAGAGGGAGGTAACTGTACATTTTCTCTATAGTCACACATTCAGTTTGCCAACATGGCACTGTGTATATAGGCTCAAGAAATGCCATCAGATGGCGGTAGCCCTTCCCCTCAAAAACGCTAACGGACAGGATAGGCGGGACAGGGCTTAGCACACAGGAGGAGACTGAAGGGTGCGCTGCATTTACCACACAATACACTGCCGGTGGCAGTTATCTTGTTTTAATGATCGAGGGAAGCCAAAATTGTAATCGAAATTCAAATAATCGCCCAGCCATACTAGTTCTAAAAAAGTACTTGCACTCTCTCAAGAAATGCTCGCAAAATGTGAGCATTTGGTCGCAGTCTGGAGCCCTGTGCTATACAGTATTAGATGTAGAAGAAAACATCTGGCTCATGTCTCTAAAGTAAATAGTTTAGCTTTAAGGATTCTTTTTCAGTAAAATAGTCTACACTACTACAAACTAATTCCTACAAACCACATTATACAACCTCATATTATCACATTATGTCTCACCTGGGCGTTCAGAGCAGTCAGATTTAACCATGGGGCCATCCTCCTGTAAGCACAAATGACAGTCAGTCAAACTTCAAGTCATTAACAACAAATGAGTTTAATTTACAATGGTGGCCTGACATATCACATTACACTGTTGCAATGCTGGTTATAATATTTGACTTAATAAATAAAAACATTTTGGTCATCAATTTTTTTTAAACTTTTTAGACTATGCTCAATATTAGATTATCCACAAAAAACAATGATAATTTAATTCAAATATTCTCTAGTGAGAATTAAATGCATAATTTCTGTTAAAATAAAGCCACACTATGGACTGCTTGGTTCTCTCCGCCATTTTGTCTATCTGCATGTGTGAGAGACAGACGGCTCCGCCCCCCCCCCCCCCCCCCCACCACACGGCCTCTGACACAGAGTGTGTACAGGAGGAATCTGATTAAAAAGCAAAAATTCATAATTTAAATTATATTCCACTAGCAATAATGTGTTTCAGTCTCCCTGGCTCTCTATCAACCATGCTCTATTTATCTACATTTACAAAATAATTGGAGAAATCAGCCTTGTTCCAGAAAATCCTCTAAAACTTGCCTTGGCACACTATAATACTCACATTCTGTTACAACAACATTGGGTAAAAAAATAAATATATATATAACGTCCCTTGAGTGTAAATCATAGTTTGGTAGTAGGCTAACATCACTTCAGACCTCATTTACTTGACATTGGAACATGTGCTATGGCTAATGTTGGCTAGCTTATGTGTAGACATTAGCTACATTGGAACATGTGCTATGGCTAATGTTGGCTAGCTTATGTGTAGACATTAGCTACATTGGGACATGTGCTATGGCTAATTAGCCATCTTGGTAAAATTCCACTGCATTGCAATTTAGCTCTTTTTAAGTTGCAGACGCATTACATGTGAAAACGTTGTGTAAGTCAACTGAACAGTGCAATATTATATTGAGAACATAGTAGAATAACTCAAAACTTACCATTTTCTTTGCAGTTCCACAGGTCCTCTTTGTCTGTCACACTGCAGTGAGAAGCATTCCCTTATGACACAGCACGTTTCAGTCTGTGTGGAGCATGGGGTGTGGAGGGGGCGGAGATATGAGCTGATAGTTCTTATTAGGACCGAGTGTGTTTCACAAACATTATGTTATGCTTGGCATCATGGGGGAGCGGGAAGGTAAATTTAAGTGGGTCTAGTTAGGACCGAAGTGTGTTTCACACACACGGAGATATGAGATGATAGTTCTTATTAGGACCGAAGTGTGTTTCACACACACGGAGATATGAGATGATAGTTCTTATTAGGACCGAGTGTGTTTCACACACACACACTGTTTTAGGCATATACTGTACAGTCTATGGCAGTGGTGGAAAGTGACAAAGTAGGCTACATTTACTTAAGTACTGTACTTTAGTACAATTTTGAGGTACTTTAACTTTACATGAGTTTTACATTTTAATCTACTTTATAATTTTACTCCACCACATTTCAGAGGAAATATTGTACTTTTTTCTCCACTACATTTATGTGGTAGGCCTTCCTTCAGTTACTAGTTACTTCACAGATTCAGAATATAAATACAAAATATTATCATAAAACAAAATACCATATATTGTTATAGATTAAGCTACACAGCAGTAGCCTATCTAAAGTAATTAAAGTTTTCACCATCTTTGTTAACTGCAACATTAAAGTGATATTTACATTAATCTTTCACTAATTACAATATGATAATATAATATTCTGAAATAGGCCATTCTGCATAAAGAGTACTTTTACTTTTTTTACTAAGGTCCTTTTCATGATGATGCTTGTGTATTTTTACTTAAGTAACATTTTGAATGCAGGACTTTCACTTGTAACAGAGTATTTCTACAGTGAGGTATTACTAGTTTTACTTGAATAAGAGTAGAGTACTTCTTCCACCACTGGTCGACGGCTTTGCGTGACATTTGTAAGGCACATGTTATGCTGGATCAAGTGCTGACACGCTGGTGGTGCAGAGGCAGAGGATTGCTCCTGTCGCCTTAGCCAGTTCGTCGGCGCATTCATCCAGAGTCAGACAGTCGGGCTCTGCGATGGCAGTGATGCTGCTGGCCAGCAGGACAACACTACTCATGACAGCCTTCTGCTGAGCTGCACACTGGTGCGTTCTATCGGCCATCCTCGCGGTGAACGCGTCCTTTGGGGCGACGCAGCGTCAACCTCGCTCCAAAGACAGCACAGGGGGCTGGGTCGAGCGGAGGAACCGGCTGGCACACACGCTCCGTCAGGCCCTTTGTCACCTGGCAGTATGTGGTGACTGGTGCCGAGACCATGTCCATCATTATTTTAATGTTAACAGTCCAAAATGAAAAGGTCATATACACCTTTTCTACTGGGTTAAAGAGAATAAGTAACTCTCTCCCCTCCCTCAAACTCACTGTTGAAGTGCCCTTGAGCAAGGCACTTAACCCCCAACCGTTCCAGTGGAGCTGCTCAGTGGCCAACAATAGAAAACGGTAGTGGCAGCTCTAAGGTGTGAATGTATGAGTCTGAAAAAGAGTACTCAGTGAACCTACCCTGGGTAGATAAAGGTAAAGATCGCAATAGTATAGTTATAGTAGCAGTAGCACTATAGGCTCAGCGGTAGAGCAGGTCGTCATCCATTCAAAAGATCAGTGTTTCGATCCCCGGCTACTCTGGTCCGCATGTCTAAGTGTGCATGAGCAAGACACTGAACCCCAAATGGCTCCCCGTGCTGCACATGGATGTGAATATAGTTACAGTTTGAATGATTAGATCAGATGATGGGCAGGTAGCCTCTACTCTGCCATAAGTATGACTGTCTGTGTTGATGTGTAAGCGCCTTGAGTAGTCAGAAGACTAAAAAGGTGCCCTATAAGTACATGTCCATTAACTTATAGTACTAGTTAAAAATACAACTGCATTTACTTTTAACTTGAAAAGGGAAAGGACAACACATCACTCCTCTTCTGATGTTTAATCACCTTAAGAAACACTCAAAGCCTTCGTCCGAGCAAAGCAGCGTTTCACATTGTCACCTCAGTGTGAGCGACTGAGCCGGGGCAGAAACACTCATGGTTTGTTTATGGTTTCAGTAGAAGGAAATATATGAAAAATCACTAACATATTAACACAATTCATGTCTGCAGAGGGAATTAATTCAACCAGATAATCTGACCGGAGACAAATAGAATTTTCAGTCCCCGTCTTTTTTGTTGTTAAATGTGCTATATAATAAAATAAAGATAAAAAGGAAATTGTGTGGATTTGATTTAACAGCTAAAATACACAGCAGATAGTTATCCTGGTGTAGAACGTCATCTATATATAGGAATATTATATATAATAATCATAATTAATTCTATAGTTTTGTGGTCTTACATGGAATTTGTAAATATGGATACATGTCTGAAGTCAAATACAATCCACACATACACACATTGGTAAAAAATACCTTCTTCTTAGGAGCAATTACACGAAGGTGCCAGAGGGGGAGCACTTCCAAATCCCACACACACACACGTCTGTAAAAATACCTACTTTCTTAGGACCAATTACACAAAGGTGCCAAAGGGGGAGCACTTCCAAAACCCACACACACACACATTTGTAAAAATACCTTCTTCTTAGGTCCATACCATTTTTTTGAGATTTCACCACTAGGCATGTTAAAATGACATTCTCTATCTGTTCTAGTGGTTGTCCTCACCAGGACCACCATTTTGGTCCTAACTAGGCAAAAGGTCCTAATATGGAAGGTGATTTTACTGGCCAAGGTCCCAAGAAGGATAGCAATACAGGAACACACACACACACACACACACACACACACACACACACACACACACACACACACACACACACACACACTCACACTCACACTCACACTCACACAGTGATATGTGTGAATATCTCAAAGCTGCTTGTTGGTTCTTTTGTCGTTTTGATCTGAGGTGTATTTTTCTAGATAAAATAAGAGCAGGGAACATGAAAGAACAAACAACAGGCTTGTTGGCAACGGCAATTGAACACTGCAAACAGGTAAACAGCCTGTGTGTATTTCCACATCTTACAGTAGTGCTATTTATCTTCAAACAGCTCGTTGCCGCCCTCTCTGAGAGTGGGTACGTGTGTTTGCGAAATGCTGTATTTATTTGTCTGTCAAACACAACATTTTGGGAACGATTGTGTGTAATCCAAAGCAAAACCAGCATTGTTGTAACTTAAGAGGCACAAGCCCCCAATCTGTCATTTCTAAAGGCATTTGTGATCAAATCATTAGCTAGATGTGTAAACATAAAGCAGTGATGTTAGCCTGCTGAATTAACAAGGTGAGTTCAATGGAGATTTTCACCAACACAAGTTGCATTTTCTGTAAATTGTCAAACAAATGAAGCTTTACCTAGCACGAACAAACACCAGTTTTTTAGTGTGTCTCCATTTGCAGAGATGAATGAAAATAACACACTCACCTTCATGTAGGGGGTTGCTGTGTTTAGAATTAGGTTTTGGGTGAATGTTGAATTTGTTTGATGATATTATAAAGAAAAACATGCATTATGCGCTTGCAAATGTTCAAATATATCAACTAATGGAATTACCTATTTTGATATATTGAACATGCTGCCTAGCTGATACACAGTGAGACATCCCACTGTTAACTTTAGTTAAGTTAATGTTATTCTTCAACGTTTGTTTTGAGATAATGCTTACCAGAGAAATCATCATTGTCAACTGCTTATACCCCAGACTTCTCTTTCCCGGGCCACAGTAACCAGCTATGACTGGGGGATCCTGAGGTGTCCCCAGGCCAGTGTGTAGATATAATATCTCCACCTAGTCCTGGGTCTTCCCCGAGGCCTCCTTCCAGATGGACGCTCCTGAATCACCTCCCTAGAGAGGTGTGCAGGGTGCATCCTTACCAGATGGCCCAACCACCTCAACTAGCTCCTTTCAATGCAAAGTAGCAGCGACTCTACCCTGAGTTCCTCAATAATGACTGAGCTTCTCACTGTATATCTGAAGACACCAGCCACCCTCCTGAGAAAACCCATTTCGGCCGCTTCTACCCGCAATCTGTTTTTTTCGGTCATTACCCAGCCTTCATGACCAGACAAATCAGTTTCTTTTATTTTTATGTTTTTCTTGACAAGAGTCCCCCTGTGCTCATGTGAATGATTGTTCTCTCTCAGAAGCAAAAGGCAGCAGTGTTGCATTGTTATGGCACCTGTTTAGTAGTCTCCTGCCTCTCCATAGCCATTTCTGTGGGCTCAGCACTTTGTACTTTACTCATTGGTTTGGACAAATAGCATCCAAATAAATGTCAAACTTGTATTTATTCCGTTAGTTATCCAGCAATTCATTACATTGGTGAAGTCTGATCTTACAGGTGTCTTCCTCCTGCCTGCAATTAAAAAATATGTGCCAGGGGCAAAACCAAATATTTCCTCAGAATTTGCCACTCTTCTCTCATTCTACTCTGAAACATATGTCCAGACAGTCCAGACAGGCTATCCCAGTGGCTGCTACACTATTGGACCTGCTGCAGGGATACAACAATTGCACAGCTAGATAAATGAAGGTTGAATGTGGCCGCATCATGGTGGAAGGGCTGAAGTCACCATACCATCCTACGAGCCTAAAGCTTGCTTCTTAACTTGAGCATAACCTACCTACGGCACCATCTCAGCTGGGCATTTATACACACACAACTGAATTGATTACATTAAAGTTAGTGGGAGGGAAGTCATTGTCTGTAGCAATCAGCTTTCCCTACCAGTGGCATTTGCATAAAGATGAACCTTTCTTGAACTGGGCACCTTTTGCATCTTAAATTCACCTTGGGTTGGACCGGCCCATTGTGTGGGTTTCAGTTCACAGAGAATTGGGGGGGGGGGGGGGGGGTGGGGAGGGGGGAATGTAACTAAACTGAGGGGCCGGATCAGAACATGTTCATAAGTGTTTTTTGAAAGGCCAATGAGGACCTTTCTAGTTTAAGCTTTCCCAATGTGAATTCATCATTACTTCTGACTTTACAAATGTTTGCACATTTCAAGCGGTGTTTATTTATTTAGGGAGTTACCTGATAACTTTCTTATTCATAATCCATTATGGGTACAGCTGCAATTTCCATAATTGCATTTTTACTAGTCGGAGCTGGTAAATTTGCAGATAGAAAATTGGATAGAAACCTAGCTATGAGACATTTTTTTTTATAGGCATCACTGTGTGGTATGGAGGTGCATGTGTGTGTCAGTATGTGTGTGTGTGTGTTTGTGTATGTGTGTGTGTGTACGACAGCCTGAAGCAAGTGTGTCCTTGAGTCAACCTCAGATTGCAGATCGGACTCAAAGACAGCATTGTGTCTGTAATTTGTTTTTTCCCCCTGCTAGAAGGTCATCAAGCCTGGAACAAGTTTGGTTGAAGGTTTGGGTTGGTGGAGGTTGGGGCTGAGGTGAGCATTCCCTCTGATTATTAAAAGCATAAAAACAGATTCTCTCCCAATGTCACATTCATCATTTTCAAACAGCTAATATCTTTGGATGAAAAGAGGTAAAAAGGATGGTGACCCTAGACCGCTGGACAGAGTGGGAGATGAAGGGAGCGAGCCAATACGTGGGTCAACCTTCAGACTCTCCCTGCATTGTCCAGAGACAGAGAGCGAGAGAGAGAGAGAGAGGGAGAGAGAGAGAGAGAGAGTGAGGTGATGTTTTTTAAAAAGCTCTCTTGACCTGCGGGCGCCCACTCCAATGTTTGCCTAAATGGACAAGTTTCTGAATTTGCTTTGTGTAGCAGATTTTGAAATGCGTGCGCGATTGCATTTCAAAGGACACACATGACACTCATCACACGCACACACACACACAAACACACACACACACACATGTGAGAATGTCCACACACACACACACACACACACACACACACACACACACACACGCACACACACACACACACTGAAGCTGCATGGGGCACCAGTGTCAGGCTGAAGGTCCAGGCAAGGTCCTTTGTGTAATTCCCCTTCACCTTGTCTGGGGTCTGAGTGAACAGAGGAGTGTGTGTATTATGTATGTGTGTGTTTGTCTGTGTGTTTGGGCACATATTTTGCTGTATCTGTGTGTGATCCGACTCATTTTCATGGGACGGAAGTAAGGAAAGCAGAAGAAGTTTTGGAGGTCACAAACAAATCACAGTCCCTTCCTTGTACTAGGTGTGTGTGTGGAACTGCATCTGTGTTTGTTTGTGCCTGTGTGTCTGCATGTGTGTGTGTGTGTGTGTGTGTGTGTGTGTGTGTGTGTGTGTGTGTGTGTGCTCCAATATAGTAGCAAATTGAGGAGAGCGTGGTGTTGTGGCTACAGATATTTGTGGAGACTGTCTATATGCAAATGATAAAAGGATGTGAACATAATGACCCTGCATTGAGAAAGGCCGCAGCTCTTGGGCTGTTTGGAAGGTGGTAGCAGAAACACAAACCTCACACAGATTCAGTGGAGAATGCTGGGAACATCACATGTTGCAAGTACATTTTTTGTCTGAGGACACACGTGTAAGGGACAAGGTAAAGTAACACCTGGTAATATATAGAAAAATGACAGGATACTTTTTTTAAACGGATGTACTGCAAGCCACATAGGCAACAAGTAGTTTGAGATATATTTTTTTTTAAATACAAAATGTGGGACAGAGATAAGTAATCAAGGTGCATCTCACAACACTCCCAAGACCCACCTGCAGAGAATCAGTGCATGCACAATATTGTTGCAATTTTTTCTTTTTTTTAATAAGTTCATTTCTCACATTTAAATTATTGCTGTTGATCTGAATGTTCAATATATTTGTGTAAGCTGTGGTTGTGTGTTAGTTGTGAATTAAATTTTTTCTTGCCTAAGAGACTCAATCTTTTTTTTCAAAATCAAATCAGGTTTTCACAACTATACTTGATATATAACTGAAATGTTAAAAGTGTATGAAGCATAATAAGCCTCGGCTTCAGCCTACACCTTTTGGCCCATTGTTTTTATTGATCGGTGTATGTACTGCTGTCATGTACCAAAATAAGTATTTACTACTACTAATACTTATAAACAAATCCACTTCTCCTCCAGCTGAAGATCTGTATGGGATCCAAAGCTAAAACACAAACAATGTATTTGGAAAAGTGGAGGAAAGATGCATGGAATTTACAATGATTAACTATTTCCATACACAATTCAAATCTCTAGAGATCTCAAACTACAACCTGGAATGTAGGAAATCAATCTATACATCTAGGCCTATGGCTGGAGTTAATTTGCTAAAACATGGATCACTGTGTGTACAGAGGTATTGTCAACGTAAGCATTGCTCATCTGGATCAATTCAAACAGTTGACAAGTCAGAACATTCATCAGACCAAGCTAGTGACTGATGGCTTCCTGCTACAGCACACATCCAGCATGTGTATATGTGATAGCTCAGGCAAAGACACGTTTGGTCTGGTTGAAAGGGAACATCAGTCTTTCTCCAAATGTAAACCCATCTGGACGCACTGTATGACTCACACGGGGGTTTTATATTATGGAGCTCTGGACTCCAGCCTGTGTGCTACTCATTCACACAATGGCTTCTGTGCATTGTCTTTGGATACAGCTGGCGTCCAAATGACAGAAATGAAGTTAACTAGTTAGCTCATTGGGCCAGGACTCACTCACCTGTACAGCCTACCTGTTCATTCCACTGTTTGAAACTTACATTAGAATGATGACTGCTGATCAATGCTTCTCATTGGACTCTATTGCTCAGATATTATGTTGGGAAAAAATGTTCATGGTTCGATTGGGAATTGATTCATGATTTTATTGTACATCCAATATATGCAAAAGGTTGCACTGTTATCAGGCTCTTAATCTAGTTTTAATTTCCATTTGTACAATGGACATACACTACTTTAAAATAGACCTATATGATGTTGCTAGTATATTGTCTTCTTATCCCTACACATTCCCCTTTGTAAATGGTATCTCCTGATTGCAGCAGTGCTTCTCTCTGCATGTGTCACTGCATCTACCGTCTCATTTGTACTGTGTTGTGTGTCCTCAGTGTGTGTGTGCACGCCTCTTTGCCTGTTTGAGTCAGCGTGGAGCACTGGAAAGAGGCTCATCATTGCTGGATAAGAGGACATGGTATAGTGGTGAGAGCAGACAGAAGGTGGGCAGGGCAGGGCAGGGGGGAATGGGAGAATGTGGGCACAGTCTTAAGTGTTAGTGATGGACTAGACAATGGAAGGTGATGTGCGATTTAAATCAACTATTTTCTCAATGCAGCACTGGAGGCTGATGGGAGAGGAAATAGCTCCGTGAGGCCATCCGCCACCATGTGTCTGCTTGTGTCTACCCTCAGGTTTTCTCTTTCTTTCTTGGCTAACTTGGTGTGGTGGGAAACTACAGATTAGGAACTGATTATACCCAGAAGGCTAACTGTTGGATCTTCTCACAGTGGCTGATAGAGTGATGCTCTTCCATTATAAGACCTAGCTATACAGTTCTTTTCAGCAAAGTGCTTAACCTCACTCTCCACTGACTGGCATTTGCTAGTGGCAATATGTGACACAGTTTGAATAATGTGAAGGCAAGGACCACTCATCCACTATCACCTTTTTTTTCGATTTTGAATCATGCCCGCATGTTACCAGCGAGCTTTTATGTATGTTTTTTTTAAACTTGGCTTTATTGAAGGCGCTGACTTTGTAAAGAAGAAGCTGTCTCAGAATGTATGAACTATAAATCATCGTGTTAAACACCTCAGTTTTTTGTAAATCTGCAAACAGACTTGATGCTATATGAAGTAGTTCAACACAAGATCATGTCTTCATACTGTGCAACTTGTTTTTTTGGGAAAGAAAGTTCTGATCTCAACTACATTCTGAAATAATTGTATATAACTTATATGTCATTCTTTGGACTATTGCATAGGCTTTACTTACGTGACACAGCAGTAGATAAATACATAGGCAACGATACATGTTGCATAACTTTTAAAGTGTTCGACATTTCCAACTGGCCGTACGTCGTAAACACTTAATAAGGATAGTGCCATTTGATTTGCGCTTTCACATTTACACCTAGTCATAATAATTGTTATTTTAATTTTGCAAGCATGGTTGCCTGTGTGCTATCATGCCCTACCTGCCCCTCTTCTAGTTTGTATATTGATACATGAACAGGTCTTTTTTATAAAAAAAGGGCTTTGCTCTTCCTAAAAGAAAGACACAATTAGATTTTTCAGCATACAAAAGTAAGATAAAGCCAAACAAACAATCACAACATAACTTGACTTTGTGAGTACATGCGCTCTTTGCTGAAACAAAACATGGACACTGTATGAGACTTGTGTATTTATTTTTCTCTGCAAACTGTTCTCTTCTCAGACGTAATAGCTTACTGTCAAAGCAATCAATTATTTCACAGGTATACGTGTAAATATACTTTTTCCAACTCCATTTATTGAATATCTTGCTTTGATGAGCAGTGTGAGCATGTACAGTATGTATGTGAGTGTGATCAAAGAGATGGTTCCATGATATGTTTATAATGAAACGAGGTGCTGTTACAGTGAGTGCTGACCATTAGGATCAAAGGGGATGAATGTATGTGTGTGGTGGCAGGGGAGAACGGAGAGATGATGATAGATGACTTTGGTCAGTTATAATATCTCCATACCTGAGGGAGCTATGTATGTAACATTACATCTGGTCACATATGATTATGAATGCTAGGACATATTAAGAACCAGGAACATGCGAGCAATACAGATTAAGCTACAGTTACATATACCTTCTCCACCAGACCATCAGTACACACAATGAGTCACAACCAAGCAGATGGAAATCTTATTCCACAGCCAGCACATTGGGTTGTTTTGCACATGAAATCTGGTAAGATAATGTACATTTGAACTTATAACGACATTACGGACACTGATGATAAAAGACTCAAAGCAAGGTTTTATATTTGGTTCCACCATGGGCCAGTAGTTTGGTCACAAGGGGACTATTGTGGTAATGGTGCTGTACTGCAGCTTAAAACGTTATCTTTTACATCACTGTATGTTGCATTGCAAACAACGGATATATAGATCACATACAGTGCTGTGTGAAAGTTTGTGAACCCCTTGAACCTTTTGGAATTTTATTTATTTTTAACATTATTAATACATTTTTATCAATACTAGTATTTTTTATATGAAATAACAGATGTTTCTTTATCAATTCAACATTGTTCTTTTCCAGAAATCAATTGTTAAAACAGATAAAACAAATTAGTTGACAATTGTTGTATGTGCAAAAGTTTGTGAACCCTAAGCTGCATTGCTTAAATCGAGCAAGTAAACACAATCAGGTGGGCCAAATTGAGTCATGAAATGGACCAATGTAATGAGAGATCTTTAGGGAAGAAATTGGGCGGCACTAGATAAAACAGAGATACAAGTTTCAAGGTCAGTTTAGGATCACCAAAGTGAACCCATACAGGTCAGACATGCTAAAAGGGAAACAAATATCTGAGGATCTCAGGAATAGAGTTGTGATGCTGCACATTTGTCTGGGGACAGCTATAAATTATTTAAAAAAAAGTTTGAGCTCCATCGGTCCACCGTGAGGCAAATCATCTACAAATGGAAAGCTTTAAGAGTGACTGAACATCTGCCTAGAAGTAGACTTCCTTCAAAAATATCCTCAAGTGTCACAAGAAAAGTGATTTTTCAGTTAAAAGCTAACCCAAACATTACATCTAGTGATTTGCAGACCTCTCTTGCAGCATCTGGGACAGATGTGCATGGTTCCACAATAAAACTCAAGAAGGAAAGAAGGAAAGAAAACTCAGTCAAAATGGCTTTCATGGGAGGGTTGCTAAAGAAGCCTCTGCTCTCAAAAAAGAACAAAACTGCTTGTCACAACTTTGCCAGAGAGCACCTGGAGATACCTGAAGTCTTATTCATTGGACAGATTAGTCCAAAATGTAACTGTTTGGTCATAACCAAAACCGCCATGTTGGGCAAAAACGCAACTCTGCCTACCACCAAGAGAACCTTCTCCCAAGTGAAGAATGGTGGTGTCAAATTGTCTGCAAATCTCCAGATGTAATGTTTGGGTTGGCTTTTACCTGAAAAATCACTTTTCTTGTGGCGCTTGAGGATATTTTTGAAGGAAGTCCACTTCTAGGCAGATGTTAAGTCACTCTTAAATATCTCCATTTGTAGATGATTTGCCTCACGGTGGACCGATGGAGCTAACATTTTTCTATATGAATTTATAGCTGTCCCCAGACAAATGTGCAACATCAAAACTCTATTCCTGAGATCCTCATAGATTTCTTTCCCTTTTAGGTGTCTGACCTGTATGGGTTCAGTTTGGTGGGCCTAAACTGACCTGGTTTTATCTCTGTTTTATCTAGTGCCGCCCAATTTCTTCCCTAAAGATCTCTCATTACATTGGTGTATTTCATCAATTAATTTGGCCCACCTGATTGTGTTAACCTGCTCGATTTAAGCAATGCAGCTCAGGGTTCACAAACGTTTGCACATACTGTACAACAGTTGGCAAATAATTTGTTTTATGTCTTTTAACAATTGATTTCTGGAAAAGAAAAATGTTGAATTGATAAAAAAACATCTGTTATTTCATATAAAAATACTGGTATTGATAAAAATGAATTACTAATGGTAAAAATAAATACAATTCCAAAAGGTTCAAGGGGTTCACAAACTTTCACACAGCACTGTATTGTCCTAATTTTCAGCCTCAAAATTGTAATTTTGGTTCCTACGAGAAACTGTTTGCATGGTATAGTGTCCAAAATACAGTGCAGTTTATACCTAGCTAAAGTTAAAAACTAAACATTTATAAACACACTCTGATGCAAACTACAAGAGGGGAAAACATACTTTTATCTAGGGGCCCACTATTTCTTCAGATTGTCAATCTCTTCCACATTATGCCACAGAATCAATTTAAAAACTGCAACACTCACAACAGTAGAGGCTTTAAGCATATTTAAAGAGACCATATTGTCAAACTATTATAGATGGTAAACCTGAGATACACCAGTAGTTGGCTCGGTATAGCTTCAGTAGTTCATTAAAGGAATACTTCACCCATACAGATCCAGCGTTCTATCATTATACAATAACTATCATAATATAATGAATAAGGTTTTTCTTCCCTCTGTCTTCCCTTAGTCTTCCCTTGGCCCAGCTGTCCTGTTAATCCTAACCCTTACTGTGATGTCACAAGAAGGAAACTGTAGGGTTAGACAGTGAGACCATAAAACACTCTTTCTGCCTTTTCTCAGGCTAAGATGATCCGATTAAATTTTTTTTTGCACATTTATACCAAATACGATCTCCGAGTTCAATACACCTTCATATTCCAACCGGTGAAGTAGGCCTTTAATCTGTGGAGAAAAAACAATTTTGTCATCAAGTAAAAAATAAAATGTTGTGATGTACTCTTTCTTTTAGTGCAGCAGACTGAGCCAGTGTGTCTTCATGTCTACGTATTAGAACACACACACATACTGTATGAAGGCACACTGGTGAGACAGAGTCGACATACAGCTGTATATACTGTAAGCGCGTAGATCTGAGTAGCGCTCGCTGTGCCTTGATCCTCTCTCCCTCCAGGAACTTGTCTGGCTTTAGCCTCAGCCTGCCTGAGCTGCTCATGGAAAATGACACACAGGGCTCAGAACTTGCTCTCGTACTCTGACACACACACACACACACACACACACACACACACACACACAAACGCAGAGGCACACGCACACACACACACACACACACACACTCATTCACTCAAATGCTTAAGCACCTTTCAGTGTGCGTGTGTGTGTGTGTGTGTGTGTGTGTGTGTGTGAGGCTGCTCAAAGTCGTGGCAGGGTTGGGTTGTGACAGCTGAGTCTCTGGAGAGGTTGTGCAGATCAGGGCTGAGCTGAGAACCAGGGCCGGGCTGTATTAAAGGGGGGAATTACACGACAGCAGCCCCACGTGAGAGCCTTATCTCCTGGCTGCTGCCTCTCCCACAGCCCCTTCCCCCTGGAGCCCTCGGGGGAGGATACATGTCTGTCTGACTTACACCCTGACTGTCTGTCTGATTTACCCACTGACTCTGTGTCGAGTTGACTTACCCCCTTACTGTCTGTCTGCTTTACTTACCCACTACCTAACATATCCATTGCCTGATTGTCTACCTTGCCCAATGACTGCCTGCCTATGACTCACTGGTTGGGTCTCTCTAATCTGTAGAATTTGGAACTGTCCCAGTTGAAAGTCTACATTTTTGATAGAAACCAAGTGAATTTACGGTTCACCGATCCAAAGTGATGGTTTCCATTAAATGAATTGTGTCCTCCTGAGTTCTGATTAAATGAATCACCCAAGGCTGTCAGGATGCAGAGGTGGACTGGCTTCTTGAGAACACTAGACTATATGACAGTCGTTTGATCTCGTTTTCATGCATTAATATAAAACATTTGATACATTTCAAAGAGGTTTTTCGAAACATTCCACATTTCCCAGTTGCGCTGCGTTTTGTTTAATTTATTCTGAATCTCAGCTCAATATTTGAGACAGTTGACCATTGTATACTATTGGATCACCTTATAAAGAAGTAGGGGAGAGTGGCCTAAGTTGTGCCGGTGGGGAAGTTGTGCCACCCCTTGTTTCTAAAAAAACGTGGAAGAAATTGAAAATGTGACCACATATTTAAGAAGAGCCATCCATTTGACTCATCCAGTAAAGAAGGGAGAAACATGGAATAAGATAAAAGCACATTTAAGCAAAAAAAAATGTTTTGTTGCCTTTCAAAGTAAAATTTCCATGATCAAGGTTTTTTGATTATTGTGTCCGAACAATCATAGGCACGTTTGAAAACATTTGACACATGTTTTAGTGCTTTAGTATGCTACACTTTGAGTATATACAGTTAGCACAATGTCAGCCCTAAACTGCTGCATCATGCTTATTATCCAAAATTCTGGGGTTGGGGTGATTTGTGCCAAAGGGCCTAGGTGAGTTATAAGTAAGTAAGTAAGTAAAATGAATTTATAAAAGCACATTTATGACAGTTTGCACTGTCCAAAGTGCTGTACATAGTGCATTCAGTAGGTAAACAATGAAGGTAAAATAACAATAACAAAAATAAAAGACATAAAGCCCATCCACAAATATAAACAAAGATAGTAGTGCAGAGGTAAGAGGAGGAAAAACCAGTGTGTACAGATGGGTTTTGAGCCTTGATTTAAAGGCAGAAATGGAGGGGGAATCACATTTGTCAGGTGGCAGTCACAAGCATGGAGCAACTAGTGCAAAGTACATTTCTGAGAGTTGTGACAGTAGCATGGCTGTATACGCTGGTCACTAAAAAGAAAGTGATTGTACAGTAGCTCAGAAGAGACTGACATCTCCATTCCACTTAACGACACCACTGACAAGAGTTCAGATGCAATAGCTTTGCAGGCAAACCACCTAGATCTGCTAGGCCTTGTTTAAGAAAATTGACCTTCAATCTTTGTAAAATATTTACTTTATTTACTTTAAATAAACCTTAAATAAGAATTGTCTTATGGATTTGTCTTGCATTACAGTTTATGAGATATATATCAATGGCACAATTTACCCCATGGTATTCTCTCTGGTGCCACAACTTACACCACACCGGGGGCAAGTTGTGCCACAAGACAACTTTTTTTCCGAAAGCTATATTTCTTAAACAGTTTATTCCAGATCCAAAGTTTTTATTGCCAGGGATGCACAACATCCTGATATGTACATATTTGAGTTGGAGACATAACTGTCAAGGCCTCACTTTAAAATCACTTAGAGTAAAAAGTGGCACAACTTAGGCCACTCTCCCCTACAGCATCACAGACACTGCTTTAGAGTAGTTTAAACTGTATTTATCAAACTGACTTTTTTTTTTGGTGCCTGGTTAAACCTCCTCTTCATCCCGCTCTGACCTGTGGTGTTCCCCAGGGCACAATCCTTGGCCCCTTGTTGTTTTGAATTCATGCTGTCGGCTGTGGCTGTGACACATGATAAATAAACACAAAATAAAGTAAAACATGTTGGGGATGACACGTGGATATACAGTATGTCCTATTAAAAAAACTGTTAAGATGGCAACCTAAGTTATTATTTGTTTGTATAAAATATAAAATCTTCCGTTTTGGTCCTCCACAGTCTCTCCAACTTTTTTTAAATGACTTCACACGTGACGGGTTGAAGATCCAACTGTCTTTCTGTGTGTAATAAGTACATTTGTATAATGTTCCATATCATAGCCATCTGGAGTCACATTAATACAATGACTTTGTACGTTGTGTTTTTTTCCTCTGTTTAATCCATTCAAATGTAACATAGTTAGAATTGAGTGTTTCACTTGCAAAAGTAGTTGATCACAATCTTAATTTTAATCATCATAAATGTGCCGCACAAACATGATCCTGACACAAATACATTGGTACTTTGTTTTCTGGGAACACTACGATAAAATAAACCCAAACATGACATCTCTATCACGTTGTGTTGCCCATCACAAACACATGGCTTCCTCTAGTCAAGTTTGAATAATTTACTTGTTTAAGAATTATTTAGGAGGGATGAAGCTTGGATGCTGGACCCATACAGACTACAAAATGCAGATTGGCCGTAACTTTTAAGATCAGTGCAGACCCTTCCCAATCTTTTAAAATCAGTCCAAATGCATTTTGAAATATTTAAGTGTTGTTCAAGCTAACCTTCTGTCTGACTGCCTGTCTCTATTTCTGTCTGCAAGTTTGGTTCCTATTTCCATCTGTCTGCCGAGAGACTGTCATAGCAGCAATGATAAGATGGAGCCGTTTACATCAGGGTTAACCATGAGAATAGGTGTGTGTGTGGATACCATGGGAGCACACACACTCACAGCACTCAAGCTCCCATCACTCATTCATCCCACTAGAGTGCTTAGTGTTTCACCACGTTCAAGCTGGCAGATGGTAATGCTATGGGCAATCACACTGCCTCATGACAGAGAGAGAGAGAGAGAGAGAGAGAGAGAGAGAGAGAGAGAGAGAGAGAGAGAGAGAGAGAGAGAGAGAGAGAGAGAGAGAGAGACACAGAGAGAGAGAGAGAGAGAGAGAGACACAGAGAGAGAGAGACACAGAGAGAGACAGAGCGAGAGAAATTCCACATAATTGTGTACAACCAACCAGATAGACTAAGCTCTGGAATGACAATGCATTTATTGTAGGAGCAAGCCAGGAAAAAGTGACATTCCAAAACAGCATTTGTTGTTCACTGAAAGCAACATCTTTCACCTTTCTGTCCCTCAAGTCCTTCAAATATCGAAGGGAATATATGGCACTTGAAACCCCCCTGAAAATGTGGCATTACATCTGAATATGTATAAATGTTTCTCTATAATGTAACATTGCCATGACTATATAAGCAACAAGTCATGTTTAAATAAAAACAACTCATTGTTTGGGGGGGAATTATTGATAACAGTTCAACAAAAAGCTAAGCCAATCCACTTCATCAGTCATTTTTAATGATGATATGATAGGATTTGATTGTTTTAAATGTGGCTGAATACTAAAAGCATTCCAAAAACACTTAGGTGTGTCTGTTTGAATGTAATGTAATACAGGACATCCTATTAAAGCATTAGAATTGTCTAATGGGTTTTAACTCACCTTTAGTAGCAAAAAACAAGCTTTTAAAATGTGCAAACATCTCCAATTGTGTGCACCTGTCACACTGCAATGTTTGGGAAGTCACTTCCTGTCACAGTCACATGACTGTCACATGACAACCAGGATGTTGAGTATATGTCACTAAGGGACTTAATGAGTAAAAATCTAGTATAAACCTGTATGAGGAACATTTTAGGACATTCAAAGAGTGTGTGACGTGGGTGTTACCATGGGTCCTTATAGCCCACTCACTCAATTCTACTTTTGAAACCAGATTGTCATGGAATACCTCTTCCTATACAGTATACGTCCATCTGCACAGGAGGCAAATTGGTGAGTGATTCTCAATTGTTAAATCAGGATGTGCTGGTGTAAGTGTATATTATTCTATTTCGGTGTGCATTTCAGTATAGTTTTTAGAAGGCTCTGTGTTGCTATTCATGACGGGAGCAACAGATGAATTCCCAAGTCCTGTGGGTCCTGTGTGTGAGTAGCTGGCATACTTCCTACTGCAACATGACAATGGAGCCACCGTGGATAAATGGCTTTCTGTTCTGCCTGGAAACAGGAGCTCTGGAAAATGTCCCAGATTCCTACACACTGGACCCTGATTGGTCCAGATCAGGTCCACTTTCATATCTTGCAGACGGAACATGTTTAAATTGATTCGAAAGGACACATCTGCTTGACATGCTGTGTGTGTGTGTGTGTGTGTGTGTGTGGGTGGATACGTCAGTCTAGAAGGAATTAGATAGACATACACACAGGTGTTCCGCGCCATCGGAATGTGAAGAAAGATTTTGTCAGAATTTTTGTTTCTATTTGGTTCTCAGAATGTTTTGTGTTTTTTTGCAAATCTCAATAATTGTGACTAGTTTTAACAAAACAGAACTTGGGACACTAGGACCCATGCAGAGGGATAAACCAATGAGGTGAGGGCCACACATGTATAAATTGGTTGAAGTAAAGACTGCAGGCTGCCCACATGCTCAGAGACTATAACGTGCTGTGTGTGCTCCCTCTGTGTTGCTGAGACTTTTCTTCTGTTTACTTGTGACTCTGGGTCAGAAGCTGAACAGAGATAATTGACTGTTAGCTGGTCCAGAGGCAGAGCGCTGACTGCATTTTGTTTAGTAGCATTTAAGCACTGGCTATTCTAGTCTTATTGTATTGTATTGTTCCTGATGCTGTTCATTTTGAGACTGATTTTACCTTAACTTTTCAGGGTGAATACTCCCAGTATCTTTTATTTTTGAATCAAAAACATGTATAAATTTTAATTACATTTAGTACATACTGTATATGATTGTTTTTGCTGCCTGTCTGCAACTTACTGTTTATATGCTGAACTGGAGTACTATACCGTTTTCAAACAAATGATACTCCAGCCAGCTGTCTGGTAGAGGAAAACCCCATGCATGCTCAATATAATGCATTCCTTGACCCCTGCCCAGTCTGCATTCAAAAGCTAATGGAGGACATCAATCCACCAATGTCTCACCGAGATATTAAACATCCCAACATCCTGAGCATTTTGCCAATATTCAGAGCAAAAACGTTCAAAACTCCGGGGCGCCGTAATGTTGGGAGCCCTCACTCGTAGCGATTAACCATACGTCTCTATTTCCCAGGCAGAGGATGGCGTTGAGCATTATTCAATAGGCGCCTTCAATATCAACTGTGTTGTGTGGTGCTCAGGGTCAGGGATGATATGAGCCATCTCTTGACATGATGAATGTGTTTTTCTCCCCCTGCTCCCACCTTCTCAAACAGAAACATAATAACAAAAGTTATCTCCTAAACTGAGAAAAAAAACTTTTCCTTTTCTTCTGTTTCCCTTCTTCAACCACCAGCTCCTGTCCTCTTTTCTCTTAAGAGAGAGGGAGGGAAGATGCTGTGATTTTTTTTTTTTGGGGGGGGGTTGTCTGATTGCTATGCATTGTTTAGTTTCTTTCATTAATGCTGGGTGCCAGTCGAGGGCTACAGATGAACAATAGCTGGGGCCCCAGGCGCAGATCAATAGCAGATTGCTGATAGTGCCCCGTCCATTCTCCACACCAGATTACATGATAAATGGCTCGGTCCATACACTGTGACAGGCCCTGGGCTAGCAGGGCCCAGGTAAGGCCTGCTGGATATGCTCCGTGTGTGTGTGTGTGTGTGTGTGTGTGTGTGTGTGTGTGTGTGTGTGTGTGTGTGTGTGTGTGTGTGTGTGTGTGTGTGTCTGTCGTGTCGGAATACAACTGTGTATTTTCAGTTATTGGGTTCATATGTGTGCACATGGGTGCTCACACAAACATGTTGTTTTTAACTGTGAATTTTGTACATGTGAGTTAGAAGCTGTGTGTTGTCTCTGTGTGAGAGGTTATGAGCAGCGATTTAGATCCTGCTCTTGCTGATGATGTTGATAATGGTATTTTCATAATTGTGTCATTCATACAAATATGCCCAGACTGCATGGGCACCTCAAGTTAATACACACACACACAAACTAGGTCCAGTGTGGAAGGGGGGAGAAGTCTGAGAGAGGCGGAGGACGTGGAAAAATACAGAGAGGGTTGTTTTTTTCTCAAACTTTTGGAGTCTCTTTAAAAACCGGGGACCAATATTAATGTTGAAAAAAACATAAAAAAGTGAATTTTGAATGAATTATTATGAATTATAAAATAAAGGTAATTCCTCACATTAGGTCTAACAATGCTTGGACACATTCTTCCTTCTGTACAGCCCCTTGCATTTTAAATTTGTGATCAGTGTACACACGTTGATCACAATCAAAATGTCACAATATCATGAGAGCAGCATCTCTACATGTCTCCAACTAAGCGTTAATCAAATCATGTACAATAGACATATTTCTCAGTTCATCTCTTGTCTGCACGTCATACAGGAGTCTCATGCTATGATTATATACAGACTAAGTTATCAGGTTATCCTGAAACACTTACCGCTGTTATAACAAGATAAATAGTACATTGCTATCGTAAATCAACCTCCTCAAATAAATAAAGCGCTTGAGCTTATGAGGTGGGTGATGTATTTATGTGCGTATGTATGATTGCCCTTTATTTTAATCACCTGCTTTCAACAGTCAAATCATTTCACATGTATGTTGTATTGACCAAGGTAACCAGCACATGTCTCTGTAAATCAACAACATGCTGGATGCCTGTGCAGGTGACGAAATCTGAATAATTTTTTATAACATAGATAAAGCAATGAGATGATGTCAAAGAAACAAAAAAAAATGATAATTTTGAGATGGAGCAGGCAGAAGTATACGGCTTTTATACTCCTGGCCCTACTTGACATTTTTAAAAATGTTCTTATATTATTACAAAAAAGAAGTAAAGTAAAGGATAAAAATGAATTAAATTAAAAAAATTGGTCCACAAAAATCAAATAAACAAGTATACACTATACTGCATTTGTAAATGACATACATACAACATTACAACATCATACAACAAAACTACAACATACAACAATACACTTTGCCATTCCATTCCAATATGTTCAGGTGTCTCCCTTCCTGTATAGGGAAAAATGCACACACCTGTCTTTGAATGATATGTGTGCCTCTGCTGTTTGTGTCTTTATGGGTTCTGGCAATATGATGCAAGTATGATTATGTGCTCTTTTCCTGTGTGTGTCTATGTGTGTGTGTGTGTGCCAGCCGGCGTATTTGTCTGTGTGTGACACAGATGAGGCACCGAACCAATGACTCCCCCTATAATGGACCCAGGGAGTACACTGTGGCAGACATAAGGTTCCAAATTGGCAATTTACTGTAGCTACAGTATAGGACACGGTGTCAGCCGGGGCCTCAGTCTAATAGGGGTTAAAAACCTTAAGTGGAGCAAAGAGCGGTGCCTTGGTCTGTGCTGAACCACACAACACCAGTTAAGGTAAACATACAAATTGATCCTGTGTTCCGCCAACTCCATTTCCAATTATTTCTCTTTCTTCCTAGGCAAAAAACAAGTCACCCCAAGTACACTGTATACGTCCAATTCTTTATTTTCTCTCTCTCTCTCTCTCTCTCTCTCTCTCTCTCTCTCTCTCTCTCTCTCTCTCTCTCTCTCTCTCTCTCTCTCTCTCTCTCTCTCTGTCGCATGTCCCAAACAAATGCTCAGGCATTTTTTACCCTTAAGCCACGCATCCGTCACGACATTTTGTGATTTGCGTTGTGATGTTTTTTTTTTCCCTTAAAATTGATGGGAGCGAAACAAAGTGAAAGTTTTCTATAATTCAAGGTCTTTTTAGTAAAAGCGTTGGGGGGGGGGGGGGGGGGAGAGAGGGGAGGGGGGAAGCCATGGGCTAGTTAATCTACTCATTGACACGTTGTCCTCTGCTGTGGCTGAAGGACGCTCTTTAGACTAATGACCACACATATGGCGCGTCGCCCATTTAAAAGAGAAAACAAACACCTCTTGGCCATGGACGTGTGTGTGTGTGTGTGTGTGTGTGTGTGTGTGTGTGTGTGTGTGTGTGTGTGTGTGTGTGTCCGTGTGTGTGTAAGAGAGAGAGGGTGGCGCAGCTATGTGTGGAAACATGGAACTCATGCGTGAATACTGAAGCACACACAGACAAAAAAAATACTTGTCCGTCGCTGCCTCGTCTCCCAGAAGCATCAAAGTCACACACACACACACACACACACACACACACACACACACACACACACACACACACATTCTCTCGCTTGGTTGTACATGGATTTTGTTGATGATGTCGACTTTTTGTAACATTTTAATAAATAAAACAAATACTTTACACACACACACACACACACACACACACGCGCGCACGCACGCACGCACGCACGCACGCACGCACGCACGCACGCACGCACGCACGCACGCACGCAAGATAAAACACAGCACCCTTATACCACACCAACCACCGCCTGACTCACTTCCTCCCTTCTCTTTGTCCCATTGTTCTCTATTTTATGTCTGTCCTCTTTTAACGGGGACCCAAACATAAAAAAATATATATATATATTCTGTATATATAGCCTATCATCTTTAAAGGTGTCTGCTGCACTCATCCTTTGACACTGTGGATGATGTAATTGATGGTGGGCTGAAGTTCAAAATGGATGGAGTGCTTCGAGGGGCCTTGGGATTGTGACAAAAATAAACAGCTTTTTTTAGTGACCAGTTTATGTGACAGTGAGGGATTAAAGTGTGTGTGTGTGTTGTGTGTGTGTTCTTTTCTTATGAGGATGACGATCGTTGCCCTTCTGGATGCAACTTCTTGGATTCAGGGTGAGAGATTTCACTTTTGGGTGATATACCATGAATATTGTCCGATACAAAAAAATCCGTCCATGTGCATTCAAATCTAGTCAGTCACTGCTACCGCTATAACATCTACAGTTATATTCTAAGGTGTGTGGTGCTGTTTGAGTTAGGAGTTGTGACTTTCAACACAATTACACAAACACTGCTATTAAGCTGCTAAGCACTGTACCATAAGAGATTTGCATCACCCACACAAAATGTGACACATTGGCAAGGCAATACAATATACAGTAAAGTGTGATGAGTAGGGCCCTGCATTCTCTAAATTCATGCTTTCATTTTCAATTTGAAAACACTGGCTCTGATTGTGGTCTAAATTAAAGTCAGGCCTTATGAATCACCTTAGGAATGAACCAATACAGGCACTGTAGCTGCTGTCAAGAATGGTACTTCTGTTGTCTGCACACTGGTACAAATTGATAGTAACATACGCAACTCCTCTCCATGATGAAGACTTACAGTAAGACATCTGCTTGATCACCGCTCTTTAACACGCACGCACGCACGCACGCACGCACGCACGCACACACACACACACACACACACACACACACACACACCTATAACCTGAAGAACCCGAGAGCAGCGGTGGGGGAAATGGGAGTGGAGGAGTGGGAATGATGATGAGAGAAGGTGGACGACTGTGGGCCACTAGGATAATCCTTTAGTCTTTAATTAAAACTTCCTAATGATCACAGCGAGAGATGGACAGATAGAGGGGAAGGGGGAGATGATGTCATGTTTTTCTTTTTTTACATCAAGACCCTTATCCATCCCCATCAGATCCCTTCTTTCTTCCTTCCTTCCTTTCTTTCGACACACGCGCACACACTCACACACACAACACACACACACACACACACACACACACACACACACACACACACACACACACACACACACACACACACACACACACACACACACACACACACACACTTGTCTGTTATTCAACTGTAAGCAGATGAAGGACAGATATTCAGAGACAGCGGTTCCCACGCATGTCACAGTACCTCAGAATGACTCACAGTAGGCTGAGTGGACCACGGAAAGATTGACTATACGAGGAGTCCTTGGGACTTATATGAATAGATTGCTGATGTTAGTAAACTGTTGGACTCTCCAGTCTGCGCATTTCACATGGACACAATAGTGAAGGACTTCTGTTGAACATCCTTTTCAATTTCATTTTTTAATAATTTAATTTTCAAGCTAGCTATCAGGAGGACATTATTTCAAAACTCAACCACCAAGCACATTTGTTTCTCTCCCTCAGATCACTCTGGACTTTCTCCAATCTCCGTGGGGAGGAGATTTAGTGGAATGCAGCTTCTGAATTGGTTCACTTAGTCGTGAAGTCAGACCGGACCCTCCCCACTTTCCGTCCGTCAGTGAAAGGCTGCCCCCTGATTGGTTCTTCTATAGTCGTTGACGTTGAATGGATTGATGAGTAAGTTTGTGAGATATGGCTGTTCTCAGGAGCCTTTTTATGACTACATGAACCAATCAGAAGCTGCCTTCCACTATCAGGGACGTATAGGTCAGGTCTGAACATTGGCTCTCATTGGCCCGGTCATTTCTTCACCTGGAGATTGGAGAAAGTCCAAACTGATCTATGGGATAGAAACACAATGTGAAGCTTGCATGATAAGCCTGGTCTGGCTACAGTTTAATCATGTGCTGTGCCTCTCATCAACACATAGTTGTACTTTAGTCGCATCACCTTTATGTTATGCAGGCTAAATTCGCTTTCTATTATGATTTGCAATTGGTCTCAATGAAAGCAAATCAACAAAAGTCAATAAGGCTTTTTTTTTTACCTCAAATCACCCCCTCAGAAATACTTCATGAAAGGACTAAGTGTCACAAAGGTTTTTTTTTCTTCAAGTCAATTGTATAGAGGCTGCTTTTGAACCAGCAATGAGCCACCAATACACTGAGTGAATGTACACCTGCAGCAGCATATCTTAAGGCAACAGCGAGCGCTTTAAACTGTGGGAACAATGTATGAGTCAGAAGCTGAGAGCATTAAGTAGTTTTAGAGGTGGAGGACTGGCTGGGAAACACAAAGCTCATATCCCACGGGGTAATTTATTAGAAGACCCGGCCTCTTGTTCATTTTGTAAAGGCTTTTTCCAGAGGCAAACATTACTTTCATTCTCCCGACACTGGCATAGGCACATCAGCGTGTGTGTGTGTGTGTGTGTGTGTGTGTGTGTGTGAGAGAGAGAGCGACAGAGAGACAGAGAGAGACACAGAGAGAGAGATAGTGCAGGAATGTTCACATACTCAATATTCAGTCTGCAGATGAGTTCTGTTTTGCTCTCAGATTAAACATGGGGGAGTCCCAGGTCAGTTACTTATGACACACACTGTTCCATCCCTCACTGTGTACACACACACACACACACACACACACACACACACACACACACACAAAACCCCAACACAACGTCCAATCCCCGGTGCAACTATTCATAGATATCAAAACAGGGAAGTCGAGATTTCTTTGCTATCAAATCTAGCGATAGCATGCAAAGGGGTAATATGTTTTCAGATGGCAAGATGAGAGAAGTGTGCTCATGACACTGATGAAACAAGATGGCAGCGCCGATAGAGCAGCCATGTCCCCGGTGTGTAGGTGTGTGTCTCGCTGCATTGTAATCACACGTTACAACCTAAAGTGAGCGCTGATATCAAAAACTTGCGTGATGATATTGGATCAGTTCCTCCATGCAAACTTCACACAAGTGTAACACTAGGATACACAATTGTACTTTAAATTAAATATGTTTATAAATAATATGTTATCAAAACCAAGATGTACTAAAGGGCTAATAAGTAGGTTTGACTCTTGGAGCTGGTGGAGAATTAATGACACGACACAGAATGTTGGTAACCGGTTTTGTATTTCACATTAACAAATAATAATCACTTGAATCAATCAAGGAAATATAAATAAACATAAATAGAAAATAGGCCTTCAATTCAATTATCTTAGATATTCACACTCAGTATGGGCACTTTTTACTCCATACATTTAAATCAACAGTTCCCAGTTCTATTCACACATTGATCCAACTAAACGTAAAACGATGCATCCCACACAAATCATTCACTGCAGGTTAGATGTGTTTGTGGGTGCAGAATGTTCAATGAGGTCAGCGTTTGTTTGGGTAGGGGAAATCCTACCACACTCCAGGCAGCCAGACTTGAGGCCTGCCTTTTGAGGGAATTGGATTTGAGTTTGTTCTTCTCCTTTAGCTCGCCATCATCTTGCTCCGGCAATAGGGCCTAGTGCCTAAAAGTTGTCACTTTTTAATTTTCCATAGCCAATTAATCTTGGTCCGTCTTAACCCTCCTGTTATGTTCCGGGTCAAATTGACCCGTTTCAAAGTTTGAAGATCTAGGAAAAATAGTTAAAAGTATTTTTTCAGTATGAAACTTCTTCTGCTTGCCTTAATTAGGGTAATCAACATATAATATGAAAATATTTCATCTCACACATTTGCAACCACCCCCTGCATGTTTATATCACATAGATACTGTTCGGGTCAATTTGACCCGGCAGTAAAACTGGAGGTAAAAGGGTGTCAGACATGTAAGACTATTTCTTTCTTTACAACTGTGAGACATATTTCACCCAAATCTCACACACGCACACACATACACACGCCCACGCACGTACACACACACACACACACACACCCACACACACACAAACACACACACACAGTTGCAAGTGTTATGACTTTTGACGGGAACCATTTATGTTCCCTTGGGAAAACTCCAGCCACATTCAGTGGACACTCAACAGGGGAGGGGCAAAACATATAAAATCTTCTCTGCATGGGAGTCCTACCAACATTCCACTCTGTCAGGCAGACCTTTACAAAATGAGAAGCAGAAGCAAAAGGATGACAGGATGTGTCTCAAGACGAAGACGATCTTGAGCTAAATTCTGATTCTAATAATTCTGAATTTGAACCAGATGAGGGAATTGCTATTCCTATTCCTCCAAGCAAGACATTCATGTAAAAAAATTGTGAAATTCATCCCCAAATATGCGTCAGGCAAACCTGTCTGCAGAAAGCATACAGGTGAAACTCATATAATTAGAATATCATGGAAAATGAATTGGAATTGAGACAAGAAATACTGAGTACACATGCATGATTATACTTTATAGAGGGCTGATATTTCTGTATTAAAAATCCCTTTTTTTATTGATTTCATGTAAGATTCAAATTTTCGGAGATTTTAAATTTGGGGTTTTTATAAGCTGTAAGCCATAATCATCAACATTATAACAAATAAAGGCTTGAAATATCTCACTTTGCATGTAATGAGTCTATATAATATATTAGTTTCACCTTTTGAGTCAAATTACTGAAATAAATGAACTTTTGCACGATATTCTAATTTTTTGAGTTTCACCTTAAAGACAGTGCCAGGGCCCACTAGGATGGCATTGACTCGTGTGACTGACATGAAGTCAGCTTTTGAGCTGGTCATGCCAGATTCAATACAGAAAATCATTCTGGAAATGACTAATCTAGAAGGGAGGTGTGTTTTTGGGGAAAAGTGGAAGGAGCTGGACAAAACACATTTAGATGCGTATTTGGGGCTCCTCATCCTGGCTGGGGTCAAAGGATGAATCGACAGCCAGTCTGTGGGATGCAGAGACAGGCAGGGCTATATTTCAAGCCACAATGTCTCTGGAGACTTTTCACATGTTCTCTAGTGTTTCAAAAGTAATAAAGTGGTGAAACATTACAAAAAAAGTTTGAACATGTATTTTTTTAATGAAAAACGAGTGAATTATCCTTATTGAACCATTACCTGTTAGAGGTAAGGAACACCACATTGAACTAAATATTGATAGAATAGTTAGTAATGGAGTTGGTAATGACATGTGCACACTGCTTGTTAGGAATTATTTTGGTTTAGGACATCTTTTGGAGATTTAAACATGCACCGGGTCAAATTGACCCGGGAACACCATAGCTGTTCCTAACAAACGGACATTACAGGAGGGTTAAGTTACAAGGGAAATATTGTGTTGTTAAATGCCTTACTATGTTTAGGCTACTGGACTTTCATCAAAAGGAAACCTATAAGGCTGGATGGAAGGTCAATGTGAAATTTGCTTCACATATTAAATTGTGACAAAAAAGAGAAGGTTCATTCATATAATAAAGAAAGTGGGGCTATTACAATATACTGTTCATCTGCATTCGGAAACTGATAAAGCAAATACATAAAATCAATATCAGGTGCGATTAACACAGGTGCATACTGAATGTGTGTGTGTGTGTGTGTGTGTGTGTGTGTGTGTGTGTGTGTGTGTGTTTAAATGCATATATGACCATGTTGCTTATAATTTGTCTACAGGAATATGGAACCGCCAACACGCGTCCAACCAATCAGCTAAGGGCAGCATTCCATAGTAAACACAATGCTATTGGACAGGTAGTTAGTGACAACTGCTGTTACTAAGGCAAGGTGTGTGTAGGGGTGGAGCCTCTGAAGGAGCAGGAAGAGGGGGATTAGTTGTAGTGGTCCTTTCAAATATCAACAAGCTTTCTCTTGTATTGCTGACTACACCTTTAAAAGAGAGGCACTTTGGGGCGCTCAAGTGGTGTAGTGGATAGAGCGCATACCATATTAGCTCCGGCCTTAGTTGCAGTGGTCGTTGGTTCAAGTCTGACCCGTGGACCTTTACTGCAGGTCATCCCCCTCTCTCTCTCTGTCTCCCCATTTCAACTCAGTACTGTCTAACAACACTTGAAAATGCCAAAAAGTAATCTAAGAAAAAAAGAGAGGCACTGTGACATGGAAAACTCTGGCTTTAAGATCCACAATGTGTTAATCTGTTCCAATCTCCCTCTGTTGCAAGTTGCTTTGAACTATCCATCAGTAGTAGTTGACGTCATGATGCTCGTTAAGATGGCGTATGGTTTACATTGTCTGTTGTTGCTATGCTTTTGGAGCGGTCGGAGTATTTCCATTGCTGGCTCTATTTTCACACTGTGTATCAGCAGCAGCAGTGTGCATGTTGTTTTGCTGCATGACAGTTGTGTTGGTTATTGCATTGTTTACTGAAGCCTCTCTCTGTCTCTTTCCTCTGCCTCCACCAGTCTTTGGTGACAGGTGACATTTAGTGTCAGGAGAAGAGCTATGCAGCTGACCACCTTATTTTCTATTGTCGTGGATGTGTGTGTGTGTGTGTGTGTGTGTGTGTGTGTGTGTGTGGTTGTGTGTGTGTGTGTGTGTGTGTGTGTGTGTGTGTGTGTGTGTGTGTGTGTGTGTGTGTGTGTGTGTGTGTGTGTGTGTGTGACAAATTTGCTGTATTCCCAGCCAGTCGGGTCACTCAGAGTATTACACGTGGCCTGCAGGGGCAATGGACAGAGGAAATGAAGGGCTATTAGAGGGAGAGAGAGAGAGGGAGAAATGAAGAAAGAAAGAAAGAAAGAAAAGACTGGAAGAAGGGATAGACAGAGAGACAGAGAGAGAGAGAGAGAGAGAGAGAGAGAGAGAGAGAGAGAGAGAGAGAGAGAGAGAGAGAGAGAGAGAGAGAGAGAGACATTTAAGCTAGAGGCTATGTGACAGTGTCCAATAATGATGATGTGTTCCTATCAATCTAAGCGTGGCTGTATGCATGCAGCAGCCAACCCCACAGCTAGGCCAAATATCATATTAAATATAGTGTT